>NW_020291145.1:0-435649 GCF_003184625.1 Aspergillus neoniger CBS 115656 | reverse complement strand
GGGGGGGGAGGAACAGAGGATTGACGAGGCACTCCACCTACCGAGATTGCTGAGCACGTTCCCGTTCCTTGCGTTTCAAACTCATAGCCATCATCCGCCACGTCAGGTTCTCCATGCGCTCTTGGTTGGGTAACTGAGCTTTAGTCCTGGAATACAACTTCCATATCTGGGTGGCTAATGGATCCTTTCGTTGCATCTCATCCGGACCATCAAATCCGGGGCGAGGCGTACCGACCTTCCATTCCGGAAACAGAGAGTCGTTAAGCAGACTGTCGGGGGCATTCGAGGAATCAGCAGGGCTGATTGGGGAGCCAAAGGAGAAATCGTCAGAGAGTTGAGAGGAAGTCGGAGGGAAGTGGAGGGGGTTGTGGGAGGTGGTGGTGGTGGAGGAGCGGCGGTCGGCGTCGGCGGAATCCTGGAGAGAAGTAAAGGCCGCGGGTTGCGTCGGTCGCACACCACCACCACTGCCTCCACCCCCCAGGGTCAACCCGGACATGGTTGTCTGATTGGAGGAAGCCCTCAAGGGGGCACACGAAATAAAGGCGAAGAAAAGTAAAAGGTAAGGTAGTAAGTAACAGAGAGAGTAGCGAGTCACCCCCCAAAAGAGAAATAAATTAAATGAGGAAAAAAAAGAAAGGAAAATCGATGGAAGAAAAAAAGGAAAAAGATAAGGGAGGTGCAGGAGGAGAGATAGGGATGGAGGGGAGGGGAAAGACTGGGGAAAAGGCGAGAGGACGGCGAACGACCAGAGAGAGTCGACGGCGAAAGATAAGCGGCGAGGGAGGGAAAGAAGAGGAGGCCGGATTAAAGGGCGGAAAAGGAAGAGCGAAGGAAAGCGAATTGAGGCACGCCGCGCTCAATTGGCCGGTGGTCGCAGCACGAGGAATTCCAGGCTACCCGCCGTAAACGACCAGATTCAGCCAGACCCTGGACAATAATAATCAATCGGATATCTCCAAATTGGATGTATAGGTGGTCTCCGCTGTCTGTGTCTGTGTCTTGTTCTGTTTGTCTCGGAGGATCGCGGCGAGACAAGACTGGACTGTGTGGGAGGGGTTCGATCGTTTTTCCCCCAAAAGGATGGGGAAGGGAAGTCGAAAAAAAGAAAATAAATAAATCAAAAAGAAAACCAGAACTAAAAAAAAAGCGATCAAAAAAGAAGAATCGAAAAAGAAGTAAGTTGGCGCAAAGTAGTAATGGTGGTTGTCGAAAGTCAAAACGAGGTGCAGTAGTAGCAAAGTAGTAGCAGCAGCAGCAGCAGGACAACGGGAGCTAGGATCGGGAGCAGGTCAGTGGTGAGATCGACTAGTAGTCGCAAGTAGTAGCAAGTAGCAACGGCAGGAAATAGTAATAACAATAATAACAATAATAATAATCATAAATAATCATCATCATATTATCTTTTTCTTTTTCTTTTTCCTTTTTCTTGTCGTCCCTTCCCCTCCCTCCTCTCCAGATGCAAGTGGCTTGCATGGACTGCATTCCCCCCGGCTTTTCTTCTTCCTTTTCCCTTCTTTTCTTTTTCTTTTCCCCTTCCGTCTCTGCGGCGGGATCCGTCCGACAGGAAAAAAAAAAAAAAAAAAAAAAAAAAAAAAAAAAAAAAAAAAAAAAAAAAAAAAAAAAGACAAGAAGGTATATGTGTGTGGATGTTGTTCAGGGTGTGCGTACCTTTACAAAATCCCTAGCCTTGCAGCTAATCCGTCCACGAGCAATCTCGCGGCGGGTAATTCTTTTTCTTCTTGATGTATGATTCCTTTTTGTAATTTTATATTCCTTTGTCGATCTCTTATTTTTATTCGTTTCCCCCTCTTATGGAAACCCAATGGATCAGATGGGGTTTTTCTTCCTCCTAGATGTGACGTAGAAGGGGGGGGAAAGCAGTGAAGAGTGAGGAGGCGAATCCGAAGGAATGGGTGAGCGAGGATGTGAGGATGCAGGATGATGATGCTGATGGCTTGACCGGCGAGGGGGGGCTAGACCCTCCCGATGCACATGACGCGCTGGTAGGCTGACTTGAGAGAAGAAAAAGGCAATGTTAAAATGCAATCAATAACGGTAAATCAAAAAAAGAAAAGGTATAAAAAATGATGATAGATAGAATTGGAACAAGATTCCAGCCGGGAGGGAGATAAGAAAACAGACTGGGGAGGGGGCCCGGAGAAGTAATAAGAGGAGAGGGGAAATAATAAGATGAGAAGGCGAGAGCGCGAGAGAGAGAGGAAGAGGAAGAGGAAGAGGAAGAGTAAGAGAGAGAGAGAGCGCAGCAACAGCCGTGGAGATGAATAATAATGCGATACCTTCTAGTAGTAGATGACGGAGCCGGAGAGTGGAAAGTGGACACCGGAAGTGGAGAGAAGGGCTGCAAGTCTAATCCAGTCAAGGTCGGGCCTTAATTATTACAAGAACAAGAGACAGTCAGTTAGTTAGTTGTCAGTCAAAAAGAAAAAACGAACCAGGAACAAGAACAGAAGAACTTTTGCCCCTCTCTTGTTTTTTGTTTCCCTTTTTTTTCTTTTCTTTTCTTTTCCTGTGAAGGAAGAAGTGGGGAATTGATTTGGGAAAAAGGGTATCACTGACTCACTTCACTCAGTTTTAACAACTCTTTTGCTGCTGCTGCTTCTTCTTTGATTTTCTTGAAGCAACCAACCTTTCATTCACAAGCCAGATGCCCGGTGGATGCTGTTGCCTCCATCCACGGGTGGGTTGGAGTTTCAGTGACCCAAGAACCAGTCACAATGCGCGAGGAACGTCCCTGCGCATCCACGCTGATTTGCCCGCCGGGATTCTGCCGGAATTTTTAGCTTCCCGCCGTAAGTAGCAGAACTGCGAAGTTTGGAACTGAATGAATGATAAATGGAAATTCAAGATTCACTGCAGCAGCAACAATTTATTCACGTCAATTCACTGTCCTGGCAGCAGGAAAACAACAAGCCTGGAGTAACAATGGTATACACGATATATTATATACAATCCCCCCATTATAACCTCCAACCACCTCCAACTCATTGCCCCTCCTTTTTCCCCTGCTGCTTGTTGGGAATACGTTGTTTCTCTCCTACTATAGTACTAAGTAAGTATCCTTACTAGCTGCGTCTCTGCAGCTTGGTTCCATACCCATGTAATACCGTGACGGTCGGCCTGGCCAGTGGCGCGGGTCGGGATGGGTTTTTGGCGTTTCTCGAAGCACTAAAGCTGCAGTAGCGCCGTCCGCTTAGATTAACCCATCCATGCTTCTCTTCTCGCATAGTACTAGTCTCCTCTCGAGACTTACTTGCTCTCTCCTCCCTGATCATCCGTCTCGGAAACGATGGTGTGTTTGTTGGTCTAGTATAGTATGTCTGGCTGTCAGTCAGTCTACCTGACACGCACGACGAGTCGAGATCATCACGTCACAGTCAACTGAACTAACTCTGTAGCTTGCTTTTCTCACCCCGAGACCCAAGACACGCACCATGACTAGTTAGACTCTCCATCCAGCAGAGGGATGCGACTAAAAAGATGGATGCAGCAGACCGATCCGGATCCTGATTCGGAGCCAGGAATTGGCCTGAATTCCCCCACCAATCATCGCCCGCCAAGCGACCGTAAGGGCCGACCGTCGCTGGCTTGTCGCAGTCATGCCCAGCCTATGGTAAAACAATCCGAGTCCTGAAAACCCCGACATAACTTACTTCCCAGTTGTGGTAGTCGGCTGCTGCTGCTGCTGCTGCTCAATCTGATGTATACGAATTGTCTTGTCCCCTAGGTATTCGGGCCAGCGAGCTCCGCGACCCTCCTCGGGGATTAGGTTTCCTGTGCCACTCACTACTTAGTAGTACAGTAGATACCTCCCGTAGTCCTCCTCGCCACAACCATCGACTCACCTCTGACACATCGCGCGCGCCAGTCCTGTTGGCTTCATACAAATCATCAATGAAAATCAAGTATACTTCCACCGACTGATGGGCCGGAATGGACTGGGATTGTGATCAGCCGATGCTTCGCATGACTAAAAAGCTTACCCCCCTATCGTCGGCCGAAATCCCATATAAAGCTGTTGTTATCGCTTGGGATAATGCGATCTGAGCGCACGATAGTCGCTCCCCTAGTCACTACCTTAACCCTGACCTTGTTGGAATCAAATCTATTAAGCCTGGACTGTGCGCTTGCATGCATGATCCATCTTTGGTCTGTCCCATCGGCCCGATGGTTAAATGACCGTGTCCACTTGGACGCTCCTGCAGGACAGCATACCGTGCACCCTTCCTCTCTGGAATTTCCGACACTGCGTAGCTGACCGGCGACCCCTTCCACACTTAGCAACGGGTCAGGGCCTGCTCCGCTCATCGGACCTCTTCTCCGGACGTAGGAGGAACAAGGACGACAGGCCAGCCACCACCAGTAATGCGAGCGCATCATCCCGATGTCCTCGACGCTGGCACTAGCGGCGGGGCGGGACCTGTCCACCATCGGGCTGTCCGCCTGGCCCGGACGACCCCCGAGCCCTCGAGTGATCCAGTTCTCTCTCCATCGCGTGTATGGACTATGGAGACCACACTCATAGCCCACCGTCAGGCACATGGCTGGCCACCCGTCCATGCTGCTAGCCTGCGACACGAGACCGTCCAATTTAAGGTTGCTGTCTTCTTGCGGACACGGTGGACTCGAGCAGCCGTGTTGGCCACCCCTCTGGAGGCAGGTTTCCGGGGAGGCCAGCCGACGGCCAGCCCGCGGACAAGGTGTCGTCGGACCAACTCTCCACCCTCATCTCGCAAAATGGAGAATTGACCGCAGGCAGCAGAAGACGGCCTAGGGGGAAACCCGAAGCAGGTACGAGACCGACCCTCGTAAGTTGGCAACCTTCCTCATCGTCAGGCTGTCTGGTTGGAATCTACTTACTACGGGATGCTCACCGGAGCTGGCTTTCCCTATCTTACCCGATCCACGTATGACCCGGTAATCCACTGCGGTATTGATGGTTTGGTCAGAGGCATTTCAAGCGCGTAACAAGCATCGACTACACCACTCCCTAGTAAGCATAGGTAGTACACCAGCAGGGCTAGCCACTGCTGCTACGAGTAATCCCTACAGCCTCATAGCTGCCTTTGTTCCACTCCCAGGTGCAGAGATATTAATCAGGGAGAAATCCACGATTCATCTTGATGCATGTGGATCCACCCATGGTTGCGGGGTCCCTTTGTTGCTCTGATTCAAACCAGAGGATGAAGCTCTCCATCTCCTCCCCCAGTTGTGCCTGCCCGCCCGACATGCTTCCTCTGAGTTGGGCCAGATCACTCGTTGGCCAGAACTATCCGATCCTGCAGCTGCAGTGCATGATGATGCAGTAGTCGGTTCACAGCCTCGTCCTGGCGCGTCGTCGTATTAACCGGCTTTAGCCCAGGGCCCTGGTCAACGGTAATCATGACGGTAGTGCTCATCAGGCTCTTCTTCGGTACTAAACCCTATTTACTGCCACAACTGTGCGGGCGCCGCCCCGGGCAAAAGCACGGTGCAAGAGGCGTTTCCTAGTACTTTAGAAACCCCTGCAAGTGGCGAGTCATTATAAGCAGTTAACAAATAACACGGCTGATGATCGAGGCGTATGAGATATTGCCAAGCCCAAACAAGGTTGTCCAGGGAAGCCGTTAGCCATCATCGTTGGCCGGAAAGAGTGGGTGTCCTGCCGGATGGATCATGTATTGTGAAAAGGGCAACCGAGCACAGGACAGTCGCTTGGCCACTGCATGCCTGCACAGGCAGTAGATAGTGACCACAGTAAGCTGCCCCTTCTGTACGCGCCAGCATGAGTCGTTGATTGCTTCTGTACTGATTCTCAAGCACGTTTCGGCCCCACGGGAGGAACAACCGCGAGGTCCACCGCACTAGTGCTCCATAATCACGGTCTCCCACGCTACCCACGATGTCCTGGAGATAACAGTCGCAGATAAGCAGATAAGCATGTAATGGACCTTGGTCATCGCGGCCAATGGCCGTCCGTCAATCGGGGTCAGTTCGAAGCGATGGAGTACTCTCAAGATGCATGCCACGATTGCCGCTCCCGGTCGCCTGGCTCCAAAAGGACGACCAGGCTGGGGTAAGACCAACCAAAATATTTGGTCCACAAAAGGATAAAACCCGAAGCAAGCACAAGGTCAGCCAGCATGTGAAAGGGGAATATCAAGCGCAGCCAGTCATTGGTTTTGGGGGGAAATATTGGGGCCGTGGCAAAAGCAATAGAGTTCGACGGGAATAGACAGGAGCCTTGGGAGGAAGGCAAAGCGGGCGAGTGGCGCCGTGCACGGATCCGGCTGACTCACCCGCCCGGCCTTAACTCCGTTGGTCGGAAAATGCCCATCGATCGACAGTATCTCCAGCCTGTCTACCTCATGGTCCACGGACACGCCCAATAAGGCCCGTTCCAAGTGATTTCTATATTCTGTAATCATCATCAATAGTGTTGATAATTCGCATCTCCAGAATTCCTGAGCCAGCGCCATGCAAACCTAGAATAAGACGGGGTATGACTACTCCCTTTGGTCCGGATGCAGCGACCAACTTCCGGCGGGACGCTCGAACAGGAAATCGGTCCTATGAAGCACAGATGCGTGCCTGAGCTAACCAGCCCAAGTAAGTACACCGTCGCTAAGAGTGTCTGGGATAGCTGTACTTTGGAGTTTCCCTCTGGCGTGCGGCAAATCGAGCTTCCGGCCCACCATAGTCAAACCTGTTCTATGACCCCTCAACAATATCATTAGAATGTTAGTTTCAAGGGGTCGGCGTGAAAAAATCCCGTATAGCACCTGAAGGTTGATCTCTTCGCATCATGCAATATCATAATCAGGCAACGTCACCGACCGACTGGACCAGCATACCGCATCGCCGGGGACGATCTGAGACGTCATCAGTAGGCGGAACGCACCCGGAAGACATCCGCCCCATATTCCGTGTCGACTATTGGGGTAGCCTTCACCCCATCTTCCAGCCTCGGCAGATTTCCCATTTTCGTCTCCCACTCTGTCTCCAGTCTGTGGAAGGTTCAATAAGTCCTTCCTGTTTTGTTCAAATGTGGATCGAGGCGTCATGCGCCGCTGTCAGGCAGCATCAATCGGAAGACAGATAATAGTCATCAGAATTGCACCGGAGATGTCAATCATGAGCATAAAAGATTACATCCGACCAAAGTTGTTAGCGAAAACATTCGTCTTTCGGCATATTCCTACCCCCCCACGCTAGGATCGGTTCGATTTTCTCGCGGCTGGCGCGGGTCTGCCGGAAATTCAGACAATGCAATACAGCCTGAACCCCTGCAATGAGCTTTTCCCGCATCAAGTGTGCAGGAACTGTGGAAATAAGATGTGCCAGCATGCCCATGGAGGGTCGTTGTATGCTGAGAGGGAATGCCTGATGAAGTCTGACTGGTGCGGTCGAGAGAGTTTTGCGAAGATCAAATGCGACCGTGAAAGGAGGGTTGACTAGCAATGCAAGAAGGTAATGACTGCGCCGTCAAAGAGTGTCTGCATGTGCCAGTAGCATGTCCCCTAGTTGCGAGTAAGTGTGTACATTATACAAGAGATACTAGCATGAACCGATGGGTCGGGACGGGGAGGGCGTGGAGATAGTTTGAGGGTAAAATGGGGCACTAGAGTCAGCGTTAAAACCGGGCTTTATCCACAGAACACACACGGCTTCTCTTATATACCGATGGTTTGAGAGCATCGTGAGAAAATAAAAGAGCTCAAACACTAGTCTTGTCTGCCGTGTGCGACGAAAGGGGGGAATAAATGCCAGAGGAACAAGGAGGAACCGAAAGGCCAGCAGTCACTGTCGACCACTTCGACTTCCAGTGTTTATATATGATCCACAAAACTCCAGGAAAAGGCCTTCAGCGCCCAAAGGGGTGGACTGGCTTCTACTAACCGCATACAGCCCCCCACAGGAGCGCGATAAGGCATCACAGGTGAATGGCGGTCAACCAGGTTCTCACTTGTCAGTCCCTGTCGCTGGGCGAAGAGATCAGAAGTCTCAGCCCAATGGGAGCAGCACCGGATTTTGTACTGGAGGAGCGCCCTCTAAAAACAGGGGTCCTCGCCGACCATCGGCCAGGAGTCGCGATAATCATATTGATAACTATGCATATTGTCGCCATCGAGACGCCCGGACAGCCTGGAGATAAGGCCAGAAAAGCACAGACACGTCACGTCGTGGATGCTGAACCTGGTACCTTGAGCCTGCAATCATCACCAAAGGGGCAATCAGATTGCAGCATGACAGCTGTTATCAACCCAGCTAATGCTGGCTATCAGGGCCGTTGATGATATTAATAAAGTGAGGCTGTTGCTCTCCGCATTATCGGACCCCAGACCGAACGATCGGTGGCGCGCACACACCCCCCCCCCCCCCCCCCATACCCACACATCCACACACACACAACACGCACCGATCACTTCTGAAAGGCCAGTGGCTCGTACGAGGTATACTCAAGTCCCGCAGAAGGCCACAGAGCAAAGCCCATAGGAGTGTGAGCAGCGACACAGCATTCCTTCAACATGGTTCCGCTCCGGACACTCTGTACTCTGACGAAATTCGATCCCCGACCGAGCTTATCAGAGGATGGTTATCACCTCGGAGCAAATATACTTTCTCCTGGTCTGCTCCGGTTTCATCCCGCCAGGCGTATCCGACAGTCTGATAAGCAATACTGCAGAAAGCCCCTATTATTGGCAGATCCGTCTGTGAAGGTGTTTATCAGTCAACCAAGCCCGAAGATCCGTTTGGTCCGGGGTTGTCATTCGGATGAACAATGAACGGCAAGCTATTGCTTAGGTGTCCTGTCTGTTCTTCTGATCGCCGTTGCAGCTAGCAAGGGTCGGGGAATCTTCCAATCACAATGTGAGTGTTACGGTGTTATCGACATGGTGCGGGAAAAGCAAACATACGAAAAGCAATTTGCCTGTGACGTATCTTCATGGGTACATCAACAGGGTAGCAGACAGCATGTAGTTTAAAATTGTGCTGTGAGGGTGAAGATGGTGTAGTAAAGAGTAAACTGGAGTGAGAGTTGACTCTGTAGTAACTTTCTTCTACAAAAAGGGCTCCTCGTGACCACCCTGTGCCTGCCTAATCGGGATGCGTCCAGATCGCGTCACACCGATGATGTCATTTCTGGTCTGGCTGGCGTCTTGAAGGAATATGTTGTGATGGCAGTAAGCAGATATACTTCACGTAGAAGGCAATACAGTACTGGGATGTTTGGGTGTCAGTCGCACAAATCAATGCGGTGGCTACTGCGCGTGGACAAATGAGTCCATCGACAGATGCAATCTAGACCTGGGTGTATATCATAAGCATGTGACGGAAACTGGCTGTGAGGTGTACTGCGGAAATCTCGAGCCGCTTGTTCTCGTATATCAAGTGTTTCCATAAGAGATTCTTGTAGAAAGCTTCCGATGTGAAAGGACTGGCTGCAGAATAGATGCACTGATGGTATGTGAGAAGCTGATATGTGGAGTAATTACACATTAAGATGATTCTAGAGCTAAAGGTAACTAGTTGACTCTTGGATGCAGCGGACATTGCTATTGCTGGCACTAACCATTGCGTTCTGGCTCCATTCTTGTTCCTTCTGGCTACTTCTGGCTAGTAATGTGCCTTCCCTACCGGTGTGACTGATCAATAAACACTCTTATCCGAGTGCAGCTACACCAAGCAGCCCAGGACACTGGAACAGCAGCCTCTCGAACGGTACGGCACGTTGCAATTGTCATGGTAAGCCCGAGGAAGTCGATAGCATGTGCGCCATAGGCCAAAGGGATTCTGATTTACGCACGAGAGGAGTAGTTGGGGAAAACGAAAGACCGTGTGGGATCTGCAGTGGACTAAGAGGCAGTTGTGTGCCGTTTTCTATTCCATAATGATCGGGTACTAGAGGTAGAGGGTGGCTTATAGGGGAGTCTATGTAAATAAGAAAGCAACAAGCAAAAGCATAAACATGGCCACTTTCCTTCCATCCGTCTGTCAGCCCTTATCAATCGACTCGTCGACAACGGACGTGACTAGGTGCATGGCAGGGGACTGAAGCAAAGAAAACGAAATCATAAGAGTCGGGCCGGTCCAGACTAGTCTTCGATCGAGGGCTGCATGACAGCGCCAGGATCAGCATATGAGACTGGACTAGGCCGGTAACGCCACTCAAAACCAATGATCAGACACCTGTCCCGCTGGTGGCTGAATGCGTAGCTCATGAACCCCACCGTGGATATCCAAAGCTAATGTGAACAGTAGGTGAGGAAAAAACAAAAGCAAATTGATGAAATGAAAAACCGGAGAGCAACGAAAGAGAGTCTAGAAGAACTTGCTCCCTGAGCCGCGCATGTAAATAGATGATGCCTCAATCAAGAGGAAAGGGGTCTCATGGAACAAACGAAGAGTAAAATACCGCCCAAGATCCTCTGCGCCCGCTAATGACCAGCCGGTAAAAGTAAAGGTGCATGCATGGGATGGAATGATATGGGAAAGAAGTGAGATAAAGAAATGGATGCAATACGTCGCACGGGGTATTTAAATAGCGAATCCGATGATGCTTTTTGTTTTCCTTCTGAAGCGCTTGTCATCTCCGCTCTTCTCGAGCTCATTATTGCGGGGATTGGCCTGGACCGGGGTGGCCCATTGGTGGCGGGCTGCCAAACCCTGCTTGCTGGGCGGCTGCATCGTTCGTATACATCGGATACTGGACCACACTCATGGGGGACATGCTGTTCACATCCTGCCAGGTGTTGAATCCCATAGCGGCCGGCTGGCCTGGGTATGAGACGGACACCGACTGTAGATCCGCTGCAGGAGGACTCTGGGGGTTGATTGGAGTTCCGGGGAAAGACTGGGCCGGGCTGGTCATCCTTCTCTTGAGATCTGCAGGCGACGGCTGCACGAATTGACCTTGGTTCGGATACGGAATTGCCATGTCTGCGGGTTGTGCCGAAAATGTCATCGCACGTGTTGGCGGTACTTGCCAGACCGTCCCATCAGGCTGCATGGCATACGTGGGTGTCTGTGCCAGGCCTTGCGACTGCGACGGAACCGTGGGCGTTCCTGGCAGGGGCGAAGTGGTTGGCATCGGTGCCATGGGATTGGGTGTCGCACCCCAAACGTTCGTAGACATGTTCATCATCGCTTTCCCCGCGGGCATAGCCGCTAACATTTGAGGGTCTGTGATGGTCGTATACTCGTCCCACGGAACCCCGGTTTCCATGGGAGAGGGACCTACAAATTCCGCACCAACGCTGCGATCTGTTCCAGGCAATGGTCAACACACTTCACCCCAACATTCCACCTGCTCGGTAGGGCCACAAACCTGGAGTAAATGGTGCCATTGGGTTGCTCGGAAAGGTCGCAGTATTGAAGGCGCCCACATCCGGATTCGAACCCAACGGCATAGGCTGATAAGTAAAGAAAGGCTCCGCTTGCTCTACCCCAGTCACATTCGGGGGTGACGAAGAAGCGGTCGATGGGTCCGTCGAAGCGGTTTCTAAACGAGAACTGGGGCGTGACTTCTTCTCGATCGGGGGCTGCTGGTCGACAGGGAAGAACTGGCATTCCTTCCGGAGGCGTATACAATTCTCGCATCGCCCTTGAGCATCATCTGGTGCAACAAGACATCGGATCTTTCGCCGCCGGCAGTGTACTGTCGCATAAGAAATGAGTATTCCAACGGAGACTACGGAGAACCGAGAGCTTACCACATGCGACAGAGGTGCGATGATATCCAAGCTTGTTGCGCTTTTTATCCGCAGTGGAAGATTCCATGACTGTGCCTTCTGATCTTATTATCGGACTGTTATCCTCGACAACCGCGGGCATAGCCCTATATAAGATGCGATGAGAAACCGAAGACTGTATGCTTAGAGCACATTAATCGCACAGAGAAAGAGGAAGGGCAAGCTGATCGTCTCGAACCGCCCAAGTGCGCAGCGAAAATGAATATTTCGAATAAAGTTGAGGGATCGAGATGATGCAATGTGCCGCGCTAAGACAGTGAAAAGTGTCGAGTAAAAAAATATGTCACCAAGTCAGAAGCGCAAATAATTATAGCGATGACTATCGGGATATGTTGTTATGAGGTATCCTTCGTTCCAACGGTGGGCCTCCGCACTCGTTCCTTAGCGGGCAGGGTACTGTGAATAGCCACCACCTAGACTCGGATCTTGTCGATGGGTTTGGGCAGACCGAGTCGCAAGCACCGGTAAATGGAGGGACGTATACTATTATTTGGCTCGTCGCGTCGTTGCTAATCGTGGAGCGGGGCTTCAGGAGGGAGAAGCAATGTCCGAGAATATCGCAGGGTTCAATTTCTCCAAGCAGGATGATTTGTTGATAGCGGGTAATGGTGCACCGGCCTGCAAATTAAGGATCATTAATTATTTAGTAGGGAACCAGCAATCTGAATGCAGGTAATAAGAATAAACAAGGATGCGAAAGTAAGCGGGGAAACGTCGGATAGATAGGTGAATGCGAAAGAAGAAGACTGGACAGGACGTCGGACGATTGAAGGAAAGGCAAGCAGCGAGAAAAGGAAGGTGAAAGTTGGTGGAAGAGGGACGATAGTTCAAGTTGAGTGGAAAGACGGTGGTAGTAGTAGTAGTAGTGGTGGTGGTGGTAGTGTAGTGGTGGTCAAGTCGCAAAGGAGTAGTACTAGTAGTACTTGGTAGTAAGAGGAAAGGAAATACCGAGGACCTACTTCCGTCGTAGTAGTGGGTGCCCACTGCAGTAGTGGTATTGTTGCTCGGGATCTAGGATCTCGGGACTTTGTGCGCGGTGGGATTTAGATTTTAACCCGGAGCGAAATAATATTATTCTTGGGCTCCCCGTTGGGAGTAAGTAAGTATGATGTATGAATTGTCTGTACAGCCAAGCTGGGAGTTTTTTTCTTTTTCTTTTTTAGGGGACCGTGAAGGAACTGCAAAGAAAGGGGCTGTGGAAGCCAAATTAGGTGGAGGGTAGAGGTAGAGGGGAAAAAAAAGTAAAATAGTAAATAGGGAAATAAAAAATAAAAAATAAAAAAAGACAAAGTGAGATGGAGAGGGAGGGAAGAGAAAAACAAGTTCAGGATAAACGGTAAATTAAATGGGTAAAAAAAAATAAATAAATAAATGTGTGCGCAAAAGAAAGAGAGGGAGAGAAAGAAGACAGAGGGAGGAATAAAATAAAATAAAAAAGGCTACTGGGACGATTCAAGCACAATGGAGTTGAAATTCCATGGGGGTTATACCATGGGGGGGAAGCTAAGGAAGGAAAAGGAAGGCAGAAAGTAAAGTCGCAAAGTGGATAATGGAGATTTAGCAGAAAGGAGTAAAGGGACGGACAGAGACAAAAGAGCGAGAGAGAGAGAAAGAGAGAACAGGAACAGGAACAGGGACAGGCACAGGAACCAGACAAGGCCCAGTGTCAAGAGTCAGTGGTTAAACTGTATGGGGAGAGAGGTATGAGACAAAGTGCTGATGATGCCGGCGATGACGAAGAGCCAGATCAAGCAATCTAATATGCGTGGATTATTCGAAACCATTATTACCAAATCTTTCCTTAAAGGAAAGAAGAAATCGTGTGTCTCCTCTCCCCCCCCATTTCTCCCCCCAGTATTAAGGTACTGTCAGTGCTGAAGAATCAGGTCGGAGAACTAGCTCGCCTCAGGTGGGCAAGCCTTTACTAACCCAAGCTGAAACGCCAGGCTAGGTATGGAGACTACTCTTTTTTTATTATTATTATTTTTTTTTTTCTTGAAAATTTAAAATTTTTTTTACCCCATTTCCTTTCTCTGGTTTACTATTAATATGCCCGAGGATGATACCATGGCGAAGAAAAGGCTGTACCCTTTAGGTGACTATGGAGGAGTATTTAGTTAATGAATGTTAGTAGGCTTTGCGTCGGACTGCCCGACTGGCGGACTTGATCACTAGTCCAACAATTTACTTCAGCTACTGGTTGGTAACTTCGAGGTACCTGCCTAGCTGAATACTGATTTGCCCGATGTTATGTGAGATCCCTCCATACTACCTACGACTAATCGTTGGGAGTTGGTTGGGAGGCAGTCCCAGACAGCAGTCCAGACAGCCTGAAGGTCTTCAGGCGCAGGGACAAGATGAATGACTGTCCAATTGAAACATCTCATCAAACCTACCAAGGCAGGCAGAGATTGACGAGTGTCTGAAAAGGGTGATGGCGGCATTCGAGAATATTAGCAGGGATCATTGCCGTCACATGGAATGTGGCTGTGTGGGATCTTAAGGTTGTCGAGTCGAGTCGAGGCGAGCCAGAAGAGGAAAAGAGGAAAGGAAGGACGGAGACCATGGGAAAGGTTGGGCTGGACTGTATCCATCCAGTTCCTGGCATCGGAAAGTGGGATTGATGATAATACTTTTTTTCCTTTGGACTGATGGAGATTGCAAGTTGCAGCCCTTTATCCCATAAGACCAGAACAGATGGTTGGTACCTTTGAGAGGGGAAACGAAGTACCTTGGGTTGGAGGTTGTCAAAAAGCCGGCAATAGAAAATACCCCAATCATTATCAAACCATCCGGAGCATGCGTGTGCATCGTGCATGGGGACCTACCTAGTACTCCGTGGTAAGTAGGTACTCCATCCATTACTTTTGCCTCTCAGATAGGCGTGCGTCGGTCGGTCGGTGCGGGCAAAGGAAAAAGATACCCCTGATCCCTCGCACCGCCCCGGCTGGTTCCTCCCAACTTCTCCCACCCTCTTCGTCCGTGGTCCCAGAGGTCTGTGACAGAAGCCTGTAACCAGACCACGCCCAAGACAAGACTAGACTAGACGAGTATAGTCTACTTCACTTCAACTTCACGTACAAAGTAGTAGGAGGAGTGGGGGGTGGGGTTCCCATGGAGGTATGCGTTCTTCCCTCCCTCATTGGGCTTAGCAGAGGGGGGTGTGAGAGGAGGGGGAAAAGAGACACGCTGATAGCTGAGACCTGTCAATCATTTGAAGAACTGGGGAATCTGGATCCCGGCTCTCATCCACTCAGCATCTGAAGAGCGTGGTTTTAAATTTAACTCCTCGTTGGGGCCAGGGTGACGGCCGCGATCGATTGGGCGGCCGCATGGGTCTGGCCGGAGACTGCAGCCAACCAGCGGCGCCCCAGCGCGAGGGACTTTCCCCTCTGGGCGAAGACGAAGGATTTCGTCCGGTCGCAAGTTCACCCAAAGTAGACTAGTGGAGAGGTGAAACAGAGACTCGAAGTTTGCTGAGCTTCGAGAAGCCCTGGAGTCGTCATCCTCACCAAGCGGTCACGCTGTTGATTGGTGAGCCGCCGCAGGGCATGGGGCAGGGGCCTAATCATCGTCATCCTGACTTGCACATTCCAGCAATCCCACTGGTGTTTCCACAGATGAGTTAATGAGGATGGACATGGGGCTTCATTTAATTTTTTTTTTCTGGTTTCTCTTCTTGATTATTTTTTATTCCGTTTTGATAAAAAAAGATTTTTTTTTCCTTCTCTCTTTTTCTCTCATTACTTCCCCCCTCTCTCACCCTCTGATTTCGCTCGAACTGGATTCCACTGGACTAGGTGATATTCAGCAAATGCTCTGTTTCTCGCCTAACTCTGGAATGGTTCCTACTGCTACGGACACGCAGCCAGACAATTCTAGTAGAAAAGAGCAGCGGCGCGCCCGCGTCAGTCAACCAGTCGGTCATAGCGGCTATTTCTCAGCCCATCCACACCCACACCTTGCTGTGTACAGCCCAGCGCACATCCACGTCCATGCTGACTGCGTACCTGCATGTACCCTGGAAATATACTCCGCCATAAGAGGCAGAGAGAGCGAGACTGGATCTGTCAGAAATCAGGTGGGCCTCTTCCAAGCCAAGGTTTGATTTAAGGATCACATCTGCAATCCTAGTGTAGCCAGTGGGCTTGGCCTGGCCGAGTGTAGTGGTTTTGCTCAGTAAGGGATTGCGTTTGCAGTCGATCGCAGTAGTAGAAAGGAAACAGACTCCAATGGGAATTGTCAAGGTCGCATTCGGAGGTACTTCCAGAATCGTATGATGACAAGAGATCACTGCCACTGCCACTACTGTTGCTGCTGCTGCTGCTGCTGTTGCTGCTGATTGATGATGGCATGAGTGCTTTTACTAGTCTAGGCGAAAAGTCCACTTGTCCAGTTCGACATGGATGGGGACACTCACTCTACCTGGATCAGGCATATGTGTTTAGTTTAAAGTAATGGACTTGGAAGATTTTCCTTCTCTTAGGGAACATGAGGGATGCGCGACTTTTGTTTATCTATTGTTTTAATTAATTTATATATATGTATGTAGATTTATTTAATATATATATATATACAATCAAAGTATGGAATGGTGACATGCATGTAAACTACGCACTTAGCCAGCATTATAGCACCCATGCCAAACCCAAGCAGATTGCTTGGCCTTTCAGGGTCCTCTCGGGCCTTCAATTTATTATTAGTAGCGCTTTCGTTAGCCGTGGATGGATAAACTCGGCTCCGAACTTAGTTCCTTTCCTTTCCCAGGATAAAATCATAGACACAACTCGGACGGTTTCCTCCACTTACCGTGTGCACTTTCTGGGCCATTACGTACCTGCGTAACTCCAAAAGGAACTTGGTGTATCCGCTGGACCCTTCAATTGATTAACTGACGGACAATGGCACGCTGTCCTTTTCTGGTTCGTTAATTTCAGAGATGGGAGACTGATGGGCGAGCGTTACTGACGCCTGTTCTCCCCTTTCCTTTTTTTTACCACTGATACTAGCTTCTTGCTGAAGAAGGTATAATGGCAGATATTAACATGTTATGCAATCTACAATGATCCTTGGTACATTAACTGGATTGAGCAAGATAGTCAGTGGTTAGGGAGGTTCGGATAGTAAGGTACCTGGGACTCAAACGCGTGGATATTGCTACTTTGGTCAGCCTCTGCGTCGCTAGCGGGATCGGGCAGCCGATATACGTAAGCGAAGAGACGAAGATCGTTGGCGACTTCCACTTTTCTCCCTGAACACCGCAGTCGCACCTCGCCCTAGCGCTGTTTAGTGGCATTTATTGTCTCGTATCGGACTTGAAACAAGTTCGCCTCATTCATCAACGCTCTGCCCTATCATACAAATCATTATCTGATCATCGCGGTCCGCCGGACGGAGCACTGCCTTTCAATAGGTGGGAAACGGGCGGTTGCCCAGTTCCGACTTCTTACTTTGCTACTTAACCGGTAAGAACAATGGCCTTGGCTATGGTCTACTACTACACTAGAATAGACTAGACTACCTCCTGATTAACGGCCACATACGCACGCCTTTCTCTTCCCACCCACACCCCCCCATCCACAACCAACCCCCCGGCTTCTGCAGGGACTAAAATCAACACTAACCCAGTGTTTCGCTGCACCACTGGTGGTCCTCTCCACGAGAAGCCATGCGTCAAAATTCTCCGAGGGGTGAAACTTAATCCCTAACTAATGAATGAACGACCATTGGTCTAACCCAGTCAATGCTGCTGCTGCTGATGACGATGATGATAAGTGCGCGGCAATAACAAGAGAGAAACTAACATGGCAATAATGATTCTTCCCTGCTTTCAGCCTGTCAGTCTGGCATGTGTTGCTCGCTCCCCTCCGACAAGATTACCTCCTGTTGGTGGGAGTTGTACAAAGTAGGTAGGAATCTACGGTCCGACTGGACTCTAACCCACAGCAGGGCCACGCCATCTGTCCTCTTGGGCTGAATCGGAGCCAATCACAATGGCGCCTGCCTTTTCACCACCCATGGCTGATGGGGTGAATCGGCGGAGTTCTCACTCGATGCAGTAATTATGTCCTAATCTATTAACAGACCAACAAGTAACTACTAACTAGATAGTCTACTCTACTACTACAACTCGACATACGATGATACGACGCGCGCCATCACGATCCCAGCTTGCTGTTTCCATTGATCTTCCGTATGATCTATCCATCCGAAACAGACCCTGAGCGGATTTCCGAGCCCCGAGCTTCTTCAGTTTTCTGTTTGTTCGATCTCAAGGGTCTCTGCCGGGCCGGAGATCCTTGACGTTCGTGGGTCGTTTGTTCCCCCCCCCGTTTTATTTTACTTTTTCTTTTTTTTCTTTGCTTTTCCCTTGTTTGGTTCTTTATTTCCTCGGAAGAACGAGATCTATCGATTATGACATATAAGATAACAAAGAATGGATTGTCAAAAAGTTCAAAAGCATCCCTGTCTGGCAGGGGTACCCAAAAGGGTGCCTAGATAGGTTTGCCTATCTATGAAACAATTTCGGCGCCCTACGGTTGGCGGACCATGCGACGCACCCTTATCGACTGTCCGTAACGGTTATTGAAAAAGCAAAAAATTCAACCTAAGAGAGCAAAAGAAACGACAAATAGGGGCGTCGGTCATAATTGCTTTTTAGCACAGACTTTTTTTTTTTTTTTTTTTTTTTTTTCTTACGGTAGTACTACGAAGGGAGAAGCGATACACCGTCTCCTGTTCCATCATCAAATGCATTAATCGAAGTTATACCTGCCCACTCTTTTTCCATCGGTAAAGCTCAGCGCCGCGACACGTAAGGACCCCAGTTTACACGCTCAGCAATCCAGTCGCAGGGCCGACCCTCCAGTCGAGCATATCCCTTTCGAGACAAGTGCCCGCGAGGATGAAACAAGCCGGTCTTGTTCTAACCCTGGGAGTGCCGGGCTAAAGGTTAGCCTGGTTGCTTGCTTACTTTCCACTCATGGTAAGGCGTGTGTCGGGCACGGAGTACACCCTTCTGGTATAGATGTTTTGAGGAGAGGGAGAGGGAGAGGGGAGGGGGGAAGGGGGGAAGTTTGGGTTTAGTGTGTTCTTGACGCATCGCGCCGATTGGAAAAGCCGCAAAATCTTGTTTGCAACTAGAAAAGAAGAAAAAAAATGGTGTCTGGTGCTTGGCATCTGGCGTGCTCGTATATCATGGCTCCCTCACGTACCCCGGTGAATTTCTGGATGAAGAATGCTGCGGTCGCGATTGGCTTTCCGGTCGGTGTCATACCGGCATTGCAAACACGAGATCCTAGCCAGAAATCGGGGTTCCATGGTGGGTTTGGCAGCATTGATAGACCAGCAGCAGATACATGTTTGTATCACCTTTATAGCGCCATTTGCAACCCCCCCCCCCCCTCTCCCTCCCTACATCCCTTCTCTCTCCGCTGCCAAACAGACCACTCGAGATGGGTAACCGTACCACCTTTGACTCTCTCATGTGACCCACTGAATCCGTATACGGCTTTTGAGATGGGGTTATTGCCAGCACATGGCCACCGGGGCGATGCAAACGGTGTAGATGAATAGTGTAGCCTGCTGGTTGGGGGTGATGTGTGGATGAAAGACAAGAGTAGCGAATTGATTGCTGTCTTTCCTGCTGTTGCCTGAGACATAGCCAACATAGCCATTCCACTTGCAGTATCTGTTGTCCTTTTAGTGCCGATGTACAGGGAGTATGTACTTTCGGGACTTCTGTCATATGTACTTTTATGTCTTTAGTAGTCTCTCTCATCCATGTACTCATACTCATACTTCTCGGTCATGCTCCATGAAGTTGAACACTGCCGGCTCCAGGTAGGTAGTATCTCCCCCTCCATAGATACAGTAGTAGTATTAGTAGTAGTAATAGTAGATATCGGCTAGCACCAATCGGGGTAGTCGGCGTTGACCGCAACTTTCCTTCAGAGAGACGATCATCACTCGTGTCTGAAGAACCACGATCCCATTCCTTTGAGATTTCAATCTATCTATCTATCTACTTTGGACTAGAGGATGTGACTGCTCCTTTGCTTTATCTTGGCATTGCACTCATCACTACTGTGATTCAGCACCTAGGGATTTACTAAACCGCAGAGAATTTTCTAGCCGTCATTCTCAGAAACGCACAGATCCGGCTGCTCCTCTTCCAGAATTGCCTATGAATGAGATAAAAGCACCGAACTAACCTCTTTTTCAATAAAGACGGGAAACTAATCTCAAAGCTATAGCAAAGACCCTACAGCTGCGTGATTGAGCCATGACCACACGGGGGTATCAGCTCGTCGTGGACCCTTGACCTGTCTCAACGGGCATTCAGAACTTCCGGTTAGTTTCTATTTGAGTTGCATGCCTTTCTCAATTGTTTTTCTTACTGAATATTCTTCTTCTGGCGCGTTTAGCTTCCTCCGCGGCATGACGACTGGCTGTTGCTCGGATCGGGTATACTGGACCATGAGTGGAGATGGCGCAGAAGGACACTGAGGCTTTTCTGTCTTCAGTGACGCTATGGTTCTATTCCTGTCTGAGGAACAGCTCTAGAAGCGGTCTACTGGACTGTTCAAGCTTGGTTGTTGATGTCAGTCTCCTCTTTTGTCGCCCGGTACTTCATGCTTATGCCCAACAGTTAGCTACTTACTGAGGATTGCCGCTTAGTCTAAAGCAGGGGCTGTGGATGCGGACTGCCTCGTGCAGTGACTCGAAACAATGAGGTTGATAAGCGCAATGGCTCTGCCATGATCTGGGGGAACGCTTGGCTTACGTTGATAACCACGGTAAAAGCATGATTACACTGATAACGGTCTCCAGATAACAATTGTCTACGCTGAAAGAAATGACTAACGGATAGATGTCTTAGACCATCGAAAATGGAATGCTACAGAAAGGTGTCCGGCTCCACGATTTGCCATATAAGTTGCCACGAGACGCAGCAGGCGCAAGTCTGGAAAAGTGCGAGATGGAATATCAGTCTCGAGGGTATAATGCGGCATGAGTGAAGGAATACATCACAACTGGCAGTCCGTCTGTTGCTGAGTTTATTGCAGTCGTCCGACGGATGTTGAAGATACAACCGCCAAGGAAAGGCAACGCTAGTGGCAGGGAGTATGGATGGGTTGAACACTGCAGCTTGAGTCGCTTGCTGGTCTACCTACGCTAATATTTGGTCCCTTGAGAGCTGATGGCTATACAGTCAGATGACTTTCTCTTCTCATGTCCAGTACGAGCGCGATATCCCTAGACACTTAGACAGCATGCTCGAGTCGAACTACTCTCTCGCTGCACTGCCTGATATTTTCTGCTTCAACTGGGATATACCATAGAGCATAGTACAGCGGGGAAGGTCTTTGAAAGATCATCATCTCCGATTGCGATGAGGAAGAATGCGGTCAAAAACATCCGTTTCAATTCCAAGCACAGAGTAGGTCCTTTCAATAACAAGAATATTTTGGCGCCTACCTCTCGACATAGACGTCAACGCTGCTCAAATCAGGTTCTAGACTCACCGTGTCTTCAGGGGTACTGAAGCGCCTCGCCACAACCTAGTGCATCAAGTCAATGCAGGTCGAATCAAAATCCTCCTTGACGTTGGATTCAGTATCCAGCCAACATAACTTGCAGCAATGCGAGGCAAGCCAAGCTATAATTAGCGACCACTATAAAGGAAGTAAAAGACATGGATCCCGCTCCTTCGAGAGGAGCGAACAATTTAGTGAATGCTCGCGGGTCCGCTCCGATGTTTTCGGGGATTCTTTTCATAATTATAGGTTCGATTTATTACAGCTTAATGTAGTGTTATAGTATGAACAATGAATATCAACATATCTGAATTCTGATCTTCCTAGGGAAATCAATCAGGATTGATGTTTCTAATAAAGCCCACAATGAATTTGGTCGATACAGGCACCGTTACTAAATATATACTATATATACTATCACCAACCTCCCAATTTATACATTACTAGCTACTAGTAAGTAGTTACTAGTACTCCCAGTACAACTTCAATCATCTACAAACCCCAATGAAATAAATTATATTAGCATTCATTCATACACACCATTCCTCTTCATTCGTCACCAAAAGAAAAAATTGAAAAAGGAGATTGTCCAACTACGTTGCGACTTGGATAAAATGGAAGATGACACAGTCGGACGAAACTCCCTCAGAAAGAGAAGATTACTTGGGGGCATATTAATAGACTAGGAGATGACTTAGACTAAAGCAAGAAGCAAGAGTATAAATAGATAAAATATAGAATAATACCAGAGATAGATAGTACTACGGTGCAAAGATAATGGAAAGTATAATTAATCAGTGTACTTAATGGGTGATAGTTAGTATACTTATACATGAATCATATTGTTCTTCTCGATATGCTTGCGGAATTTATACCGAGTAGAGAGCAAAGAAATTATATCATATCATATGATTGTACTCTTATCGGGACTCCTAGACTCGAGTCTTTTATATTCCCTTATCTTTCCTTAGTATAGCGCAGAGCCTTAGAGGAGCAAACATAGGATCCCCGTCATCACGGTGAAAGGTTTCCTCCTCGTCTTCGTCGGTCATTTCATCTCCATCTCCATCTCATCTTCGACTTCCTGATGCACTTGAACTAGTTGAAGGGACGCTATCTACCTGTTCTGATCTGAATCTTCCGAGTAGTTGGGAGTATCTTATTTGTTCTTTCCCATCTGAGTTCTCTATCTCCCTCAGGATTATCTCTATGCTTTTTAGCAAAACCTTAGGCTCTCCTCATTCAAATAGGACTATTCTCATCCGAAGAATCATACCCCAGATAATGCTATAGCTGGATATAATAGCAAGAATAAGGTGTCTGCATATGGGGAGGAAAGTATTCCAACTACTCCTCCCTTCTAGGCAAGATCCACATAGTCCTCTTTGAGGATATGCTAGCGCCGTAACCTTTGACAAATCTGTCTTGAAGACAGCTTATATTGGAACCGATAATTCCGAGGATACAATCGCTGAGCGTGAGCCATTGCCCAAAGTGGAAAGAAAGACGGTGAGGTGGGTGGCATATTGTTCGCATTCTGGGTCGGGTTTGACGTTATTGCTTGGATGTTAAATGCTTTCCAGAGTCATCGAATGTGGGTGGAATGATCTTATTTTCTTTAACAGGGGATGGCTTGGTTTGGATGGCGGTGTTGTAGATCATACACCTTTTTATCCTTGCTGGACTCGGCTGTTCAAGTTGGCAGGAAGATGCTCAAGGGGGTTTCTCAGGTTCTTAGTATGGAGCAGTGAGTATGGGACCAGGCAATCAATCCATGCAGTTCCATACGATGGATACTGGCTGGGGGATGACATGTGAGAAAGATAGAGAAACCTAAGCTGGGAGCTAGGTAGTATTTTAAAGTTGGTTTGCAACCAGTACGGCAATAGATGATTGAAGCCGATGCCAAATGTCCCATCAGGATGAATAAAAGCAGAGTCGATCGACGCTCCAGTAACAGTTCCCTGGAGCTGGGATGACAGGATAGTGACACATCTTTCGTCCTGATCTAGCAAGGGCCGTAGAAAGACATGGCAAATCGCGCTTCCGTGTGGTTTCTTCTGACTAGCCACCTTTCCAAGGTATCAGGCCATCGAGTTGGCACATGGCGAAATGATTCAAAGGTCATGATTAATCTCTTTTGATTATTATTGACGAGGATGGCGCTCACTGCGATGCCGCAGCCACAATTGCAGCTGTGCGTTGTTGGACCAGACACTGAGATTTGTGTGATGACATCTGAGTATCGATATCTTTGAGGTTATGGGACGCATCCTGGCAATATTGGTTCTCTTGGAATGTGCCGTTATTGTCTTTCTCATGAGGCAATACATGGTCGGAAATCCGTCACAACAGGGCACTGATAGCACGAGTGGACAATACGCGTCGTCTGGTGCCTTTGAGTAGATGTATGCATATCGCATGATTGGCTAGTCAAACATTTTATACTAACCTGCGAGGAAAAGGTTGATAGGATCATACATACCTTGTATCGTTTTCTGGACGGGTTGTTGGAGGCCTTCTTTTGATACGGGAACCGACAAGGTCCAGACGATGAGGCAGAGGCGTCGTATTGACAGTTCGGCGTCTCCGTAAAGCGACTGATACGGAGTTGTCCCACTAGTCTTCTGAATTTCATACTAAGCCCAAAGCCATGGTAGCACTAGATGGATAAGGGCAAATCCAATTTCAAGCACCACTCATCCTGAGTACAACCATGCAGGCGGTCATCGACATTCAACAACAGGAGAGAATTTGCACAGAGGCTCGAGAACTAAGGACATTACAGACCTCGAGATCTAGTTTGGTTGAGATCGAACCCAAAGCCTTGACCACTGAAACTGCCAACGATAGAGCTGATCGGGGTGAGAGCACCATGAAATATCGATGTAGACATTAGCGGCAATGTGTCATTTGAATGATCAAATCCACAGCTTTGAGAGCATTCGATGAAGTACACTAGAAGCAAGGGGATGTGAAATAGGAATTTATGGATGTTTTCTGACGAAGCATTGTCTGCATTGATCGCATCCTGACTAGATCAAGCGCAACCTGACTTCATGTCCCCGGTTTTATTGTCTCACCCACAGCATCACTGTTGGCTGTACTCATTGATAGGTCGCTCTCTGCCGCTACCTCAACAGTAGTTCTGCTTTTATCCTCCTATGGAAAGCCCTTCTCGACAGCTCGAGACCTGACGTACTATTCCCGCATGTCTGCAACGCCATGTCTTTTCCACCGGTGTCCAGGCTGTAGCCCCTTGACCAAAGAGTGCGGTTGCAGCAAACGAAACGCTCTTTTGCGCAACCCTATCCGAGCGGTCACGATCATGCACCATCTGGACTACTTAGCAGGTGACTATGGGGCGGCGTAATGTAACCACTGAAGCGTATCAGCCCATAATCTCTCCCCGTTGTAATCCGATCCAGCAATGGTCGTTCCGTTCATGCTCGAGGAAGATATACCAGAGAAATGTGAATGACACCTAATCGGGATGACGGTTGACAAGAAGTCTGGATGATAAGTTTTTGGAATGTTAGTCGAGACATAACAATCCACATGACTGGCAAGGTGCAAGGACCTACACTGATGAACAAACACCGAAGTTGTGCCGTTTGCGCATGAGTACGTGTCGTAAGAGTTGCTCCAAGACACCGGAATTCGATTGCTTGGATCCTCTGTTGGAAGAAGCGAGCAACATGCCCCCGAATGTGAAAGTGCAAGAGTCACGTTCTAGATGACGTTTCCATCAGAGAGTGCGTGTAGGTTAAATAGCTGCGGTCTAGACCTCCTGGACGTATGGGGTAGTCGAAGGCGTAGCAGCTGCACAGGAGAGCCATATGGGTGTTTCTAAGCCCACGGACATTGGGGTCAACATCCACTCATAGCTTTCTTTGAACTACCATTTGACACAAAGCCGCCCAGGTAGCAAGACAGGTACGTGATCAACAGTCGGGGGCTCCACCATTGAATCTCCTTCGACTGGCGGTGCCGGAGGTCGCTCACTCGGTCTAATGAGTTGGTCTAGTGAAGAGATCAATGCTCTGAGAGTTGTATCGCCCAATCCAGAGGGCCCGACCTTCTTGCTGGGCGCATTGGGAAGCTGCTGCTCGCATCTCCCGTTTGTTGTATGGTGACTGGGATAATCCAGCCCTCGAAGCAGTGGTAATGGCGACAGTGGAGTGCTACCAAGGTACTGGGAAAGCCTGTTGTTTTGGAAAGCCTGTCCAGTGGCAGTTGTGGCTATACCCAACCACGTGTTGCCGATGAGGATGCGAATCGGCATGCGGCATACATCCTAGCGCTACTGCCATCTTCCCATAGCTGCTAGCTTTGCCATTACTCCGCAGGTTCAGGGCTCGTGAGGCCAACAAATGGATCGGACAAGACGCAACAGATGTGGCTGGGGGAAGAGAGTTCTCTTAGAGAATCCCAGATCCAAGGATGTTCTCTACTCCCCCCGTGAATTATATATATCGAGGAAAAGCCAGTCGGGCCATTAGACTTCATCGGGGAAAATAGCTGTGCTGACATCTTCGAGTGTGTGAGGCCGAGGGTCATAGTTTTTTCAGAGCCTGTGAAAGTCAGGTATGATTAGGTCTAAGCAAGATATGATCAGACTCGGATTGCTTACCTTGTGGTCATTCTCTCAGTTTATCGATATGCCATGATTCGACCATCGCCCAGATTCTGTGCGGATTTCGAATCCCCATGGACCAAGATGCTAAGCACGTTAGTGATTCGAATGAACAAGTATAACCCGACATTATTGCAAAGGACCAAAGGTCGCTGGAAGCCGCCAGTGAGGAAAGATGGCGGAGCTTTTTCGCAGGATTTTCGGAAAATCGTGTTGAGGTAGGTCATCTAGAATTTCTGAAACATTAGCTGTGGAGTTGAGAAACTCTCTGACATGGTATAGCTGTCGTGCTTGAACACTCAGACACAGCAGAGCCATAAGAAAAGGGGAGGAAGAACGGGTGAAACAAACTTGACAAAGTAGAGAGATACGGAAACACGATATGTTTCAGGGTATGCCGTTTCCACATGTGTGTGGTCTTGTCCAGTACACCGTAAATTGGCTGTGCGTGAGTGTTGTGTTCCCATTGTATTTGCTGCGTCGGCCTTGTCAAGAGCCGTGGGTGGGTTCTCGTGTCCCAAGTGCAGAGTAGTGTATCTGAAAGGTGATTCGAAGACTGCACACCTTCAACCACAAGACATCTCCAAAAAGTCTCGTTTTCATAGGGAATGTTACATCAGGCCCCCGCAAACCCGTCCACTTCTTCAAATACCCAGAATCCACTAGACCCTGGGTTTCTTATCTAGATTTTTGAGAGAAAGCTTCTGAGGATAGTGGAGTCGAATACCCCAGGTGGATAGTCCCAAGAAAATTGAGAGCATTCTTTATATCGTGCCCATTGAGCACCGTGTCACCGTCGATATAAACCGACCGGAGGTCTCATCCCCATCCAAGAGGAAATGTCCTTGACGAGATGAAGTTGGAAAACCAGCTCAGAGAGGGAATATAATTTGGGAAAGGCGTCGGCTTGATGGGCTGTATATAGCAGCATCGTATAGTATACAGAATGGGGGAAATAATATATAAGAAAAGAAGTAGTATATAGAAAGTGACGGCGATGAAAAGATGGAGGATGCTTTAGAAGCTTTGAGGTATTTATGGTGCGAAGGAAGACCACCCGCCATGATTTCCCACGGGTGATGAAAAGATCGAAAGAGCAACGAGCAAGTGAGGAAGTGAGGAAGTGAGGAAGATGGTGTGGGTGACACCAAACGGGTATTTGCCTTTCTGGCAAACCGCCCCGGTCTGGAGGGCAGCATCCCGTGTGCCGTAACACCACGCAGCTCACCCCCAAGTTACCAGGTAGCTACCTACAAATAGACCATGTCTAGATCAGAGGATTTTTTGAAGGATATTACTACATACAAACGGCACGGGAAAATGGCAGGCATCACTACGTGCGACCGGAAACCAAACCCTTCTAAGTGTCAACCAATCAAGCGAACCTACTCCCCACCATACAACACTTGGATCGACGAAGAGGGCGTCGACATCCCGTCTCCAATGCGAATCACCACTTTCACCTGTAACGCCCGGGCTTCTCGAATGCAACACGCCAGACAGGTCCGTCCAACCTTGCCAATGACGGCATGATGTCCAACAGACGCACACCATGCTCGTGCAAATGTTTCCTTGTCGTGCGAGCCCCGCGCGTCGAGAAGGAGGATCTCTTCCTTACCTAGTGCGCTGCTGTGGCCATCCGAGTGAGATGTCTCCGCTAAGGATTCTAGAGGCACCCACTTGAACGCGTACGATCGGTGCAACGGATGGCCCGGCAAACGATGGTGCCTGTGAGAGACATGGCTTGATGACGAGGATGACAACCCGCTATCCGCTGCGTTTGGGGGATTCTGATAGTTGACCGAACCCCCGGGTGGACGGCACTCGTGGGAAGAAATGAATCGTACGTTGTAGGCCAACTCAAACGATACTGGACTTGGTCCGGTAGCAGTGGAAGCGAGAAGAAAATTGGCACAAGCCTTCTGAACCACGGTTAGGTTATGGCCTGTTCGTTTCGTATCAACGGAGAAGGTGAGGTCCTGAAAGTCGATGTTTGCTTTCGCCCAGCTATCGCAGGGGCCGTCGACAGGCAGCAAGAATACCCCACTTGTAAGCTCTCCCAAGCCAAGAGGCGTAGAGTCAAAGGAAAGCCGGTTTCCGTGTTTGATGCGTGGCTTGCCTGGACGTCGGGGCGGCTCGCGGACATCCACCTCGAACCACGTGTTAACAAAGTGCTCTCCACTTTCAGAGTCTTTGGGCACTATGCCGCTTGCCAGCCACGCCAAACAGACCTTTGTACCCGGCTGGCTGGCTAGAACTCGCCCAACAATGCACTTCTTACTCCACCAGGTCTTCCCCTTGTACGTGAAACCACCGTAAACGTTGGCGACTGGACCAAGTGTAGCCATCGCCTCTTCGTCGTTTTCCAGGATGGTTGCCATGAGAAGGTGGCTGATGGACTCGCCAGGGATTACCAACCCCGCCAGCCAGCTACGCGTAATCCAACCACCAATGTTCAAGGGACGTATGCTGTGAGGTGAATGAAGGAGGAGCAGCCGGCGCGATGGAGATCTGCTATACATCTCTTTCTTCAAGTCCAGTGTGGAATAATCTGCAGGTAGCGAGTTGGTAAGTGGTATGGTATAGGCGGCTTCGATTTTCTTCTCCACCCCCTCACCCTCAAGCTTGGACCGCAGTGCGCTCTTGAATGCATCCAGTCCTGGCCAGCCAATATTGTCTGCAAATACGAACAGTCCTTTCAGTTGTTGGTCAACGTGCCTGGGAGCCAGATGACACCGCCAGGCGGATTCATCATTATGGGCGGATGATGTAGAGTGATGTGTGAAAGCTTCGAGGAACCCACGATGGTGATGCCGTCCAGGCGACTTACTCGGAGCATGTATGGTTGGAGAAGGGTTGTCCGGCTCCACTGGATTGTAGGCGAAGTGAAAGCTGTCCAGAAAACGTCGAACTGTGACCAGATCCCAATTCAGCTTACCACTCCGTAGCCGGTCAAACTCGTACACATCATGCACCGACAAATCGATATCCCGCGCATTCTGCAGCAATCCAACTCGAACAGTGGCATCCAAACGCATCAGTAGCTCCGCGGCGAGCAGCATCTGAACGAGGAACCACTTGCGTTCCAGCGTGAAATGCACCCAGGGTTTGTCAGACTTGTCCGGATCAAGGAAGTCGCCGTCGTCATGTGGAGGATTCTCAAATAAAACTTGCCCAATGTGCAATCGCCAATCGATCAGACTGAAGTCAAACCATGCCCCAGGGGTAGCCAATACCACTGTCAAAGCTTTGATCTGAGCCTTCAAGCTATGGGAATCGCCGACATCTGCAAACAGAGGCCGCGCCGGTGGGTACAGAAATCGGTTGAATAGTCCACTATACAGCTCTCGAGTGCACTCCATATCTAGAATCGTCTTTGGTGTATCGCCGTGCAAGATGTCGTAGCGGAGAGTCTTGAGCGTCTGGAGACGCTCCACTAGGGCTCGCAAGTCGATATCGCGAACACCGATCCTCTTCCATGCAACCGGTCCTTCGCACAGCAACTTCTTCCGGTCATGAACGGTACCGTCCGAGCATTGGGCATATGGGTCATTATAGTGCCCCATCAGTTCATACGCCTCGGTTGCTGGTAGAGTTGAGATGTGAAGGAGGTCAGAGCATGGTCGTGGTTTCTCGGGGCCCGCGTATACGACCGAGTCGGCGACGGGCAGCTCGAGAAAGTGACGAAAGCCGATTGTACCAGCGTCTTTGCCATTGACTGACAGCATATTGGGTACTTCGTGAACGCCGACATCAAAAGTCGCCCGCTTCGGAGCTTCCGATCGTTTCCAGTGCCCCAGATGAACCGGCATTTCCCCTTCAATTACCCAGTCATCCGGTACAGGCAAGTGAGCATGGAGAGTGCACAGTGTGTAGGAGGCATGGGGAAGGGGCCGTCTATCCCAGAGATTTTGAATGGTGGGATCGTGGTCATCGAAAGGGAATATAATCTGTGGGTAGAAGAGTCCATGCTTTCCCTTCTCCAGCAGAAAGTATGGAGCCCCGGAGAAGATTGTCTCGATGTCCTTTTTTGTCAGCTGGTTGTGTGAAGGATCCTCGTGATGATGTGATGGATGGGATTTAGCAGCCTGATCCGAATGGTGATGAGAAGCATGATGTTCGTCTTGAGAGTGTGTATCCGGCTTTGTGGGATTGGATCGGGCTATGTCAGCCTCCTAGAAATGGTCAGGCTCCCCTTGGCAAAGTTCCCAGACCGCGCTGGTATCCTTACCGATTTAGACGTCTTTGTCCCGGATGAGGATCCCGATTCCGAGTCTCCTCGATGCTTGTGAAAGATATCATGGATCACACCTTTGGCGTGGGATCCGGTACTGTTGGTATCGGACACATTGGGTAATGAAGCTCTCCTGCCCCTCTCGTTCCTGGGCAGGTTATCGCCCTGATCCAGAGTGGCGGATGAGATGGAATGACGACGTCCAAAGAAAAAGGACATTCTGGGATTGTCAGAGACAAATGGGTAGAAGTTCTTTTGATGCTGTGTAAAGGCAAGAGGACAGGAACGATGTGTGGGCGATATCAGTCAGAGCAGATATGCTGCCACACTCGAATGGTGTCCGCACTCATTGCGGTCTCCCGAACGAGAGCTAATAAATAGTTATAAGGGAATAAACAATTGATGTGGGGGACGAAGCCCAGATAAAAAGCAATCTAGTCTAGCTAGTGCTGATCAGTCCACTGGTAAGGTGATAAGAGGATGGCTGCATCCGGACGGTTCGAGGGAGGTCGAAGAACAAAAAGAAGGCGAATGAGCTTGGTAATGGAGCTCCAGCGATGACGTCGGCCATCCGGCTCCCGGCATGGCCCGGTCGGGTAAGATGGTCCGACCGGCACATACACTACTCCAATTAAGTCTATATTTTTACAACTGAGTCTGAACGTAGATCGAGTCACAATTATACTGAAACTGTATGAAACTGTACTTGGGCATTCGCTGACAGTCATATATACACTTTTGGTTTCACAAAATTCATTACTCAGATTCCATTCATTATGGCATGTTGACCGTCAGTGTTTAGGCGTGCTTCTGGAGGAAGTCCAGCGCGGTCCGGTATCCACGCTCGTACTCCTTGCGCACCTGCTCATCTTCGAGGTTGGAGCGAGCAGCCATCCATCCGTGGATCTGGGTAGAGAAGGTCTCGACATAGTTGGCCTGCTGCAGGTTGGCACCGAATGCCTCGACATCCTTGGGGTTCTCGTCCTTGGAGGCCAGCACCGCCATAGGAATGTTGACACTCTTGGCATCGTTGGGGTCGAGCATCGCCGGGTGGCATTGCACTGCCGCCTTGAACAGCTTGTTATCCTGACCAGACGCCAGGGTCGTGATCTTGCCTCCCCAGCAGTAACCCAGGATGGACCAGGACTGGAAGCTGCCGCCAGCAGCGAGCTTGTTGGCCTCGGAGACAATGGAGGGGATCTTGGGCAGATTTGCGGGAGGAGCAGCCTTGGTTTGGAAGAAGTTACCCAACTTCTGCTTGTGGTCGTCGGTCTGAGGAGGGAACCAGGTGATGTCGGCCGGCTCGCCCTGGAAGAAGTCGGGGATGAAGACGCGGTACTTTTGCTCGCTCGCGGTGGCCAGGATATCGGCACCCTGGATAGTCTGGGGGAAGAAACCGAAAATGTCTGAAAGTCATTGCAAATCTTAGCATGGGCTTAGGCATGTTGGGAACGGGTCTATCATACCGTAGATGACGAGGATGGCCTTGGTAGCGGAATCGGGGCCGGTGATATCTGGATAGAGGATTAGTAGGTCCTTTCTGGTCCATTGTGTTTAACCTACAAGTCTTCAAGCCATTGATGGTCTTGTATTCGCCCTTGCCCTGGTAGCCCTGGGCTACGATCGGGGGGATGCTGGTGACGGTGAGTATGGAGGACAAGCCACTGACAGGGCGTTACTCACGAGCAACAGGCCTTGTTGACACCAGACATGGCTGTAGAGGAACAGTGAAGGGGGCGCACGATACGACTGGAGAGGGGTGTGACGGGGGTCAGGAAGGACCTTCTGAGAGGGAGAGTCAGAAGCTGTCTGGAGAACATGTTAGAGACACAGGCGGATAGCGGACGCACAGGGAGAATGAGACGGATGAGTTGGGTTGGGTGTGGGATGAATGGATGAGCAATTGAAGAAGAGAAGAAGAAGGAAGACGGGGAGGAAGAGACGACAACAGGGTTAAATGAAGCTGGGGAAAGAAAAGAGCCGAGATGCGAGGCCGACACACAGTAACTTGGAGGAGTAGCATTTAGCAGTGAAAGCTACCCCACCTGCCCTCGACGTCATCCGAATTCATCCCCGCCAATCCCGATTTCGCCCGGACTTCCCTTCTTCCCCTTTCCCAGGGTCAGGAGTTCGTATCAAATCACTTGGACAGTGTTGCATATATAATTACGATGTGCCTTTGCAGAGCTTCCGTTCAACCAGGAAGGATAATAGCATCTTGCATATGCGGGGAATAGCCTGGACCGGGCTGAGCATTGATACTCCTGTCAGCCCCACCATTACCTTCCCTTGGGAGCAGTCGTGAATCTTCTCACACCCACTACTACAGCCATTCTCGAGATAAATCTCTTTTTGCTTTTCTGAATTGATTATCTCTTATCTACTTGATATTTGCGGGAATAAATCAAAACTTGGAAGGCCTACTTGCAAGTGAGGCTAATCCCGACCGGAAGCTAAACAATGCGGACCATGGTAAGGATTGATCCCTAAGTATACTTAGCTCAGCAACTACACCATCTTGACATTCTCGAATACTTCATACAATTGTCCATATGTTCAAAGTTGGTTAGCTGATAGTAGGACTGATAAAATATATTATTATTCTATGCTCTCTACATTTTTCACAAAGTCTGGCTGAAACGCAGTATTACTTGATTGAAGTTTATATAATCCATCAGTGTTCTCGGTATGACCTTTGACCTTACCTAGTAGTAATACTACATTCCCCGATGTGAGCGATCGTATAAAATCACTGTAAACGATAGTAGCGTGCTATTCCGCTGCTCTCGATCCATACAAATTTCCCGTCAGCTTTACCATCCCCCTTGCTGTTGTGGACCTAGGTGTCGAGACTTCCGAAAACGGAAAGGAATGCCATAGGAGCAGCCAGATACCGCTCTTCTTTACAGTACATACACTTAAGAGCCTGGCCATGCGTTTACTAATGATCATTCGCCACCCTACATCCTCAACTTGCATGCCTACCAAATTTGTATTGTTACACTGCATGTAGAAAGCAGAGCGTGATGCATACTTGGGCCACTGATAACTGCGGTCGCCACATTCCAGGTTCCTCTTAGGGCCTACTCGCTTATCAGGAGTACATTTGTGAAGCAGAATCCAGCACGATGCTGGCATGCATAATGTGGGCCGCCTCATATAAGACTAAGTCTGTCTTTCATGTCATATTCTGAAGATTTCGAACTGTGCTGATGAACGGAGTAGACACTTTTCCTAAGATATGGAGCCTACATGGATCATAGTCGCTGAAAACATACACAACTCTTTTACCACCAGGATTTCGCGACATGCCACACAGGGTGATTGTGATATGATAAGACTCACTTTTCTTCGTCATGCCCGCAGCTAATTATCTCCGAGAATTGGTCTTGATGGCCATGGTACTGTCTTGAATCCATGTGCCAACAAGAAGTCATGTTAATGGGTCCAGCTATCAGGGCTGACATTCTAGCCTTGCGTCGAAGCTAATCTCGTGCTGGAAACTGCACTGTAGATCATGTCAATGTCTGACTTCTCAGCAGTATCTTTCGGTAGCCATTGATCAAACGACTTTTTCTTTGAAGCCAGCCAGCTCAGGGATTTCATTCTACGGTACTAGTAACAAACGGCCAGACATCATATTACGTTTTTTATGCGTATCACCTTGATCGCCCCCATGGTCTTGGTCTGCAGCATAAATTTCGCTACTAAATTTGCTACTATATGTTACTGCATACAACTGCCGGTTGATCCCTGCACTGCTAGTTCTCGTCCCGGTATCGGCATTGTTGCAGCAGCCAAGCCGGCCATTCTACCTCCAAGTCTTGGTGTCCGAGAAAAAGTACATATATGGATATTGATATTACACCTAACACGGCCGGCAGAGAACATTACTCGCTGAACGAAGCATGTTGAATAATATATGACTCTACCGGTTTCAATGTATACTTTACAGCACACATTAAAGCTCATTGCCATCCTTGAAACGCAAGGGATTATACAGCGAAGCCTATCTTAGGACCAAGTGTTAATCACTGGCAGATGATCAGATAACGGACATAGAACTATTCACGAAAATAAATATTCAATACCTTGGATACCATAGGCCACTAGACATCTTAGCATCTCACAAATCACCTCATCCAGCCAAGCAATCAACATCCTATCTGCTCCACTCCCTAGTGCTATCACCACTCACCCAAGAAGCACGCCTTCTTATCCCCCATTGACACCACCCATGCTGATCCCCACACCGCACAGACAATTCAAGCTTGTTGCTACCACTCAGTCACATCGAAGAGATAGGCAGGAAGAATAGACTCACCATCCGGAGATTTACACGACACATGCAGCTGCAGGAAGATGCAGTAGATAGGCAATTGTCACGTAATACAAGCAATGCTATGGTGACATCGACGTCTCCAAGCATCTGCCAACACATCATAGATAAATCAATGGTTCTATCACTCGTTAACTTCTATACAACTGTAAACTATACACAAGACAAAAATATCACAATGTTTGCTCATAAGAGGTTTCCCCGGATACGATGGTTTTCGCCGGACGACTCACCGTCGGAACGACGTCTGCTCTTGAAACTCGACCTTCTCATCGTCCCTTATGCTTTTCTTGCCTACTGGACGAAGTATATCGATCAGGCAAATATTAGTGAGTCCACAAATCGGTACCACAATTGGCACAATGACATCAATATTAATGTCTACCAACAGACAATGCCTACGTCTCTGGAATGCAAGAATCCCTCAACCTGCAAGGAAATGACCTCGTCAACCTGCAAACTATCTACACCGTTGGCGCCGTCCTAGGCCAACTTCCATTTGCTTACCTGTTCACCAAATACCCCGTCTCGTACCTGATCCCAGGGATGGACTTGCTCTGGGGAGTCTTCACTCTACTGCAATACCGCGCTACTTCGTATGAAGAGATGATGGCATATCGCTTCTTAGTAGGGTGGTTCGAGGTATATCCCAACCCATACCCCTACCTCCTTTCCACAGAATAACCGACATTTCACAGGCCGCCTTCTTCCCCGGAATGCATTACATCTTCGGTACGTCCAACCCACCAACACCACACTCCACAAGATATCTAAACATCTGCAGGATCATGGTACCAAAGCCACGAAATCGCCCGGCGCGGGGGCTTCTTCTACCTCGGCCTAACACTAGGCACACTAACAGCAAGTTTCATCCAAGCGGGAGCATCCGCCCAACTGGACGGAGTAAACGGCCTCGCCGGCTGGCGCTGGATGTACATCATCTGCGCAGTAATCACCATCCCCGTCGGGATCCTCGGATTCATAGTCCTCCCCGGGACGCCCGACAAACCGAACCGAATCGTGCTCAGCAGATCCGACATCCAACTCGTCCGAACGCGACTACAGAAAGCCGGACACGGGGTGCAAGAATCCAGCGTCTCATGGAAGACCTGTGCGCGTGTGCTACGGAACTGGAAGCCCTGGGCGCTGCTGTGCGTGGACATTTTCTTCTGGAACGCGTGCGTGCAAACCACCACGGGTGGGTATCTTCTCTGGTTGAAGAGTCTGAATCGGTACTCGACTAGTAAAGTCAATGAGTTGTTTGCGATCGCGCCCGGGCTGGGGATGTTTTACACTCTGTTGGTTTGCTTCGCGTCGGATTTGGTGCTCGGTCCGGCGTGGGCGATTACGCTGGCGCATGTGTGGAATATTATTGGCTTGGTGATTCAGGTTATTTGGGATGTGCCGGAGTCGGCGCTGTGGTTTGCGTTCTCGACGATGTATTCGTCTGTGGCGATGTCGAGTGTGTTGATGGGGTGGATTAATAGTGAGATACGACATTCGCCGGATGAGAGGGCGATTGTTTTGATTGTGTTGAACACGATTGCTCAGTCTACGACGGCGTGGACGCCGCTGTTGGTGTTTCCGACGGTCGAGGGGCCTAGGTTTACGAAGGGGTATTCGTTTGTGCTTGCTTGTGCGATCTGTTTGATTGTGTCGGCACACGTTACGAGGTACTTTATCGAGAGAGAGTATGTCTGCTCCGATGGTTGCGGTTTGGGTGATGCTAATGTGTCTAGGGATCGCGCGATAGCTGCTAGTGATGAGGACTCCGCGGCTTCTCGAGACGAGACAGAGTCTGGATCTGCTGTCGTGCAGGTTGCACGGCCTAAGACCGAGTATAGGTATACTGATGGGGAAGGGATAGACGCCAACTGAAGATAGAGGGGATGAAATTAGTCAATTAGATGTTGAGCCATCTTATCTAACTGTCACGCAATATACCTGCATATGGTGTAGACTTAGCATCCACTACCGCCCGGCATCGGAGCACATGGCTGAAGCAGTGTCTCATAGAAATACTAAAATCGTGTCGCGCATGATGCGGGGAAAATGGCGAATTTGTATCCTGCATGTCCATCCCACTGATAACACGCTTGCGCCATGGAAACATCTGATGGCGGGATTGGTGAGGAGTTGACACCACACCAGACTATATCACTGCTACGTTCGAATGAGAGTAGTAACCCAATACAACAACCGCAGACACAATGGGCGACATCAGTACAAACAACCGCCAAAATGGCAAGAAGCAGATCCTGCTCAATGCCTTTGACATGTCCACCGTGGGCCATCTGTCCCCAGGACAATGGAAAGTAAGAATCTCAACTCCACATCCTGCTATTATACTGACATACACACGCAGAACCCAGCCGACAAGTCAGCCACAAAGCGCAAGCTAGACTACTGGATCAATCTAGCCAAGCTCCTCGAGCGCGGAGGCATCAACGCCCTGTTCCTGGCCGATACATACGGCGGATACGACACGTACGAAGGCAAACTAGACGAGTGCATCCGACGTGCAGCGCAGTGGCCCGTCACTGATCCGACAATCGTACGTCGCTTATACACCCACTGCCAGATGTATACTGACAAACAGAACAGCCCATCTCCGCCATGGCAGCCGTGACCAAGAACCTCGCGTTCGGAATCACAGCCTCGACCTCCTTCGAGCCACCATTCCTCCTCGCGAAGCGCTTCTCGACGCTAGACCATCTCACCAACGGCCGCATCGGATGGAACATCGTGACCTCGTGGAAGAAAGCAGCCTTCAAGGCCATTGGCCTTGACACGCCCATCGAGCACGACGAGCGATACCGCCAAGCAGATGAGTACCTGCGCGTGCTATACAAGTATGTCCTCATACCTTCCTCATATACCCTCCCTCATCCACTAACATGAATCATACAACAGACTCTGGGAATCCTCCTGGGCGCCCGACGCCCTCAACCCGGACCCCGAGAACGACAGCTACGTGGACCCGGACAAGGTGCGCCAGATCAACCACAAGGGGAAATACTTCACCCTGAACACGCGCCACATCGTGGACCCGTCCCCGCAACGGACGCCATTCCTCTTCCAAGCTGGCACTTCAGCAGCGGGGTCTTCCTTCGCGGCCACACACGCCGAAGCGATCTTCGTCTCAAGCCACTCGCCCACCGTCCTGCGGCCCAAGATCGCCAACATCCGACGTCTGGCTGCCGAGCAAGGGCGGGATCCATCGTCGATCAAGTTCTTCGCGACGTTCACGCCGATTATCGGACGGACGGACGAGGAAGCGCGCGCTAAGTATGAAGAAGTGAAGAAGTACGCGTCTGTCATTGGGGGACTGGTGCTGTTTAGCGGGTGGACGGGGATTGATATTAGTCGGATCCCCATCGATCAGGATATCACGGCGGCGGATTCGCTAGAGGCGCATAAGGTCACGAGTCAGTTGGATGCGTTCACCACCACGAGCGAGGACGTGCCGCGGTGGACGCCGCGGGTCGTGGCGGAAAAGGCGGCCATTGGGGGATTGGGGCCTGTTGCGGTGGGGAGTCCGGAGAGGGTGGCGGATGAGATGGAACGGTGGGTGAGGGAGGCGGATCTGGATGGGTTTAATTTGGGGTATGTGACTACCCCGGGGACGTTTGAGGATGTGGTGGAGTTGTTGGTGCCGGAGTTGAGGAGGAGAGGGCTGTATCCTGATGCTGTTGAGGAGGATGAGGAGGGAGAAGGGTTGACGGCGAGAGAGAAGGTGTATGGACGGGGACAGAGGGAGTTGAGAGCAGATCATCCGGGGAGTAAGTACAAGTATGATGTTTATGTTGAGGAGGAGGAAGAAGCAGCAGCAGCCTAGTAGTCTATTCACATAGCCACATACAGTGATTACTGGATAGACCCTGTGACGACAAATAAACTACCACAACCCAAAGCCACCACAGCGCCGCAGCCGTGAATCCCAGTCTTACTTACCTCTTACAAACTAACTTACTTCCCCAGTCTACTCTCAAAACTAAACATTCCCCTTCCCTGACCCTTCATGTTCCACCCAACACAGCAAACATAGCATGGCAAGGCATGGCATGTGTATGTGTCCAGCCTAACCCGACTAATACCTATTCATCTTCCCCGCCCCCAGCATTCCTCCCTAACCACAACCGCCAAGCATGCATGAGTCCAGACCAGTCTAGACTTTTTTTTTCCCACCCCCAAATTCTCACTAGCTTAGAATGCGAATTACTTTTTTCCTTCCTTTATTTGGGTTTCTCCTTCGGCCGGTAGAGTCAAGCGAGAGACAGAGAGAAAGAGGGAGAGAGAGACATTAGGCTTGCAGTAGCGATGCAGCAATGCAGCGATCTCGTGATCGATCGATTGATGCAGTAGTGGTGTGAGTTCCGTGCCGGATTTAGATTTGTTTATTTAGTTAGTGAGTTAGTTTAATTTAGTTCGTATTGGTGTTTGTATGTATGTATGGTACGGTATTTATTTATTGATGTTGTCTATATTTGATGGAATGAATATATAATAATAATTATCGATTGATGAGGGTTTCTTGCCAAGCTGCCAAGCTCGTACGGAGGGACATGATATGTCCATATATCCATGATTGGGGGTCTTGGTGTGCTTGGCAGGGATTCTTACACGGATGGAAGATATTGGGTAGTGAAGTAGGGATTATTGTCTTAATGAATACTATCTTCAGAATGTAGTAGACTGTAGATAGATGAGGTGGTGTTGGTAGTGATCTGAGGCGGTGTGCACTCGATAAGTAATCAACTGAAACATGCAGGTAGATGCTTTGGTTAATACATGAATAGAGTGGCGATAAGTGTTGCCAATGGTATATTACCATCTATATATATGGGTTTACGGTGGATGTATGGTGGATAAGTAGGGACTGACTGGGGATGTGGATATGTGGCTACTATTAGGAGTATCCGTCTACAGTATGCATCGGAGATACCACCAATATGATAGTATCAACTTGATGCCAGAATACTACACAACCAGCACATCATAAATATATATAAGTAAAGCTGACACCGTGGTATCGCCACACAACCATTGGAGGAGAACCCTCCAATACCCTATTCCAATCTAAACATTCTCCTAATACTACACGAAATAATATATAGTAATTACTATCTCTTTGTCAGAGTAGTACACCCACTAGATACTTTATCGGACCGACTCGACTCGACTCAAATCGGATGTCAGAATACGATAGTCCGAGATCAATGTGAATATCCATCTTACAGTAGTAATCATATTCATTGCCACACAGACACGCACACACAATCTAGGAATAGAAACATGATAACAAAGCGAGCAAGACTATACCCCGTCCCTCCTCGGATTGACTCGGAGATACCTCCTATTATAAGTAGTAGTTCCCACAGTATAACAAAGCCATTTATAGTGTGTGCACAAACCAGGGCTCCATCCATTCATTCATTCAATCACTGCAGTGCACTTCAGGGGAACCGAACCCCGACCGACCGATCAAAGCCCGTTATCATTTCTCTCTCTTCCCTTAACATGTGAATCTGTCTTTTCATCTACCTCATGCCTAGGTTATTTGTATCTGTGTAAACCATCGGCCACCTCCGCACCTAAGTATGTATACGACTCCCTACTAAGATCTAAACCGTGTCACGGGAGCAATACTCACTATAACACTCCTAATATATAAACAACGAACGGAGTACCACCCCCTCTCCCCATAAGGCCAAGCCAAGCGAATCCGTACCATAGATACCACCATGCTAGTTAATCATACTAGCTAGCTAACTGGATCAAGCTTCCTGCAGCACTGGCTCGGGCTTTTCGCCATGGCGCTCGGATGAATAGGCGAGGCTAGTCTAGGCATGGGGACAAACTAGTTAGTTAGTTAGCTAGGGTAGTGTAGTGGCGAATCGCTTACTTGCTTGCTTGCTTGCTTGCTTGCTCGGGATCCGGGGTTTGATTGTAATGTAAGTACTAGACTGCGTGAGGGTAAAAAGAGGAAAGAAAAAGAGAAGTGGAGCGGAGCGGACGGAGCATTGGCTGACATGCATGGATAGTGTGTATGTATGTATGTGACTAGTTGGGTAAGTGGTGTGTCGGTAAGATAACCGGGAGATGGTAGTGGTAGTTAGTGATGGGGGTGGGAGGGTGAATAGGGGGGAGTTAGTGAGTGGAATGTACTAAGGAAGAGGGATTTATCACCTGGTAGGTAGGTAAATAGTTAGTCTAGTTAGTGGTTTTATCGCGCATTGACTGACTGACTGACTGACTGACTGACTGACGCCTTGCATGAGGGAACTCACTGACTGACCATGCGATGGTGCTTGCTTACTTGAAGTGTGTATGGAGTGTATGAGTGTATGGTACTAAGATGAATAAGGAGTAAGCTCCTGAAGGATGCGAGGCTAGCTAGCTAGCCTTCTTTGCACCAAACTAGCTCATTTACTCACTTCCCCATCATCAGTGGGTAAGTATGATTATCCCCAGGCGAGTCATTCCCATCAGAGGGCATGTCCGGCTCCGAGGTAACTGACTAATGACCACCTACAAATGACTTGCTATTCTTCTAGACCGCAACTTCATTCATCCACAGCAAGCATGGAACCTCATATGAACAAAATACTCAACAATGAGCGATTAACAAATATACTTTACTTTTCTGGTTTACTTTATCTTACTTGAATTGACCCGTCAGGAAAGATACAAACAAATAAATAACTCTCTTAGGCTACTAGCTACGTTGCATCCTGCCGGATGGCGTAAGGTTCATAAACTGAATCCGCTTCAAGCTTTTCCGGACGGAGTCTGAGCTCGAGCCTTGTCTCTTCTTTGCTCTCCTTTCTTTGAGGTTTGCTGTTTTGATGCCATTTAAGATAGATATGGAAGAATCTTGTTTTTTTGGTGGTGGTGGCTTAATGACTTGATTTTTGTAGTATGATCTAAAAGGTTGTAATCAGTAAGCATATCCCGCAGATCCCGAATCCAATTGAATACGTGTTGGCGTTTGAGGCTTAAGGCCGACTGTCTTAGACTTTGATAGATAGAGTTGTGGTGGAATTGAACACAGCAAGGCTGCCCTGTCATTTACAGTTGCCGCCGCTAGTCAGTCACCCATGGCTCCCCTTTCATTCGGGAACATATCTAGAATTGTGTATGCGATTTGGTGTATAAACTTAGTTGGTACTTATGTCTAGTCTACGCTAAATCTTGTAAAACTACGTTATAAAAACTTCCATAATTGAGTTCGCTACTCCACAAGCTGAGTGGTTAATGTGTCAGCCCGCGACATCTGATACACTCCATGTGTAACCTGCAAACTGTGATATCTCTCCTATCCTCCTCCCCCGTATTTTAAGTTCGGTTGATGATTCACCTCGTCCGTTACAGTCCACCTATCAGCAGCAACACACCTACGCAGCCAAGCCTGATGTGTAGGTAAATCATGTTCGCTGGTTCAGCGCGAATAAGCACCTCTCTTGGCCCCCTTCCCCCCCAGCCGGAACGAAAAGTATAAAACTAGGTTGACAGCAAGGTTAGGAGACGGGCGCAAGGAACACCGTGACAGAGAGCGATGGCGATGAGCCTATCACATGTAGTCAATCCCGGTCGGGTTGACGACGCCATCTCACTTAGTACTTCGTAGATATTATCGAAGTAAACTGAGTCTGTCATGGTTGGAAAGGTATCAACGGCAGCACGTAATCTACTCTAGTCATTGTCGCGGCGGTAAGTACGGTGTGGAATCTGCCGGCTGCTGCTATCTCCTATCTATCTCCTAGCTTGCAGACGGATAACGTCCGAGCAGACCCTTTTCGAGGCCAATGCACACTAGCAGCTCTCCTGAGCGGCTAGGGAGACCACCGGTTGGTTTAGTGGGTATCTAGTCAGAGTCATTGCTAGTTCAATACGTTTAGTCGGCAGTTAGTCCTCCTGGCTATAATCTCGTAGGTTCCATGCTGCGATGGCGACTGAATGAAGGGGGCAAAAAGACTGGTCATAAAGATGTGCTTGATCGACGATGCACAGATCACATTGGCTACAAGTTGACCCATCGAACCCCCCTGTCTGTGTAGGTTGCACCAAGTTGCACAGGAGGAGCTTCCGGGCAGGGTTGTTTGCCCGGACCGGGGCGACTAGATTTTTGTTCGTAATGGCAAGGAGTGACCCCCTTGCGAGACACTGCCGAGAGGGTACAGCATGGCATGGCATGGCATGGCGTAGCATGCGTACGGAGGATAAAATGGGATGATTGACTGGATATGGTGTCGAGATGGAGGGATGGATGAAGACAGTTTGCTTGGTGATTATTAATGCGTCTGTCACCGTGGCCGCCACCGCCCTCGATCTCCCGACCCCTAAACCCCCCGCCAATACCGACAGGTTGGTGCTGGCCGCGCCTCCCGTCGGGAAAGGCTAGAGATGGTGGACCGTTCGGTTCCAGGGAGAAGAGGCCAAGCTTGTGATTTCCGGCGCCTCTTTGTTTGCGCGGTCTGGTCACGCACTACCCAGGACATGGGGGGATGAGGAGAAGGAGGTGAACCCAGGTACTACTACCCAAGGAGGCAGTAGCCTCCTCCTCCAATAGGTAAGTACCTTGGACGGGGGGCCCTTATTTAGCGGTAATCTTAGGCCGGGGAGAGGTTCGTTGATAGGTAGGTCTGGTCAATCCACGGATCCTTCTCGTCTGGCAACCTTCCGAGGGAACCAATGACTGCGGTGGTTGGCATCTAGTCCACGGGGCTTGCATATGCGTTTCTTCAGCGGATTGATTTGAAACCCGACTGTTGACACCATCGCGGATGGCGGTGATTAAGGTTGACCTGATTGACGAAGCCATGCTGAAGCCATCCGAGGCTATCCATACGTGAAGTACACAACAAGCAGATACAGAGGGGTGTTTCCATACCAAAACACCAATACCCAGCATACAGATAAGCTTAGCATCTAGAAAGTGTAGTTTGTTGGTCAAGTTCTCTGGAATCCTCACAATGAACAGAACAGCGTAAGTGACCGAGGGAGTGTAGGTGTACAGCTTGCGCGTGTCAAGCAAGACTGGCACCTGAATGGCCGGCTATCTTGTCCCAAGATGCAGGCCGACCAGCCAGGCAAGTCAGGTGGGGCATCACGGAGGGAAGAGTCGACGCTAACGCCCGGATGGGGATAGTGGGCCACACCCGAAGCCCGAGCCAGCCAGTGCAGACTCTCTTCCAAGGCGCTAGTACCGGGCGTATCGACGTTGTACCATTTGGGTCAACACAAACAGAGCAGGTAAAATATTCATACCGACCGTGTGTATGGGAGTAGTCTACTGAAAACTACTGAGTACTGAGTAAGTATACTGCCAGACACGGACCTATCCACCAATCAGTAGCGCTGGTCCAAGATTTGGGAAACTTTGGTAAAGCCAGTCCCTGCCTATCGCTTGGTTCTTCCTTCCCCGGGGAATGAATGAATGAGTACAGCACGGTAGGGTGGATGGCCCGCAGGACTGACTGACAAGTGCCAACAACCCTATCGTGGTCAGTCCAATATGCGCTCGTATTGGAAGTTGGGGGGGATCCTCGGAGGAATGGGACAGAATGATTGGAATCTCATCCACCAGCGATTTAAACGATCGGGGGGACTGCCCCCCCGTCAGAGCCAGGGTCCCAGGAGAAAGAACAGGTGACCTTGGCCGTGGAATGGAAGAAGCGGACCAGGGACCGTTTGCCTTTGACGGAGAATGGGTTTTTCTGTGTAAGTGCATTGGGATGAGGGCCGGGACGCAAGTGTCCGTGCGAGCAGAGCAGGGCCCAGGCCAGAGCAGTCGATGGCCGACGGATACGAGGTACCAGAAAAACAAAAAAACCGTCAACCGTGGATCGAAAACCACCTTTCCCTTTGGGTCCCGATATTGTTTCATCCAAATCTGGGAGCATTTCAATTAGTGATATCTTTATCTTGTATCAGCAAGTCATTGGATACTGTACCATACTGGGACATCTTCCCCCCCCAGGACGTAGAATGTTCCATTGGTGGATCTCCCCGTCGAGCTATACCCAAGTAATTCTCCGTACATCGGCCGGTCGCGGGCTGTCTCTGCTAAGAATAATCTATCTTCTCCCCCAGCTGCGAGTGTAGCTGTGCCCTGCCAGCTAATTATTGCCGGTAATGTTTCTAATAATTATGACTTCCAAGAATTATGATGCTTACCAGCATTGAGGGACCGCCATGGCTTTCTTCCTGCTTCCCCCCATCCTCTCGCCCCGACCCGATCAGCCTCAGCTGTGTCCTCCACCGCCCGGCATCTGTCATGCATTCCTCGACGCAAGGAGCAACGATCGCTTGCCTGCCCCTTTTCGGGTTCCCCCGTGCTTTGCTTTTTCGCTTCTTTTTTTTTGTTCGTTTGGTATTTTGAATTTTAATTCTTGGTCTGGTGTTGATTGCTGCCGGTCCACGTCGACTGGCCCTGGCGTGTCCTCCGTAAATGGCCTGTTCACTGGCCCTCTTTTGCTCCTGCTTCCTGTTCGGCCCCTCTTCTCCCCTGGTGCCCTGGGAGATGAACCCTGGGTGGACGCGTCTCTATCCGTGCCATTATTCTGATCGTTGTTAATTCTCCCGACCATCCACCGTCGATCTGGAGAAACCATCCCCCTCCTTTTTCCCCCTTCCCCTCGTCTGTGATCGCTACCCCCGACGCAGAGGGCTAAGCTTATTCTAAACTCCACCAAAGAGGGCAACAGCGGCCAGCATTCCCTGCTGGGTCGGGGTGGCCGATCGACCAGACGGGACGGCGCTCCACATGCCTATCTATATACATACATACAGCCAACCTAGTTTTTACGATCCCAAGATCCGTATGGAGTAATGGGAGAGGGGAAATAAGAAAATTAAAAAATCAAAGGAAGGGAGGGGAGTATGTGGAGAAGGGAAAGAACAGAAGTACGGTGTAAAGTACAGTGACTTTGTTTTGTTTCCTGAGAAGCTGCCAAAGGGGGCAATCAGCAAAATCCCAGTGAAAAGGCAGATTGAGATTGGATAAACAATACGGCGGAGCGACTAGACCCAAAAGAGATCCTGGGAGGGCTAACCGGTTTTCTGGCACCATTGATTCTGGCCCTTTTAGGGTCAAGTCCATCTGCAGAAGAGGGTCTGGACGATTCTATTTGCCGGGCGAGATGACAAGAATCGTGTCCATATCTCGTCTCATCTGGAGGATATTGAGGAGGGAAAATGGGAAATGACTGGAATGATTGTGAGTTCCCTGCTCAAAAGGAGCTGATTATTGATTATCCATCTCTACCCCGTAATAAGAGTTTCTATTATCAGCTATCTATCTCTGCACCGTTCAGTGGAGGACTAGGTGGCCGACTAACCGAGTCGCCCCCCTCGACCGTGGGAAGCGCCAAAGGTGGAACGGAACAGCTTGGGCGCCTGGACGAGCCCTGTCAACCACGTTGCCGTTGATCAGGCGTCGAGGGATTGGGATTCTGGGACTGGTTCAGTGTGTTTTAGCGAGCCGTCGTCGTTTGGTTCGGCTTAGCTTAGGAAATGCTAGGCTAGGCTTAAGTGGTCGATAGTCAGTAGCGCTGGGGGTGGTTGGACCGGGAGAATGGCTCCATCCGGGTGTGGTTCAGGGTGAGCGAGGGAGAGACAGACAGAGACAAGAGACTGACTGAGTGACTGGTAAGGTTCAGTCAGGTAGGAAAGTTTGTTGCCAATGGTTCCTTTCAATAATACCGGCGGAACGTCCTGGGCCTGTCCGGGCGCGGCTGGGCTTGTCTCTCCTAGGGTGTGTGTTTTCTCCTAAATGCTGATTTTCTTTTCTCTTCTTTTCTACTTTTTCTGATTCACCTCCTGGAGAGGGGTTTTGCTTTTTGCCTGATTGGACTCACTCCATTACGGTTACATGGAAGGTAGCGAAAATAAATAATTTGTTACTAATTTAAAAAGCATTAAGTAAAAACAAGACAGAGAGTTGTGTTTAAAAATAAGTATACTAAATAAATTTTGAGAAAAGAAAAGTGAGCAACAGGCAAGCATTCATTCATCCATTCATTCATTACTGCTGAAATTTTGGTTGGGTCTTGGCCCCGATTGGGAATCCTCCACTCAATGCGGTCGGACCAGACTAGCTGCTTTGGATGCTGCTTTTTGAAGTCTGCTGATTGAGAAGATTATTATTCTTTTTTTCGGTCTTATTTCGTTTTTCTATTTCTTTTTTAATTGACTGCTGATGGAATAAATAATATTAAGATTAATAAAAATTTAATACGACGAATGAAGATTGGACTGGGATAGTCCTGCGTGAGTACGGGATGAATGTCGTGCTTTGTATCTCACCATCTCTCCCTATTTACTCTTTTCTCTCTCTGTGTCAGTCTGACCCTCCTGCTTGGTATCTTCAGTAGTGGTAAAGACTGGTAGATAAGTAAATTCAAACCATTTCCCAAAGAGTAAATAAATAAATAGAAATGAAAATAAAAGCAAAAAAAAAAAATAAAAGAAAAAAAAAAATAAAAAAAATAAAAACTGCGTGTGAAGGAGAGGGAGTTAGTCATTATCGGACCGTCAGGGTGGGTATGTTCTCCCTGGTATTTTTTCCCGGCGTGAACTCAACCCCCGCGCTGGCCAGACCCGGCGCTGGACTGGTCTGGATACGTCTCCATTCCCGGCTTGTTTGGTCCTCCCCATTTTCGCCCATCAGCAAATAATCCATATTATTATTCATATTCACTCTCCATCCCGAGTCTCTTTCTGCTGTTCTTTCTCGTTTCCCACGAACAATAAAAGATCTCCCTCCGTGAACTTACCCCCCTCAGTTGCTTGTCTTTTCACGACTTCTCTTTTTCTCTTCTCTTCTCTTCTCCTCTCCTCTCCCTCCCTGCCGTGCAAGCTTATCCAACTAGCATCTTCCCTCCTCCCATCAGCGCCACCCACGACTTGTCCGATCTTCACCACTAATTAATTCCCACTCTTTCAGCTCCCACCAAACCATCCATCCACCACCACCACCACCACTACTACCACTACCACCACCACCACAAACTCCCGACTCCGACTCCGCCCGCCAATCTTCTCCTTCCCGCCCTCCCAAATCTTGCTCTACGCGCGCCGGATCCTACCATCCCCGCTGCCACTCAACTCCCGTCCATGGTACTCTAAACTGTCATTTCGCCTGATCTTCATCCGCGCATCCACATCAACACCTTAACACATAACTATTTCTTTCTTCTCTCGTGCGCATCGCGTGAGGGCGCGTTGGCCTGCCTGGAGGAAAAAAACAAGATCATGCCGTTGTCTTGACTAGTTTCTCATCGCAATACACCTATCTCGCCATCCTACGACCTACCTCGTCGATCTCTCTCCATTGCCGTGTTCGCGCTTGATTCTTCTGTCGCATCAGCACCCTCGCTCCATCGGAAAGGATATGACTTCCTGATAAAACACTGGGGTCAATCCAACCTGACGTGAAAACTTTATCGATCGTGAAACAACCGACACAGGTGGTACCCGTCGAGCATCATACCCACGGTCGATCTCCCAGGACCACCCCCGTTGCAGACTCAGATCGCTGATCGCGATCCGATCGCCCCTCCTGGATCCTCCAGACATTGCCGGTGGCCTGTCTGGCAGTCGATACTGGACCCTTGCATCTGACTCGGTCGCCTTCCCAGGACATCTGTCCAGCACCTTGGCCGGCCCCTCTTCCGTGGTAGTGGGTGATTTATTTCCTTCCTCTAGCTACTCACGCGAGACATCCGCCAACCTGGCTGCCCTCGCGATCCCCCCTCCAGGCATGGGGACGGCGCTCGATGCGCTGACTACCCACCAGCCGTTGAACTCGCGTCGTCCTGCAGCCCCGACGCTGCCCAGCTTTGAGCTTCCTGCACCCAACTTTCAGACCAGCGTCAAGTACGCCCATCACAATCCTCCGCCTATTAACCCCAGCGTCAGCAACCTCCTCACTCCACCAGCGACCACGCAGTCGGGTGAAACTCTCCCTGCTACGACCTCGCACACAGCCACCACCACGGCACCCACAAATCCGGAGTTGGCTCCGTACTGGCAAAGCCAGAGCGCATATCAGAGTGGGTCAGGGGCAGCAGCTGCCCGTCAGTCGTGGAACTCGAGTGTGGTGTATCCGAGTCGAGACACCTTCTCTCCGTCGGTGAATTCCCTGAATCGTAATCCTGCCACATCGACTCCAGGCACCGAGCACATCGCCCAGTCATACGAGATGAATCACTTGCCGCCGTTTCACCAATCTGCCTCGGTCTCCGCTGCTGCACCAGTTCAGGCGGGTGCTCCTCAGCAGCATCACGCAATGACACACGCGATGTTGTCAGCACACAACCCGTTGCCCAACCCGACACCGTCGCCGCATCCCCTTCCCACCAACGACCCCTACATGGTCAAATCATCGTCTGCCCCAGCCTATGGGACTATCCAGCAGCTGTCCAGCCCACCGGGCGGCTATTCGCCGTACGGACAACAGGGCATCGTGCCCAACCGGGTGGCATCTAATCCGCACCCTTCGCACCATCTGAACTATCAACGACAGCCATGGCCGTCATATTCGCTTCCGGCGATGAACGGACCCATCTGGACGAATGTGCACAATCCGAACGGGCAGATGTCACTCACCGGAAACTTGCAGTCCGGAGTGCTGCCTGGGTTGCCTGGGTACAACAGTGGGCACGTGGCCAATATGCAGCAGATGCAGCAGTTGTATGGGGGTCACCCACCCCATCCGGGTCACGGCGCTCCAGGACCCACCAACGATCGACCGTTCAAGTGTGACCAGTGTCCGCAAAGCTTCAATCGCAACCATGATTTGAAGCGACATAAGCGAATTCACCTCTCGGTGAAGCCGTTCCCTTGCACACACTGTGACAAGAGCTTTTCACGCAAGGATGCGCTTAAGGTGAGCCTATTGATCTTCTTTGGTTTTTCTGGTCTGGTCTAGTCTAACAGTGTACAGCGACACATTCTTGTGAAAGGCTGCGGCAAAGACGGCTCTGATGGCATGAAGCCAGGGGATCACGGGATGGTGAAGGAGGAGGATCGAAGTGACGAATCAAATGGACAGCACTGAGACGGGATTGGCGTTTATCGCATGTTCTGGAGTTGATGGAGGGTCGTTATTGTATTTGATTGACCAGCTACTCTGGACGGCGAGTTTGTATTGATTTGACTGTGACTTGTTTTTTTGACGGGACAGGTTGGGACCGGATTGTTGATTGTTTGCTTTGTTCGGGATGGCATCAGCGTCGGGCAGCCTGATTCATGTATACGTATGTAAGTAGAGGCGTTGGCCAGCGTGTATGGATTGGAATGTTTGTTATTTACCATCCGTTTATTCCTTTATGAGCGATGCTTGTTTTGATTTCGTCTGACTCAGATTGCTTGAGTGGCACATGAGCGACCTGTCAGAGGGGACTATGCAAGGTCTCCGGAAACACTACTACTCCGCCAAAGTGATCAAACCACTCACCGCTGCAGTGGGTGTATCAGTGCCCCTTGCCCATGTCCATAAAAGCTGCCACTATTGTCAATAACCATCCTGCTATTGCCAGCATCGCCAACAGACAAATTGCTCAATAGCCACATCATCCACATCACCAACCAACCATGCATTTCCCCCTCCCCCTCCCCCTCCCCCTCCTCCTCCTCACAACACTAACCCTAACCACCACCACCACCACCGCCCAATACCTCAAAGACATCAACCCCATCGCCGTCGACTACCCCGTCCACGTCGACTTCGTCCCAGACTCCACCCACCTCGCCGACCTCGAATCCCCCAAACTATCCGAAGTCAACACCACCGTCTTCGAATGGTGGTACTTCGACGCCATCTCCTCCACTAACCCCAACGCCTCTATCGTCCTCACCTTCTTCACCACCACCGCTACTGCATTCCCTGCCGTCCCGCAAAACCTCTCCTCCGTCCTGCTCACCTACGTCTGGGCGACCTTGCCAAATGGCACCACTGTGTCTCAGAATATCGTCCCCATCGATGCGTCGGTGATGGGCGATCGGGATGTCAGTTCCGGGGGGTGGGAAGGCACGGGTGGTTGGGCGGGTAGGGAATCGGGGTATGAGGCGTGGGTGGGGTGGGAGGGAGGGAGGGTTAGTGGGAGGATGGTGTTTAGGGATGTGAGTATTCCTCTACAGGACAAGATAGATGTTGGACTGCTAATGATAATGGTGGTGAGGGTAGCTCGCTCCGCCACTTCTGCCCTGCTCGACGCCTCAGCAGACGAATCGGGCGTTGGGGATCGGTGAGGGTCTGGGATGGGTGAGTATGGTGCCGGATTCGCATGCTATGGTGGATTTGGTGGTCGATGGGGAGAAGGTGCAGTTTATGGGGTTTGGGTATCATGATAAGGTATTTTCCTCTTCTTTGTTTTCATCTTACGCTGTGTGTTGGTCTATCTCTGATAGGGTTAGAATTGGGGCAATCGCCCGTTCCAGAATACCGTCAAGAGATGGTCCTGGGGCCATGTGCATATTGGACAGTATGCGTTGGTGTGGTTGCAGTACACGCCTCGTACGGGGGCAGATAACTCCACCACGCCGATTGTGAGCGCCTATCTGGCCCGTGATGGGAAGGTCTTGCAGTCGGGCTGCCGTAACAGCATTATCAATATCATTGAGAGGATGACGGCGAGTAGCTACGGTGTGGATGTGGGGATGGACGATGTGGAGCTGCGGATCCAAGGGACTGTGGAAGTAGCTGGTGATGGGAAGAATTATTTCCGGTGGAATGGGGTTGTTTTCGGGACGGTTGAGGGTCAGAAACTGGATGGGGGAGTAGCTGTGTTTGAAGGGTTCAGGTTGTAGTAGTAGTAGTAGTTGTTTCAACAAGTTGTAGCTGGAATGGACACATTCGACTTGTCTATTTACAAGGTACCAGTACAGTACCTAACTATGGAGATGATCATTTCAACCACTCGTCCACCAACCCCCGATAATCCTCCATCCCATACGGCTCCAACCACTTCAAACTGCCTTTCCGTCGCCAATCCAGTCCCATATCCTGCAACAACAGATCAATATACGGCAACGTGTCAAACACGAAATCCGGATTTCTCTTCCCAAATCCCCCAGGACACCGATACTTCCCGAACTGCGTGTGTAGCGCCATCTCCCACACCACATCCCCGTCCACTTCATCCTCCGCCAACCCCTTCTTCACCTCCACCGGACACGTCTCCCTTGCCTTCACCCCAATCCCATCCCCCATAAACGCCGCCACCCACAGCGCCTGCACCTGCGCAATCAGCGGCGTATTCACCGTCATCGTCGTCCCCAGCACCGCCACCGACCTCTCCTTCAGAAATGCCGCCGGCACCATAAACCGCACCAACCGGAACGGATGCTTCGCAGTAGCCGGTGCCCCAGGAGCCAGGTGTTGATAATCCTCCTTCCCATTAACACCGACACTCAAACTCTCACGCAGCTTCGGGAACCGCGTTAGAATCTCCTGATCCGCCCGCTTCACCATCGGCGTACTCAAGTAATCCTCCGCCCACGGGAATCCCAACTCGCTCTCAATGCCCGCGGGTCTGAACTCCATATTGGGTTGGGCTTTCCACCCGGTAGCACAAATCAACCCTTCACTCTGAACAACCTCCCCAGACTTACCAAGACAGATACCTCCATCTTCAGTAAGCTTCACAATATCATCAATAACCAACCGTACCTTCCCCTCTTTAACAAGGGAGTAGAAATCATCCTCATAGTTCAGAATACTCAGTCCACTAGCAACCCAAAAGCAACTGTACCACGGCTTCAACTTCTTCGTCTCCTCGTGGCCGTCGTAGTTGTTTAATGTCAACAGGTCGTTCTCCAGCACCGCCCAGTACGCAGTCACGATCTTCCGGCCGAGCCAGGTACCATGTAGAAACTTCCGAATACGTGAACACCCGTCCGCATCGCCCCAGATACACGGCGAGAACCAGGTCAACAGCCGCGTGGTGAGAAGCTTCTCGAACCATTTCTTCAAGGGGGTAACGTACATCGGAGTCATCCACACCGGCCCGTGGCCTGTCGAGCGGATGATCCATGTGACGTTGGCGCCGGACGTCGCGGCGGCGTGCACGGCGTCCCAGGCGGATTTGGTACCGCCGTAGATGGTTACCTTTTTGTCCTTTTGGAAGAGGGTGGCTTGGTGGGGGAGGAGAGTGCCGGTGTGGGTGATGATGTGGGGGTAGGTTTCTTGTCCTGGGATGTGAGGGAGGAAGGGCTCGGAGGTCATTCCGGTTGCTAGCAACAGCTTTTTTGTACGGATTAGCTTCCTTTGGAGTTCGTCCGAGAAGGAAGAGAAGGGGGAGGTGCTGGTGGTGAGTGTCCAACCCCCGTCATTATCGTCGACGTGCTCGACGACTTCCACCTTCGTCTCGAGTCGGATCAGGTCCCGGATGTTGAAGTGGTCCACGTAGGCATTCAGGTACTTGTGTACCACGTGGCCCGGGATATGTTCGCCTTTCTTCACCCCGAATGTGGCGCTGTCCATGAGAAAGTCACTGTACTCGTAGGTGCCCAGCATGTTGTTGGTTTTGAGGCCCTGGTAGAGCCGGTGGGCGGCCCAGACGCCCCCGACGGTGGTGGCGCTGTCCAGCAGGAGGATGCGGGCGGTGGGGTGCACCTCGTGGTAGGTTTTGAGGGCGGAGAGACCAGACCATCCTTTTGCCAGAGTGTGTTAGTGTTGTGTGGTAGGAGGGTGAGGATGGGTAGATGGAGTGGCATTGACATTGGGGGCAAGGGAATGAGACGGGAAGGGGCATGCAAGGGATAGACGGAAGGATGAAAGATTGGAAGGATGAGTGGAAAATACCTGCTCCGACAATAACGAGATCGACGGATTCCATTTCCACAGACGACTCCATAGTGGATGGATGACGAATCCGTAGGTTTTGAATGGAGTGGAATTGAATTGAATGAAGAAGATTAGATAGATAGAAAGAAAGAAGGAAAGAAAGAAGAACGCTGTGAAGAGGAAGACAATGGCAAACAAAAGAATGCCAGTCGGTGAATTAAAAATAGACAATGTACTTTGTTGCTAATGTAACACAACCGCGCTCACAAGCATTTGCTCGAGTGGAGCAGCCACAACCAGCGATTTATAGTAACACAAACACCCAAGAAAAGAATGGGGAGACCAGACGAGAAGGGAGGAGGGGGGGGGGGTAATGACCGTTGGAAAGCCGCCGATCGCGGGTTTAAATCCCGTCGACACTCCCTGTCTTGGCTGCATGATGGAGTGAAGGGGGACTTGGATTTACTCCGTTACTAGTGGCGGACTGACGGGATCAGTGTCTGAAAACAGAGTAGTACAGTACGGACTACGGAGTACAGAGAGGAATGGGTTGGAGAAAAAATAAACAAGTAGGGACTAGATTGGTCTGCAGTTGAGACGGAAGATGATAGTTAGAGTTCCGAGGAAATTGCAGAGTCCTCAACTTAAGTACGGAGGACAAGGATGGGGGTGATACAGGCGCGTTCATTTGTTGGTTGATCGCAAGCGACGGCCGGCGCGGACACTAGTTTGGTGGTTGACAGTTAGGGTTATGAAAAGGCAGCTCCACCGGGATTTGGTCTCAATGTTCAGAGTTTGACCCGGTGATTCACTTGACAGGAATGACAGGATGTCAGCTTTGGTTGATTTCTGGGTCGTCAGAACTTTGTCTTAGACTTTAGTTATACGTAGTAAATTGACTTGACTTGTCAGTCAGCTCTTCACTGCCGCCCTGCCCTGCATCTCTATCTGATTAATGCGATAAACTCAATATTCAGATTCAATAGTTGATGCATACACCCGCATTATCGATATGTCATGCATCCTTTGCATCCTGCGACTCAATTTCTGGGTCTGTGCTGATCGGCTATCCGTAAATTTGTGCCAACTTGTGCTGTTGCCAAAGTACTAACTACCGATGCCTCCGTAATCCCCGCGCTGATCTCTGTCTCTATCCGGTAATCATAGCGTTCTTCCTTCTTCATCCTCATCTTCTTCCCATCTCCACTGCCCCGTCCACACCCACACAAATACACGAACTGGGCCATGGCTTTCCCCCCCCCGTCTCTTCCCGCGTAACGGCACACGGCCTGACCTTGTTTCTGGGCTGGGTCTAATGCTTAGTATAGTCTACTATGGCCTACCGGAAATTACAAGAACTGGTCCCCGTAGTTTCAGTATAGTCCACTGTGTGGCCCAGTCGCCTCCCTATCTTGCTTAAGTGCCACCAAACTACTGCATCGTACTTCGGGCTCTCCCCTGTCAGGAGACAGAATCCACCAGGGAGGAAGGAGACAAAAAAAAAGGGAGCCAGCACGGAACCACTCGCTTGGGTCGGATGTTTTGCCGGGTGGTAAATATGAACCGTGCGTGCCGACTGTCAACTGAGGCCAGTGCCAAAATTTAGAACAGGCAGGCAGACAAACAGACAGGCAATCAGTGACTGGGATGTTTGATGACTGGGGATATATTAATATGTAGTATACCCTCTTAGTCCCCTTCTCCTGATTGTCTTGTCTTTTGTAAACAGATCCACAGGTCCACTCCTTTCCACCACCCTCTCTTGCAACTTCTGTCAGTCAGTCAGTCAGTCATGGCAGGCGACGACTTCGCTGTCGAGGCGTTCACCCTCTTAGCTATCGCCATCGTCACGATAGCCATTCGCATCGTTGCACGATGGTTCACCGCCGGCTGGAAGAACTTTATGCTCGATGATTATTTGATGCCGTTGGCGGGGGTATGTGCCTGCCTCTCCCCGCCACCATTTCCCACGCCACTCCATGCTGATAAGACTGGTTCTATGACAGGTAGTATACGGTCTCGAAACAGGCGCCGCCTACTGTGTGAGCGCGTGGTGGAAAGGTCTCGCCAACAATGCCATGACGGACGCTGAGCGCGCCGCGCTCTCCCCTACTTCAGAGGAGTATCATTTGCGGGTTGGGGGATCCAAAACGCAGGTACTTGGGTGGTCGCTGTATACCACGTTGCTGTGGCTGCTGAAGTCGTGCATGGCGGTGTTTTATTCTCGATTGACGTATGCAGCCACCACACTCATCCATCCACCAATATCATACTAACAGTTCATAATGATAGGGCCGGCCTCATCAACATGCACATCCGTATCCGTATCGCATACTTCCTCATTGGAGCCACCTACATCGCCGTCATCATCAGCATCCTCGCAGGATGTCACCCTATCCAGAAGAACTGGCAGATCAACCCTAACCCGGGGAACTACTGCCAGCCGGCTGTCTCACACATCGACGTCTATGTGACAGTGGTGTTGAACGTCGCTACAGACGTGTATTTGATTTCCATCCCGACCCCTGTAAGTCGATGCATCCTTGTACCCTGTTCTCTCCATGACAAATAGTCCCAGCCAAGACTAACTATCGAATTATTTGGAATGCCTCAGATCCTGTTCAAAGCCCGTCTTCCCTGGCGCGAGAAACTCGAACTCCTTATCCTTTTCAGCGGTGGTACCTTTGTCATGGCTTGTGGTATCCTTCGCTGCGTATTGATCGTCACTGTATGTCCCCACCCCCCTTCCCTCCAAAAACAACAACCCACTAACCACCATGGTAATAATACAGGCCGGCGCCAACGGCGCCTCCCAAGCCGGCAGCTGGGCCTGCCGCGAGACTTTCGTAGCGGTGATAATCGGCAACGCGCCGATGATCTACCCAATGTGTCGCAGACTGGCCATGCGAGCAGGGTGGTACATGTCGACCAAGGGGACGAAGGGCAGTTCACAAAGTTATCCGTTATCGGATGGAGCGGCGCATTCGGGCACGGATAATAGTAAGAACAAGAGACGCAAGTTCAAGCATCCGCTGTCGTTGCCGGATACACAGTGGAATACGGTTAGTGATGAGCAGATGATGCTCCCGCCGGGGGAGTGGGAGGTTAGTCATGCTGCGAGGGATGGGGATGGGAGTGTGGTTGTTCCTGGGAATGGAGGGGTGTATGATGGGGGGTGGAAGGGGGGGAGAGAGACGGTCGTTTCGACGGCATAATATTTTATGTTTACTACTATTTCTTTTTTGGGTTTCTTTTGTTGGGAAGGGATAAAATATTATGGATATGGTATGGGTATGGTTGGTTATGATAATGGTATTCTCACACAACTTGTGCAATTGACTAGAAAGAAAGATGGTAGTGAGTAGTGAGCATCGCACACCGTAGATTATATATACCTCATGAGAGGATAAAGGAAGATCATTTCATCTCCTCAATCTCCGTCAGATCCTGCTTCTTCAAGGACGCCTTGACCGGATTCTTCTGCTGGAAGATAGCAGTCAACTCCTCCAGCGTGCGCTTACTCGTCTCCACAAACAGGAAGTAAATGACAATCACCTCCATCGTGTCCCAGAAGATAAACAGGAAGTAATACTTCCATCCGGCCTGCGTAAACGCAATTCCAGTGACGAACGTATTGTAGAACGACGCGATGTTGACGAAGAACTAGTGTCCCCGATTAGCACCCACTCTCACACACCTATATATATTCATGTAAGAAAGAGGGATTAAAACGTACGTTGTTCATCCCCATCCCCTTCGCCCGACTCTCATACCGCAAACACTCCACCGGATACATTGCCTGATTAGGAGTCCAGCCAGCCGAATAGATAAACCCAAAGAGATAAATCATCGCGATCTGTGCGCGCGCTGCAACTGCGCTCTTGGCAATGGGTGTGCCATCCGCTCCATCGACCACGTTCGTTGCGTTCAATGCAGTTACTATCGCGAATAATACCACCACGATACTCGTCGACACGAGAAGCTGTGTACGTCGGCCGATTCGGTCCGTGATGAGTGCTCCTGACACGGCGCCTAGGAATGAGACGACGTTCTGCACTCCTTGCAGCATCAGCTGCGTGTTGTTGTCTGTGATTCCGGCACCGCGGAGCATCTGCGGGTAGTAGTAGCTGACGGGGCCGTTGCCGGTCCATTGGCCGAAGAGGGCTATTCACTTATCAGTATGTTTTATATAAGGGATGGGGGAGGTGTGGAGATATACCCATAATGATAACCAGCATAGACCGATACCGCACTTCCCGGGTATTGAACAACTCGCGATAATCCCACCACCGCTTATCAGACCCCGTCTGGGAGATATCCTCAATCATCTCGCGGTACTCGAGCTGCACGATGGGGGCGTTCCTGTCCCCGTCGCCGTGGTAGTCGGCCAGGACTTGCAGCGCGGCGTCGTGTTTGTCTTGGGAGATGAGCCAGCGGGGACTCTACACACCAGCACGTTAGCATACTTTCCACATTCTAGAAGAGATGTAGTGGCGTGAACATACCTCGGCAATAAAAGGCACAAACACCAACACCAAACCCGAAAACACCATCTGCAACCAGATCGGGATCCGCCAACTCATCGTCCCCTCGATCTGACTCGTCCGCCACGGGATGAACGTCCCCGGGATACCGCCTCCGAACCACAACACATTGTATAGACCCGTCATGGCGCCACGGTATGCTGGATGCGCCATCTCCGATACGTATGCCGGTCCGGCTGTGGCGGAAATGGCGACGCCGAAACCGAGGATGAATCTTCCGCCCATGAATCCGCCGATGTTGTGGCAGGTTGCTTGTACGATGGTGCCGATGATGATGAAGAGGGAGCCGAGGGCCATGCCGACGCGGCGGCCTATGTTATTATTCAAGTGTTAGTGTGGTTCTGATGGGGTAGTAGACAGGCAAGGGGTGAGGTATACCCTTAAAGTCAGTAGCCGGGCCAGCTACGAACGATCCGACGATATTCCCGATGGTATAGATGGCGTAGACGATACCCGTGGACGGCGTGCCGCTGTTCGGGTCGAAGCCGAAGTAGTCTCGGTACTGGGCGTAGCTGTTGATGGAACCCATCAGGGATCCGTCGTAGCCGTTGATGCAGGAGTTGAGCATAGCGACGGCGATGCAGCAGTACAACTATCGACACACTATATTAGGATACGATAGAACGCTGGAAAAGAGGGCATACCTTGAGCATGCTCTTACTCCATAGCGACGGCTTCTGGAGACTCGTCGCCACAGCCAGAGCCGTGTCGCCCACCCCACCCTTGAGTTGGACATTGGGGTGGTCGGAGTCGTCGACGTGAGAGACGCTGGTGGTGGTTTTCTCAGCCATATCCACTCACTTGGTTGAGGTATTGATTAAGATATTGATGATCGGGATGAAAGTGGGAATAACACGGGGAACTCACCTCACATATATACTAATTAGAGAGTACTCAGTCGAGGCAGCCGGTGAGGCCAGGTAGAATGTATCGGATGCAACGGTAATATGGCCGAGGAGATGTGATAGGATCGGCTGATGCAGCAAGGGTGCAGCCCCGTATCCAAACGGGAATAGGGAATCCGGGGTAGGTTTGCCCTGTGGTGGAAGATGAATGGTTGGAGGGCAAATTGTTGGCGGGGGAGGCTGCTAACTACTGCACTAGTCGATACCTTTGATTTGATAGACCTTTAGCCACTACGAGCCAGCTCTAATTGACTCATCTAAACTAAGCTAACCTACTTTAATGACCCTCTGATCCTGTTCATGTAAGCGTTCTCAAATACCACGGAATACGGCCCGACGTGCCGCAGGCATGGGGATCCGGGGTAGAGAAATTAAAGTCAACCCTAAGCGAGGCACTCCGCAGCGCATGACCCATACGAGAGCTCGAATGAATCTGCCAATAGGCCATTCGATAATTTGCCTATAGCTGCAGTCTGGAATCAGTCAGACCACCCATATCGCGCGAGTTATTTCTCCACCCGCCACATGGAAAAAGCTGGAAACGAGGGCCGAATCGATTCGCCTCGGGCATCACTGCAGCCCAACCCGCACAGACCGGGTCAAACTCGATCTAGCCTGTTAGTAGACCCAGAACCAGACCCTTTTAGACGCAGGGTCCGAGCTAGATTCCACGTGTAATTACAGTTTACATCAATTGCTTAGTGCTGGCTTCTGTTATTCTTGTCTGTCTGTCTATCATGACTCATATTACACATAACAATAACATCTAGCTAGCTAGCTATACAGCTATCATACACTCACCCAACCAGTCCAGCCCCCAAACTCCAAGAAACCAAAACAAAGAAACTATGACAGAAACTCCCCCTTCTCCTCCGGACTAACATACAAACTCAACGTATAATACCTCCCCTCAATAATCTCACTCTCCCCAACCAACCCCCCAGCTAGCACCAACCTCGAACCCCCTCGAAACGGCATCGCCACCCACATCAACCTACCCTCGCGATCCGCCCCCATCCACGCCGTCTCCGTACACGACATACTACTCCCAAACAGCAGCGGATTGAACCCATTGCACACGGCCTCGGGGATATGCAGCACGTTCTCGAGCACGATGGTATGCGTATCGAACGGGTTATCGAGGCTGCGGACGACGGGGATCTCGACGGTTCCGATACCGGCCACTTCGAGCTCGTCCATCGGGTTGAAGATGTTGTTCTTGAGGTGCGCGGTCACAGGTCGGTAGGTTGTGAAGTGGGCGCGGTCGCGCGCGTAGTGCACGTTGCCTTGTACCACCATCCAGTCGTGGCAGATGCGTTGCGATGACGGGAGGTGCATCGCTTTGGTGCGTTTGCGGGGGGAGGTCGGTGGGCTGAGCGGGCGGGTGGTCATTTTGGTGCGGATTGATGGGCTGATGGGAGGGATAGAGTTGGTAAGGTGGTGTGAAGCTGTGCTGTTGCTGTATGGGTGTGAGCTGTGATGGTGTTAGTGGGTCAATTGATCTGTTTAGGGTGTGATTCAGGAAGAGACGTACTAGTTAATCGCGTAGGTGGTGGACGGACGGGTCAATGGGTTTATAATAGAAGTGAAAAGGGTACGAGATTGAGAAAGAGATCTCGTGAGATGCTGAGCTGAACCAGACTTGACGCGCCGAATGCGGAAGTCGGGCAATATATCGGGGCGGTGGCTGGTTTACCGCCTGCGCTAGCTGGTTTGGGTATGACGGGTTGCTATTTCGGGTAAGCGAGGTAATACGGGAGTTTGTTTCTCCGGTTGTCGCGCTCTGCCTAAAGGGGTTAAGCGTTCTGCAGTGAGCAATAATAAATAAGTAGGGAGAAGATGGTTATAGCTGACTACTAGACTACTGTTCACTAGTGTAAAGAAGGGGGATCTGCAGATTATCGCAATAGGTTTACCGCAGTTTGGGGAGACAGGATATTCTAGTCGCTTTGCCAGACCGCTATGGCCCGCTGAGGAACCTCTACATTTACAAGCCAATGGCAAATAGTGACAATTGCTCTCCACCAGCTGAATACGCTACGTCAAATGATATCAATTTGTTGAAGCAAGGAACAATGCAGCAAGAAGCTTGCTGCAAATGTTATTTGTGGCTCCTAAATCTTAGAAAACCTTAACCGTGAATATCCCATCATATCATCCATCATATATTCCAAGAAGCTTGAGTTTTTGACAAGGCTGATCATCGCGAAATGCTGAGTTCAGTCTTCGTTAGCATGGCGCACTTGCATTATCGATAACACCACTGCGGCTGAACAAGAGACAGGCTTACGTTCTCCTGCTAATGCGAGTCTCAAGTTTTGGCTTCTGGCAATTATCACATTTTCCTAGCCAAGGTTCTGCGAGCTGATAGTCCCAAGTGTTCCGAGGACAGGCTCTACCCTCTCGTTGTGCAGTTTCACAGCGTGTGAAACCAGCCTGGGCTAAATGTTTACATCCAAGGTGGCTGCGTACTGCAAAGGAGCACATCGTGCTAGTGTTTGTTGGGTGGTAGGTTCGTTGGAGAATCAAGTGCAGATATTGTAGTAGCGAAGGGTGAGAGTTTAATAGCGCCGGAGGGAAGAGGGACGTTGAGAGAAGTTAACGAGTAGGAAAAAGTTCAGAGTAAAAGCATGCCTGGAAGAGCCACTTTATACTGTATTGATAGAATTCTTCACTTCGTTTCTAGAACTATGTTAAACCGGGAGAAGCCGTGCACCTGTGGCAAAGAGCGACAAATCTTCCGTGCTGATTGACAAGCTTAACTACACAGCCCTGCTACAGAGCCTGAATCTGCAGTGATTGTCTGTTTGACAGGTACGCTAATACTTCATAGTCACTGTCCGAGAACATTCCCTACTGTTGTCTGCAATGTTGAGCGACTTTGATTGTAGCAAGCCAGATCCGAGAGTCAACTACTTATGTGAATCTAGAATCAGTATAGGAACTTACATTCTTACCGAGGCCATACTGGGATTTTCCTCTTATCAATACCAAGTGGTCAGTGAATGCGATGGTGTTATTTCTTCAAGAAGGCTTCTTTAGGGATAGCCTGTCAGTACGGTCAGTTACACGCCTACCAGAAATACCATCTCACATTCACTATCGCTTTCTTTTACTATTTCATCCCTAGTCTGATCCTTACTCCTCACAATCTACAGACATAGCCCGCAACCTCTTCTGCTCTCGTATCTCAGTTCTTAGCGATTCGCCATCTTAAGGGATCATGGAACCAACACCACCGGCTGATGCCAATACTACTCCAGTGCCTGCACTTGACCTGATCCTCGAAGATCAATGCCGTGATTTTTCAATAGCTGATGTAACCCACATCATCGTCAAGTGAGTAGGCTATGACCTTACTCCACAAGCAGCTGAAAGCATCATCCAACTAACCTCATCGCAAGACTTCCGTTGGGGATACTGAACTCGATCATGGAATCTTGTGCCGTGAGCAACAATCCAAACCAACCACGGCTCTTCAGGGAATTCATCGGAAAGGCAATATCGAAAGCTTTCTTTGGTGACGTGCAGCAACTGCAGTGCATGAAGTCTAAGCAGATCAGGAACGTGGAGTACGTTGGATACAGGAATGTGCAGAGAACAGGGACTCACATAGAAACTCCTCAAGTCATCGTGGTGGCTCTCTTGGAACCTGTTCCCGGCCAGAACTTGAAGGCGGTTTGGAAGCCTGCCCCAGAACTCACACCTGCAAAAATTCGAGAGCGTGAGTATCTGGCGCCGTGATGTTGAATTTATATGTTAACAGTGTGATTGAGCAGGGGCTAGATTAAGGGCTATGGAGAAGTCTGTCAGAGAACAGTACAGAAGATGGGGACTACACTTGGACTGATTTTTGTGGAAGCTGTGGTCCTTTCGGATCTTCGCAGGGTGGTCAAGCTGTACCACAGTAGAACGCAAATTACGACCACACAAGTTTCTACCGAGAAGATAGTGAAGGTGCGTATGCTTGAGAGCTAGGTTAGCACTAGGCGCTTCTAATTTGATTTCTAATACAACTATCGATCCTATTGCCCGTACCGAATACCTCAGATTTAACTGGCTTATGAACGGAACTCGTGTAGCACCAGGCCGTTGGGGTTTGCCCTACGATATGTAGCATTAAATCATACAGCTATGATATTATAATCAAACATCGGTTTAAGGCAGTGTAAATCATATCTCAATATATCACGTTACAAGGCGACGTGAGCCGGCGTGACCATGGCAGGGTACAGCATCCTTCCTCGCATAGCGCACTACGATGCGTTAGTCGCGATCCACCGATCTATGAAAGCATATTTCCCCATGTTTTCGGACTTTGTTGAACCGAGTCATGCATGACAGACCAGAAGGGCTGCATACTACAGTGCGGGGAAAGGTCTGTCCAGTCAGGCGCGAAAACTCAGTCCACCAATACAATGAAGCTCCTTGAACTTGAGCACGGTCGCCTCGGGGATAGCAATCCCACTTTGTTTGATACTTGGCAAGATAAGAGGAGAAGATGAAGATCCACCACTTCTATACGAGCAATAATGAACAAAATGCGTGCATGTCTTTTTTCTTTTCTTGTGACTCCAATTCTTGCTGCGGTGGGACCTGAATCCCTGGGGTCAGATATCTCCATTATACTTCATAATGATCTGTTAGGTGAGCATGAGCCAAAATATCAAGACGACAGGACGTATAACCCTTAAAAGAGGCAGATAGTCCACTGGCCAATTCAAGCGTCATAATTCTGGATGACAAGAATCTGGAGGTAGCGACCGAAGCCTGCAATGCGCTTGGGGAGTCACTCTGGGGCAGTGCTCCCTCGACACCTGCGGACCTCAAGGCTGACCTTGATTATCTTAAATACCGTGGCGACTACAAAAACAACCAGCAATTTTGGATATCCTCAGTGAACGGCACTGGTAGGACAATTGATCTGAAAGGAACTATTGCGACGGCAGAGAGCAACCATCTTTACCCTGTGCTTTGCACTCAGAGTGCTCCTTATTCGACAGAAGACTACCAGAACATAAGCAGTCAGTATCAAGTTACAGTGCATGCAAACAATGAATACCTAACAGGGTAAGATTCTCCTTTTCGCGAACCAAACATTAGCTCACAGGTTAGGTATCGCGATCATGTTATATTCCGGTTCATCGGTGTCCGCTTCGCTACCGAGAAAGAACGGTGGACCTATCCAGAACGATATACAGGCAGTGGAGGCAACATATCTGCTTTGAAGTATGGGTCCGTGTGTCAGCGCGATGCGAAGGGTAATGAAGAGAACTGTCTTATTCTGAATATCTGGACTCCTTACCTCCCTCGTCAGCCGGCGGAGAAGACGAAATTGAGACCAGTAGCATTTTGGATCCATGGCGGCGCCTTTACTGGCGGAAGCCCCGATGACCCTTACTACGACGGAGGAAACCTTGCTTCTAGAGGCGATGTCGTGGTGGTCGGGATCAGTTATCGACTCGGAACACTTGGCTTTCTCGCACTGAATGACGGGAAAACAAACGGCAACTTTGGCCTCGCTGATCAAATCGCCGCACTCGATTGGGTCCGCCAGAACATCGAAGCCTTTGGAGGTGACCCGGACCAGATCACCATTTTCGGTCAGTCTGCCGGAGCAGCCTCTGTGCGAGCGTTGCTGGCTTCGCCTAAAGCAAAAGGAAAGTTCAGCCGCGCTATCATGCAAAGCAACCTCGGGGGCCTTGCGTATGGCACCACCTACTCCCGGTACTATACCATTGATGAGGAGATGGATGTAGCCGGTAATGCCATCCTGGAAGAAACTAACTGCACTTCTGCGACATTGCCTGTGGACTGTCTCAGAAACTATACCGCCAGTGCCATTACCGATTTGTCGACCACAGCGCGATACCTCGTCGTTGACGGGACGTATCTGACTAGCCCTAAGCTCGACCTCAGCAGCTCCACAGAAGCATCGCGTGTACCTGTTATGATGGGCATCATGCGCGATGACGGCGCCCAGTTTATCAGCTATCCAAATGCCAGCGAGAGTATCGACACTTTTCTAACTGAGAATGACCTGCCCGCGTCTGTCCTTGCGAGCGGCCTTTTTCCTCTAGCCACTGGCCCTAATGCCACACTGGACGTGTTCAACACCTCGGCTCGTGTGGCAACTGACGGTATGTTTCGATGCATCGATGAAGCAACAGGCTATGCAGGCGTCGTCAACAACATATTACCTGAGGTATACTTCTATGAGTTCAACCGGTCCTATGAGCTCGAGGGTCAAGTATATAACGGTCGAGTATGCTATGCTCCCCAGATGGCAGAGTATCCAAACGGTGACCCGAATCTGGAGTATTGGAAGTGTCATTCCGGAGATCTGTACTATGTCTTTGGGAATCTGCAGCGCTTGAATCAGCCATTCAGGGATGAGTATGAGTTGCCGTTTGAGCAGTATGTACTGGATACCTGGGCCAGTTTCGTTCGTACTGGTAGTCCAAATCCTGATCCGGAGCTGTTGAGAGCTAGGGGCTATGTGAATACCACCCGGGCTGTGGAGGAAAGTGGTGCGTGGCGACCATTGCGAGAGGGGGACTATAGTTTGAGAAGAATGCAGTGGCCTCCGTATCAGACTACATTTAATGAGGTGGAGCAGTGTACTGCGTTGGATTTGCCGCTGAATTACTATGTGTGAATGTGGTAGAGTGATCATGGTCTTTGACGACGGGGAAGATTCCTTGTAGGCCAAGGATGGCTGCCTAAGGAAGATCAGTCAGACAGCAAAGGTTTCAGGCTCCTGGGCATTTCCTTGCAAATATAGGAGATCTCCCATGTAAAATGATAGTCCTGGATCCACCGGAAAACCTATATAAAGGGGCTCGAGCATTGCCTTATACCTCGTCTTTACTTCCCTGTCCACCCCAGAAAAGCCAAGGGGGGTGGAAAGAAGGGTTGAGGCGACAAACCATACGTCTCGTATCAATATATATATTGCAGTGATGATGAATTAGTACATCAAGGTCACCATCCAGCTCTGTAGAATTGTTGTTCTCACAAGACAGTTGTGGAGCTGGGGAATACCAGATGATATATTTTCATCTTACCACATCACACGTAAGACAAGGTGTTAATCCTGAAAGAGCTTGTCATGTGTACGACGACAGCGCTGTACAAGCAAAGAATAATCATGAATTCTCTAGTTACCGAGCATGATGACCATGATATCCTAATCACTACCAATGCCATAAACATACTGTATATGACGGGCTGGCAGGACATCAACGCTCAACGCTACGCTCAGCGAAAGAAAAGAGCTTACACGCCAGACCTGACTAAAACAATGTCAAGTTCCCAGTTCGGGTACATAATGTGTGGATGCTCGCATTCGATGACGCCAATGTCCTCAGTCATTTTGCTTGTAAGCATGCGATGTGCGATTCAGCAGCACCAAGGACACGAGCTATATATTATGTTTCTGATTCATAACGGCACAACCATCGTCTCCCCTATTGATTGGCTCGAGGTAATCGTATCCTCGGAAGAATTTATTCGGAATAACTGCAAACGGGCAACATCCCCTTCCTAAGGACGCAGGCTTGGTACTGGAACTGTTTATGGTCCAGGCTATACGTGTTGATTGGCTTTCCAGTTTGTTCTCAAGGCAGAGTACGACACGTCTGACCACTTAATATTATTGTGGCTGCCGGTTTGTTCAGGCAATCTTTTTGGTTGGGCAACATTATTTTCTTCTCACGGATGACCCCAGTCAGAGACTACCTGGCCTATTTGAATGGAAATGCACTATGATCATCACTACAGGCATCTCATTCGGGGCATTGTCTCTCCTTCCTCAACTGGCAAGCTAACAAGAGAAACCCAGCGTATTGTCCTGCGCAGAGTGGAAAGCCATGGACAATCGAGGGAGATTTCCGGCTCAGCTTGCTGTAAAGTTTCTGTGACTTGCTGAACATTTTTGGCAAATACCTTTACTACGCAGCTCTTGCGGGCTACTCTGGCACTGCTGCGATTGCACTCGGCTGGGCTGCTGTTGTTGCGGATGCGGATGAGATTTTATGCCATCATGGAAGCAACCAATCTTCTGTCTGCTTTTGACGACACTGAAGCTTTTCCTACGACCTGGGGGATAGGAACGAGCTGAAACAAGAACTCAATAGACACCATATATGGGTATTCAGGAGGTCATCGATGATATGACTGCGTGGGGCTCCCTATTTACATATCTGGACAGAGAGATACATCACCCATTGAGGTACGTCGGTATTCCGAAGTAACAAATGTCTCATCGGATACCGCAGATTAAGTGCCTTGGTCTTCGCTGTCTGTGATGTCACCAACAGTTCAGGGGGTGTATAGAATCCAGAGGACGTCCACTACTAGCTTAGGCTGTTACGACAACATCACTAACATTATGCCATTGCCCTACTCTGGACTTGCAAGCGAATCCATTGTGCTCTTTGTCGTATTCCATGCAACGTGCTGCTGCACTTATATTGAACACCGCCACCAGTTCAACACCTGTGTCTGTGTCGGTGGACCATTATTAGGGGCTGTTAAGATACTTCTCGGACAATACAATGCTGAGAAGCAATCCCTGCTGTCCTCATGGCCCTGTAAAGCGTACATGGTCATCGAAGACAGATTCGGGTTTTTGAGGAGCTGAACAGCAGTGTAAGGGGTACACAAATCCTAAGCAAGAGCGATGCAGAGGTGCTGCCGCGGTATATATTCCGCAGGGGTGACTTGCGGTGCGCTCCGTATGAAAATCGCATGGCTACCGGATGCCTTATTGTCTGTTTAGAGAAATGAGACGATCTCAAGAATTGTCGCTTGTCGGTGGATATATATTATAGTGCTTACTTGAGAGCTTGAATCCATCCATAATGGTCTCCCCCAAAAGATTGATACCGATCAGCCAAGGTTCCTTTCAACGAAGACATGGTGTACTTTCTGAAAGTCAGCACTGTCCACACAATGTCATTGCTAGGCTCAAGTTTGATGGCTCACGAAGAGGATCCAAGGCCGGTAGGAGAGCAGGCGCAGACAACGATCTTTTGCATCAGCGAACCAACTTGAATAATTTTTTATATAAACTCCTGGTTAACAGGTGCTGATACCCATGTAATAGTACAAACATTACAATCACAACATCCACGTAGACCCAATCACAGCATCTATTAGCACTAAAATTATCATCCTCTCTCCATATTCTCACACTCCCAGATCCGTAGATACTTCCAACTACCTTCCAAGCAATCCCCCGTGAAAAGTAATCACTTCCTCCACCCCACCCACCTCCCCTCCCTCGGCATAACCCCATTTCCATCCCCATCCCCATCCCCTTCACCCCCCCAACCACCACCACCACCACCAACATCCACCCCCAACACATCCAACATCCTCCCAACACTATGCCCCACCACATCCTCAATCCCCTCCGGCCTCGTATAAAACCCCGGCACGGGCGGAAAAATCACCACCCCCAGTTTCGCCAACGCGAGCATATTCTCCAGATGAATCACACTCAACGGCGTCTCCCTCACCATGAGCACCAATTTCCGTCCCTCCTTAATACACACGTCCGCAGACCTAGAGATCAAATCCTCGCCGTAGCCCATGCGTATCGCGGCGAGGGTCTTCATGCTGCACGGCGCGATGATCATTCCGTCTACTGGGTAGCTTCCGCTGCTAATGGGGGCGGCGAGGTCGCGCGGTGAGTGGGTGTGTGTTGCTAGGGAGGTGAGGTAGGGAAGGGTGTGTTGGGGACATTCGTAGCGGAGGGTTGGGAGGGCCCATTTGGAGAGGATTAGGTGCGTTTCGATGCCCAGGTTGTGTAGGGTTTGGAGCGTGCGGATGCCGTAGATGGAGCCGGTGGCGCCGGTTAGGGCGAGGATGAGGCGGTTGTGTCGGAGGTGGGGTTGGGATGGGGGATAGGGGGGTTTGGAGGGTGGGTGTGCTGGTGGTGGTTGTGTTGTGTAGGTCCGTAGGAGGTGGTGGTGATGGCGATGGGGGAGGGGAGGGAGGGAGAGGCGGGGACGGAATTTCATGGTGGAAGTTGCCCGTGTCTTTGTTGGACTCAATGAGAGACTTACTGGCGCGAAATTAAATGGTAATGAACGAGGAAGGTATTGCTTATGGCTTGTGTTCAGACAAATTCAATTGTATATGTGCCGTTTGTATGGTTGATATGAGGGCATTCGCATGCTTCTCCAATTCGGGGAAGCGGGGAATGCTTCTTTGGGGGTATAGAGCATGGCACTAATACGTCAGTAGATCATTTCTGAATCCACAGCCCTAACTGGCTGTCGGACTTCCCAAACCTGTTTCTATCTAGAGACTAAACTGGCTTCGAGAGCTCGCTGCAGACCTGGGTCTCCCTAGTGTGCCTGTTCCCTGCCATGTTGATGCAAAAATGTATAGTTTCTCCAATTCACCTCCAACATCATAAGATCTCTCCTTGCGTTGATAGCATCCCCCCTTTTTGGACTTAATGATAATGCCGAATATCCGGCCCCTATGTAGTAGTTGTATGCTGTAGATATATTTCCGTTGAACCCTCCTTTCGTACCATCACTCAAGGCAACACGAAAACTAAACCTACCATGCCACGCATCCTTAGACCTGGCAAATGCTTTCCCCATCTCCGCCCCTCGCGGGCATTCTCCACTACACCCCTCAGAGCTAATGACTCCCCCGCCCTCAACTTCCGCTCACTGCTCTCCGCTCTCCGCGCCCAGGACGACCTCATCGATATTACGCAGTCCACCTCCCCTGATCTTGAAATCGCCGCTCTGACTCGTCGCGTATACGAGACAAACTCTCCTGCCCCCCTCTTTCACAATGTCACCAACACAGAACCTGAAACCGGTCTCTTCAAGATCCTCGGTGCCCCCGTCGGTCTCCGCGCTGACCCTGCCACCCGATTCGGCCGTTTAGCCATTCAAATCGGCCTTCCACCGACTGCCACCCCGCTGGACATTCTCGAGAAGCTTATCGCTGCTAAGCACTTCACTCCACTACCCCCAATTCCTGTTCCGGCTTCTTCTGCCCCATGCAAGGAGAATATCCTCCGTGGGTCCCAGATTGACATGACCAAATGGCCTATTCCGCGTCTTCACCCACTTGACGGGGGCAACTACCTAGCCACATATGGCTTCCATATTCTTCAGTCTCCTGATAAAGCATGGACGTCATGGTCGATCTCCCGTGCTATGCACATCGCAAACACGCCCCGTACCATCACCGCACCGATCATGCCGGGCCAACATATCGCCCAGGTGCATAAGATGTGGGCCGACCAAGGCGCGAAAGATACCCCTTGGGCACTAGTCCTGGGTGGGCCTCCAGCTGCCGCCTTCGTTGGGGGCATGCCTCTTCCCGCATTCGTATCCGAAGATGGCTACATCGGTGCTCTCTGCGGTGAAGCAATGAAGGTGGTGAAATGCGAAACGAACGACCTCTACGTCCCCGCCAACGCAGAGATCGTGCTCGAAGGCCGCATCAGCACGACCGACGAAGTCGGCGAGGGCCCGATGGGCGAGTATCACGGGTACATGTTCCTGGACAAGGCAGTGCCCGAGCCGAAGATCGAAGTGGACTGCGTGACGTATCGGCGGGATCCCGTGGTCCCGATCTGCGTGGCGGGGTTAGCGCCGGACGAGACGCACACGGTGTGGGGGGCAGCGATATCAGCGGAGATCCTGGATGCGTTGAGGGAGGCGGGATTGCCGGTGAAGATAGCTTGGATGCCGTATGAGGCGCAGTGTTGTTGGGTGGTGGTTAGTGTGGATGTGGAGAGGCTGGGGAGAATGGGGATGAAGAAGGAGGAGCTGTCGAGGAGGGTTGGAGAGGTAGTCTTTGGGACTCATGCGGGGTGGGAGGCGCCCAAGGTGTTTGTTGTCGGGGATGATGTTGATGTTACGGACATTGGGCAGTTCGTGTGGGCGCTGGCGACGAGGTATCGTCCTGGGGCTGATGAATTGGTGTTTGAAGAAGCGGATGGCTTGCCTATGATTCCGTATATGACCAGAGCGAGTAGGGCGGAGGTGCCGAATCCGGGGAAGGGCGGGAAGAGTGTCGTGAATTTATTGCTGCCGTCGGAGTTTGAGGGGAAGAGGCCCTGGGTGCCGGGCAGCTTTGAGGGGTTGTATTCGGAGGAATTGAAGCAGAAAGTGTTGGGTAGATGGGAAGGGCTGTTTGGGAAGAAGTGAGTAATGTATCTAGAGTTGAGTTGAGCCAATCTTAAGATAAGGTTTCGAGAAGAATCTGGGAACTTGGTTTCCAACTGTCAGGCACAGGATTGTTTATCATGAACTAAATCGACATTAGTGGGATGTTGACAACATTATGCGCTAGATCAAATGAGACGGGCGCTATAATCAATTCGGCTATAGGAGAGCAAAGTACTAGCGCTTACCCACTTCGTATTCCACCGGAAACTGCTGATGACCCATAAAATCCCCAGCAAAACCTGACATCCCCACTCAGCTCCTGCACATTCACAATGTCCGCTCCCTTCATCCCAGACTTTCGTTCAATCGGGCAGAACATCCACTACTACGAGCCAGATCTTATAGATACACCAATACCTGAGAATGCAGTCACTCACCCATCCCTAATCATCCTGTGCACCTGGTACGGCGGCGCAACACCCCGCCGCGTGGCCAAATACACCAGCGGCTACCGTCAACGCTACCCCCGCACATCCATTCTGCTCATCAACACTTCTTTTCGCGACTATGTCGCCCGTTCACTGCACTCTATCGATGGAAACCTTACTCCCGCCAAGAATACAATAACCAAGACATTGCAGTCCTCTCCTGATGCCAGGATTTTGCTTCACGTGTTCTCTAATGGAGGCTGTAACACAGTCACACAACTCGCGCGAGCAATGAAGTCAGAACCAGCAAACTTCAAATCAGCGCTGAAGCTAATCATCTTCGACTGCTGTCCAGGAGACTCATCTTTCGACAGACTCTACGCTGCTGGAGCAGTGGCTCTACCGACAGCTCAACCTGGTCGTGCGATTGGAACTGCAGTGCTTTATTCCACTGCTAAGGTGGCATATGCGCTGCAGGGTATCAAGGCGATGAGGTCCATAGATGATTATCGTACAGAATTGAATGATGCGGAGATCTTTGGAGAGACGCGTAGGTTGTATCTCTATTCTAGGATTGATGACATGATCCCCTGGAAAGATGTGGAAGGGCATATGATTGAGGCTAGTCGCAGGGGGTATCCTGTTACAGGGGTCAGCTTTGAGGATGGGAAGCATTGTGGGTTAGTCATGGGGGATGAGCGGCGGTATTGGGATGCTGTAGAACGGGCCTGGGAGGGAGGGAAGACGATTGTCTGGGAGAGGAGTAGGCTGTGATTCAATCATCATATTGGTTCGGGACGGTCGTCTGGGTGTCCTAAAAGCTACTGAAAAAGGGCCCTAGAGTCAGATATAACGCGACTACCTTTTTGATAGGTATAATCAGTCATTGAATCAGGAAAGAACTAGTCAGCCTGAAGAATCCTTAAATCCACCAATCAAGCAGGGTGTCATCTCCTCGGTGACTTGGCGCCTGCCGGCCGCATCCCCGCTTTCGCGACTTCACCCCCAGTGCTTCTGCGCTGGATATGTCTCAACAGCCCATGGCCAAGGCAAGAAGTCCGTCCCTATAAACCAGACAGAGGCGTCCGGAGCAAATACAATCTTGGGTTTGCCACTTTAACGCCTAGATGCCTTCGGAAGTTGACCTGCCTCGCATCTGATTGTGAATACCCGACAGTTGCATTCCGCCTATCCTTGAAGATCCCGACCATCACGCCATCAATTACATTATCCTCCATCCAGCGTGATGTTAAGAACAAATTCTGTCGGCGAGAATTGGTGAAGAAACAATATACTCCGTTCTTTCCCGAGAATTCGACGAGGTGGATCCAACAGGGCAGGACGTACAATTACATAGCAGGATAGGAATATGTTCGACCCTTTCGGACGTTCTTGGCCGGTTTCCCACCGTGTTTCGGCCATTAGAAAACCATCAATCTCAGTTGGAAAACTACCGATCCGACAGACTCCTGCCCTCAAATCACACCGGCTTTCATTGAATGTGCAGGGCGAGACAGATTCAGGCATGTATGCCGATGCAGGACCTGCAACAGGGAGGCATAGGCCTTCCCGAAGGCCATATTGTGATCATCGGGTCAGTCCTCAAGTTAGTGCTGTGGCGAAGATTATCTAGCGCGCCGAAACGGAAGCCTGCTGCAACACCAGGCATGGGCTTCCCTGCCGGGTTGCCGGGTTTGGCTACCCGGAGCGCACGGGGTGTTGCAAGTCTCCCAGGAGAACATCATGATGGTGCCGGATTAGTGCTATTGTGACGTACATGTGCACTACCTCCTCTGACTTATTCAGCCCGATTAGATAGTGGTGAGTACAAAGGTCTAGTCATAGGATGCACTGAAGCGGCGATTGCTGACTCCGGATAGCAGGTCAGCCAAAGGCCGATATCGATCGAGGTGCAGCTTGGCATGGGAGGAGATTACCATGAGTCCTGCAATTGGCCATCATGCACGGCTACTGCAGAATTGCCCACCCGGCTATGGACCATGGGCTAGGTCTCCGAACTGCAAGACGACAAGGCATTCCGACCCGAGGAATGTAGCATACAGCACAAGATCTGGCTAGGCCGGTGATTGGAATCGCAGGGATGTACTTTACCAGCGACGTTCACATCCCGATTGCACACAATCTGGCGGCAAATTCGCTCAGAGAAGAACAAACTTCGTGGGGTGAACGAAACAGGCAATTGTGAAAATATCCTCTGTTTGCCCAAGATCTAGCATGCAAGTATCTCACCATATCCCTGACCCTATTGACCATGAAGTCATCGTGTTGGGCAATCTGGTGACGGGAATTGTCCGTGAAGTGGGCCGGTAAACGCTCTTCCGTTGGCTGCCGTGACTAGGATGCGGTCCGTAAAATGAGGCATTTGGCACAGAAGGTTCTGGCACAACTCCACCGACCAACCAAAAGCAAGCTAGTCACATTGATTGAACCAATACCAGTCAACGATGCAGTGCAGCGCCAGGAATGCGCCCAAGAATGTAGCGTCATCTGTTGTCTGAGATGGCAGAAGACGGTCTTCCCCAGACACCCACCCCCGCATTTCGGTTATTGACTGGATCATGGCCCCAGGATCGACCATTAGGCTACCACTTGAAGTTATATTCGTGCGCTGCTATAGGTCTGACCTCATAAAGAAAATAACTATATAAGCTGCATGTTTACTGCCCCAAACGAGGATTTTGGAAGCCAGGCTCAATTGTTCCTCTAATTCGTATTCTCTTCAATTCCACTATGTCTTCCGAGAAAGACTTTGGCGGCGAGAAAGCTGCCAATGACCCCAAGTCTAGCTTGGATCTCAAGTCGGACGCCAAACACATCGAGGTCGCCGAAAATGCAACCGACGTCGAGGCGCTCGCTGCCAGCGTCAATGACTTGCCCGTTACTTGGTTTGTGTGGGTAGTGGCCCTAACCGCCTCCATTGCCGGCATGTTGTTCGGTTACGACACGGGTATCATTTCCGGGGTGTTGGTGGTGCTCAAGGACGACCTGAACAATCGTCCAGTGACCAGCTCCGAGAAAGAAATGATCACCTCTCTCTGCTCCGGTGGTGCCTTCATCGGGGCGATTTTTGCTGGTAACACCGCAGACCGAGTAAGTGTCTTCCTGCGCGGCTGCAAAAGCAAAAAGGACACTACTAACCCAAACCTGCAGTTTGGTCGCAAGATGGCCATCTATCTCGGCTGTGTTCTCTTCGTCATTGGCTCCGTGCTCCAAGCCGCGGCCTATACGATCGCGCAGATGGCGGTGGGTCGCGTGGTAGTCGGACTGGGCGTAGGCTCGGCCGCGATGGTGGTGCCGCTGTACGTTGCGGAGATCGCACCGGCTGGGGCTCGCGGTCGCTTAATTGGGCTAAACAACATGTCCATCACCGGTGGACAGGTCATCTCGTATGCGATCGGAGCGGCCTTTGCGAGCGTCAGCCACGGTTGGCGCTACATGGTCGGCCTGGGCGCTCTCCCCGCCCTTATCCTCGGCTGTATGATGCCGTTCTGTCCCGAATCACCACGCCATCTCATCTACAATGGGTGCATGGAAGAAGCTCGCAGCGTCCTGGGCCGTATCTACAGCAGCGCCGCAACGGACGAGCAAATTGCCGCGTTGTTGGTGACGATCCGCGCGGCCTGCGATCAGACCCGCGAGATGAACGACACGGGGAGCGGGTGGTCGAAGGTCGTAAAATTGCATACTGTGGGGAGTAATCTGCGCGCGTTGATAGCGGCGTGCGGGTTAATGGTCATCTCCCAGATGAGTGGGTTCAATGCCCTGATGTACTACTCTTCGACACTGTTTGCGTTGGTGGGGTTCAACAACTCGACGGCCGTGGGGCTGGTGGTCGCGGGCACCAACTTTATCATGACTTGGGTCAACATGATGGTGGTGGATGGCTGGGGTCGCCGACGCTTGCTGCTTGCAACAGCCTGGGGAATGGCGGTGGGGATGGCCGCCGTTGCGATCGCCTTCCACTGGGTTCCCGTCAATATGGAGACGCTAGAGCCCCTCAACCCGGGCATTTCCCCGGCGGCTATCGTCATTCTGGTGTTCGTCATCTGGTTTGTCGTGTTCTACGGGGTTTCGGTTGGCAATACCGCCTGGATGAGCACAGACTTCTTCCCATTGGAGGTGCGCGCGATGGGCACCATGTGGATGACTTGCTCCAACTGGGGCAGCAATGTTATCGTCTCCAGCACCTTCCTCACCATGGCCAAATCCATGACCCCATCCGGCGCATTTGGCTTTTACGCAGCCCTATGCGGCATTTCCTACGTCTGGATTTACTTCTTCTATCCCGAGGTCTCCGGACTCGTCCTGGAAGAAGTGCAGGAGGTGTTCCAGCACGGCTTCGGAGTCCGGTACGCCCGACAGCTGCGCAAGGAGCGAAAAGACATCATCGAAGAGCGAATGCGAAGTGCGGACAAGCCGATTCCGATGGGTCATTAGATGGATGTCACTTCACTTACTGGCTGAGTGGAGTGTGACTATGTGTGTAAAGTAGTACTTTAGGTAGCACTCTCTGTAACGAGCGACTATCATGACATCATATTCCAAAAACCTGTCCCATCATTGGTGAATTGGGTAGCACAACCAAGGCTTTCCCTAAGGATCCAGTTAGTCGCGTGGATTCCAATCAACAGAGTAAGTAAGCCCGGAGCCTCCCCACGGGGAGACCAGAGCCTACAGTAACTTTATCTCCTTCCCCTCTCCCGTGTCCACCAATCCTACCCTCATCTCGGCATCCCCCAACCCCGGCATGTTTTATACCTCCCCAACTTGGCTTCGGAATCCGGCTTCCGATGCGATGGCTTTCAGTTGCCGGTGTCATGCCATACGGAAATCACTGAAAGTATGCAATGGTCTAATCTCGACATTGTGCCACCATAGCACTTTCTACTACACAATGATGGTGATACCGAAGGGGTTGAGAAGGGGGGAACTCTTTCCGCATATTTCCGACACAGAATGAACGACTACTGAGTTAAGAGGACGCACTCGGAATTCGTAGACTTAATATCGGTATTTGATATCCCTGCACACTATGTGTAGGATGTATACCTGGATATAGGTTTCCTTGATGTATCACCGGGTAAGATGAATCATGCATGGCTGCCGTGGATTTCCGAGTGCGGAGGATATGTACGCTGTCAACCATCTGGAGTCTTGAATTCTTCTCTATTAGCGGGGTAGACACGATTCTAGCTACATCATCTATGAAGGAATGGGCTGCTCTCTGTTAGGTGCTGTAATGAATCCCTCTATGACCGTAACCTGTGTGCATAACCTCCGTCACTATCTGTAGCCTTTCCCCTTTTGGATGCATCAAGGCTCATACGTCATCCCATCTCATGGACCAGCCCAGACTCAGCTATTGCTTTGACTTCATCGGAAAAGTTTTTCACGCAGGGGAGACAACCCTGAATTTCACGGAAGATGACAATTTCCAGTTCAGGCCACGTAGGCAGAGTGGAGAAATTAGGTATCAATATCAGAGATTCCGCTTTTGAGTAAGGAGAATTCCAATTAATCTACGGGACAGTCCCATATTCAGAGGATAATTCCATTTACTCCACGGGGTCCTCCTCAACTATTCATATTGAGTTACACAGGACTACAGAACTTTACGGTCTGGACCACTTTGTCACTGACTTGACAGCTACAATATTGGGAATTCCCGTGTTTTCAACAGCTTCACTGACGGCGCTTTCCACATCACAATGGAATATCTCCACTATCCATGCTAAATTTGACAATTTGTCACGGATCCTTCCAGCGGACTCACAGTGAATAAGTCATGTGACCTGCCAAATTTTGGGCTATATAATCTCGTGAACACCAGCCTTCTCTGCACTTCCCATCAAGCAGCACAACAGTCAGAGGCACCCACCGATAAATAGTCAGAGACGGCCATTGCAATCGAGGAAGAAGCAGAGTTGAATCGGATTCATACGCATCTTTAATCAGCCCAATATTGCCATGTTTTCCATGATGGCTTTCTGGTCAGGGAGAGGTTTTCGGGGTGTTGATAACGGATGAGTTGGCAGGTATCTCTTTGGTGCTTTTGTGGAAGTGAGCTAATTTTCCAGTCAGTTGCTGATATCAAACTACTTTCGAAAGATGAAGTCAGTCGGTTACATGAAGAAGTATTACTATCCATTATCGTTTCATATGTTCTCTACTGATGTGCTCGGGTCCAATAGATTGCGATATGCCTCTTAGTCTGCTGTTCAGATAGACACGATACATCGTCTTTGGTCTGCTGGTTAGTACCTTGTCGCAACATGGTTATGGGGAACTCGGATCCGAGTTTCCATCGGATGATACAGTGCCCATTCGTCAACGGGGTATCCTGTAAACCACGGAAATGGGAGTGATCTGGGATCAAGATCTGCCAGAACATTTCAGATCGATTCATATCCTAACATCACCATACAGAAGTAATCAGTGATTTATCGGAATGTCTCGGAAATCGAAGACAAGAAATCCTGCATCAAAGAATTGCTGCTAAAGATGACATCCAACAACTGACATGGGATTATATTCAAAATGCCCATGCATACATCCTCGCCACGGTCTGGCTCGACAGCGATCCTCTGATGACTGGCGCAAATAACATATAGTTCCGCCTATTGCGTTCCATAATACCATCAACAGATATAACGGGGCGGGGAGCCGACGAGACCGGTCGCCACCGAGAATCGCCTGTTGTATGTGCTTCTAACGGCCACGGGCGACGCCTACTGGTTTGAGATCCGGCCCATCTCCGACTCGAGGAGAATCCGTGCACCTCCCCCCGCACCACCCACTCCCGCCGACCGGCCAGGTCGAGCACCTCGTGTGTCGGCATGGCTCGGCCGTAGCGGTGCAGATTGGCCTGACACTGCCTCGCAGAAGGAGTTTGACTGTCTTTCCATCACGGATCGCAGGAGGTGAGCGCGCTAGGATAGCACCGACCATTCTGATGATACATTCAATGAAGATAATGGATACGAGTCTGACGGTGTACCCAATTAAGATATAGGACATCTTTTTGAAAGAGCATGGAATTGAGATACTGGACATAAGTTTGACGATGTACTCGATCAAGACAATGGACATGAGTTTGACAATACTAGCCAATCGGACCGTTCACACAGTCCGCATGAGATGGACAAGAACGGTGGTGAGTAGTATGCAGACAAGCAGCCCCCTAAGGTGGCTGCCACCTTTCCTCCCCTACTGTCTGTCCACGAACTGCAGCCGCCGAGTGATCAGCAGCCCGCCCTCCTCTTGGGCAAGGACGCAGAGGGTATTGATGACTAATCTGTTATTGGCTCATACTTTAAGACCCCTGACCAAGAGAGTATGATCCTGAATCCTGAGACTGTACCTGTGGTGTCGCTGGATTATGCAGAGCCGACCCCCTCAGCTAGCTCTCTGCTAAAAGCAGATGGTATTGTCCTCCTCTTTCTCAGTGTATCAAACCACATCCTATTCTTCTAGAGTGTTCTTGTATATTAACCGTGTGTTGCTCCCATACCAGAATGCACGGACCCCATCATTATCCTGACGGACGAAGAGGCCGAGACCGTTACTAATACTAATGAGGAAGACGATCTGGAGCTCGCAACCGCGCCAGGTACCGAGGCGAGGTAAGTTACACCAGTATACAGGTTGAAAGGTCAACGTCTTACTGGTGCCCAGGAGCCATGCCTTCGTGAACAGTCTGTGTTGTGATGAATTTGATCCGGAGATTTGGGCGCTAGCATGTTATATATTCAAGATCCCACCGGAACTGGGTAAAAACGTTAGAGATAAGATCCCTATCCAGGGTTTCCGGCCCGAGCGACATCCTTATCCGTACCAGGTGTACGCCTCCATGTGGCTGCTAGCGTGTGAGGCGACTAGCAACCAGCGCGGCAGATTTTTGGCGGATGATATTGGGTTTGGCAAGGTTGGTGCCCTCCGCTCCATGGTGTATTCTTCCACGTCCGCCAGCTAATCACCGAATCTAATATCTAGACACTCACGGTCACCCTTGCCGTGCTTGCCGCGAGATGGGTTGAAATAGCCATGCAGCGAGCACGCGATAACCTCTTTACTGGGCCAGACGACGCACGGTGCGATCATGACCATGACCTCCCCATCTGGTGTCCCTGCTGACCGTCCGCGCCGAATCACCGTCTTACCAAAATCTGCAAGGGCGTTAATTATATCTTCATGGAAGTCTTTCTCCTGATGAACTGGTGCACCGAGTGGCAGAAGATTGTTGATCCCACCGATCCCCATATCCGCCAAATGGTTATTGTCCGGGGATATGGGAAATCCTTCTCGGGTATCCCGACCTGGGAGGAGTGGCAGCATCGTTATGATAAGACGCAGTTCTACCACAAGCAAGCCGGATGATGGAAGGTCCTTGTCCTCAAAGACGTGTAACGCCGCCATGGCCTAGCTGGCATGACTGCAGCCGAGGACACGGAGTGGTGTCACCTTATGGAGCATCCTGCGCGCGATGACTGCGGGCGCCTTGTTGTACTCACGACCTCCGAGAGCTATGAACGCCGGTTTGCCAGGCACGTCTCTCTGTCGCAGGAATATGTCGTGAATAAATCCAAGAAGCAGGCCAGTCGTGTTTGGAGCAACTGTGTCTACCAAAGATTGAAAGCTACGATGACTTGCTAAGGGACTCGACCCATTTCCAGCGGTCTTGGGCATCTCGATACCATTGTTGCGTCTCTCGAAGAAGAGAAGGTACAGAAAAGAAAAACGAAACGAAAAATAAATAAGAACGTACATACAAAGAGGAAGAAACGGAAGAAAAGGAAACCAACAATCAAATTCATTGAATGCCCGTCAAAAATGACTAGTTATAGAAGAGAGACCCATGTGGTGTTGGAAAAGAAAAACAGCACCACATCATGAGCTGGATGGATTGGGATCAGCGATAGTCAATACTGCTTGATCTAGTGGATGAATTCATCATCCCCGACAGTGAGGAACTAACGACTGCAGGCCTGAGGCGAACTCCTCTGATAAATGGGTTTGTTTTCACAGGCCATGGTTGGTCCTTCTGCTGACACTCCATCACGTTATATCACATACACCTTCTACGAGCTGGATGTTTTGATTACAACAACATACAATACTGCTCTGATATACTGGGTGGAATCACCATGTCCGGCAGTGAAGAAAGAAAAAGCTGCAGTACTGAAGCGGAATCCTGCGGCTCATGGTTCATTTTCACAGGCCATGGTTGGCCTTGCTCCTGGCCCCCATCTTAAGGGCAACACGCAGTGTGCGGCCCTAGTTCATTGTTGGTCACATTGTTGCCTCAACTGTGGTGGCCTATGAGCAACTTATTATACGCTTAACCACCATCCTAGCATTTCCTCTTCGGTCGTTCCAGCAAAATGTCACTTTTAATCTTCCATTTTACAGGCTGTGTGGGGACAAATCCATCGGTCCTTGCGCCCTGTGATTCATTATACAAATATAATTCGGTCAAGAAAAAGATAACCGACAAGGTGCGTTATGAGATGTGAGATGGCTTGTTTACCAAAGCCATCACTTGCACCCTACGGAATATTATACTGTGCCATGCTTTGCCCATCTCATACTCCTTATCGCCATGAAAACATACTCTCGACCAAGTCGATTCTCTTGTTCGCTATACAACAAACCCCACTATGAACGGGGCTCCCACCTCAACGGCAAGGCTATTCCTTTTTTCTTCAAGGACGTCAAGAACACGGAGCTTGCAGCAAAATCACTTCAAGCAAGACTCCTATGGCGCCCGGGATTTGGTGGTGCGATAGGCCCGCTAATACTCAATGGCCGAGAGCCACATTCGATTAGCATTACCCAATGGCTCTCCGATCGGAATGAGAGAAAGGTACACAGTGGTTGTCAGACTTGGACACATCACTTTCTCTCATCGCGTCGTTGCCCAGGGAAGAGGGATTAGTTCCATTGACACCTGACGAGATGCCTTCAGGGTTTCAAACGTATCGCATCTCTGCTATGACAGTTGAGAAAGGACAGAGACTGTGTGCTCTTGGCGAATATACTCGAGCGCAAAATCCATGTACTCGGTCGGCGCTGCTTTCGAATGCACAAGCTGGAATTAGGTTGATGAAGCACACCCCAGCTCGACCTGGCTTGGTGCTTGTCATGTGTTTCTATGCTGATAACTGACTCATCAGATGGGTCTGGAGAAGATGTTTTTGCTGTCCATGTTATTTGGTATTTGTGTACTTCTCCAGATCAGAAGAAGCTCAAGCCCCGTTTTAACGGATTAATGAGATACTTCTGCTCTATAACCGTGTTTTTGTTCTTGACATTACTTCAATCTGGAGACATAACGATTAATATCTATCCTGCGTTTCTCAATTTTCACAACAGTCGGGACTTCTAGATGTCGTTGGAACACAGTCTTACCACCTAATCTTACAAAGGGCAATTATCGATGGAATTGCCATTAAATGGAGTCATGTCTCGGTTGTTAAACTGATGGACAAGGCTGCAACAGAGCATGTTATATGCGTGGTGTCGTGAGCCTAGATATCTGTGATCAAAAGTATACGAGGATATCGAAATTGTGTAACGCCCAAGAGACGCTGGTCAGTGTTTGTTCTCTGCTAATCAGATTACACGAGTCTATTGACAAAGGTTGAAATGGTTATCCTTCCTATTTCTGTGCAACAATCGATTGCTCTGTTCGCAAGAGCAGGCAGCAAACTTGAGCTGAGATCGATCAACACCTACCGTTAACGAGTCCAATTATCAGCAGCGCGGTACAGATAAGACACCCATTTTCAACACTTTGAGCAGTACCATGTCATGGCTTGGTGTGGCTTGTCTCCCCGATTGGCATACCCGCAATCGTGATCTTCCTACCGTCCGCCCAAATTGGACAAATGCATACCTCCTCGGTATCTTGCTCTGGCCGGTTTATGAAGATAGATATCAAGGGCGACGACGAATGCGACGATGCTTTGTGTACTGAGAAGCTGCCAAGCAAACAATTAGGTGCTTTCCCACTCAACGGATATTAGAGAAACCTCAAACGTCCGGACGAGTGCAGCGATTTCGCCAAACGGCAGTGTGGGCATCTCCCCGGCGAAATGGTCCGGTTGATAACTCATGCCGTGGACTGTATGCACACCTTCAGGACGTCCATGTACCACATACCACAAGATTTGTTGGGTCCCTACAAGCAGCGATGTCGACAAGAACGTACAGACCCGACTGATGTATCCCTGCATCGTCTGTGGAAAGGCTTATATACTGAAAGACCGACTACCCCAATCTCAACAATCTCTACTGGAAGCTTCTGCTGATGACACGAATGTCCAAGGAAGGTATCAAACACTGCTGGTCGCTGAGCATGTATTCAGGCACTGCGCTATAGCAAACGCAGTTTGAAACGTCATCCGCAGCATAAGGCGACAGATAGCGGGCCTACCACAACCTTCCCACAACGTGGACCGAGCTGCTGTCGAAGGGGGTCGCATGGACGGACTCTCGATCTTTCGCACTGGAAGCAGATCAGGAACGGTGGCGAGTACTGTTCGGGGAGACCTGTGGTTGTGGCTTTATCGGTGTGCCTGGAGCTTTGGCGAGGTACAGGATTTCAACGAACCGCAAGCGGTAACTGTGATGTTCCATTCGTCTTACTCAGAGACACAATAGATTTCAATCTGAGTTATACAAACCATCCGGCCATAGACAAAGAAGATAGGTGGAGGATGGGGAACTGTGAACCGATCCATTTTCGAGGATGGCTCTGTGAAGGTCAAAAACGGTCAATGTGCTATAGAATCAAGGAAACGCAATCGCCAACTATGGTTATTGCGGAGACAGCGATATACGCCGGAGTCACTATACACCTAAGGATGGGCCTTCCTATCCTGTCAGCTTGCATTTTCGTTACTTCTCTCACTATACGAAGATGACGCTGAGGATATAGACTCTGGTTCAAGCAATACATTTCCGCAAGAACCTCTTTTTCACAGTATAAGGGCATTATGTGATCGTCTGACCTGGCTCTGTCTGACTTTCAGATCGAAGAAGAGGATGCGGAACGGTTCCCACCATTGATCCCTAAGTTCATATTAGGTCTTCGATTGTCAGCCTCACCTACTGTTTGTTCTAGGGTCATCGAATATACCAGCCACAGTCAGACTGTCGCAACCAGCGATCAGAGTTCTGTGGAATAAGGCCGCAGCAACCAAGAGAGTGGTGCGTGGTTGCGGGAGCATCCTCAAACCCTGTACGTGATGCGGAACACCTTTGCCGATCTCACAGAGTACGACACGTGCCTTCACAACGCACTGGTCTACGAGAAAGAAGCCAAGGATAAAGCCGCCAGGGATCATGCAGGAGGATACTGCCTGCTGCTCGTGGTGGCCGTGCCGAACCTTGGCAACCGTCGATATATCGCCTTTCTTTTTCCGCAGGACTGTGAAAGGCGCCTGCGGCCGGAAGATCATCTGACGGTCATCTTTGACTTGGAGAACTCTGCTCCTGAGACAGGATGGCGTGCGGTTATTATGAAGAATATCAGCTTCACACCTCCGGGGTTCTGCACCCTCAGCCTCATCCGGCCATGGAACCGCGAAACCGGCACATGGGTCGACCTGCCTGCAGACCAGGAGCCTAATGCGATTCCCTTCACTACACTGATCGATGTGGTTGGCGCGCGCAAGCTCCTTGCCTCTATCCAGCCGCAGCGGGTTGTCGTGCACCTAGTATCATAGAACCTACCCTACCGCCGTCAAATTACAGCGGCCATCCCATGAGCTTGATAGATCGTGTGGGAGTCAACTATGATGTCCTCCCATTGGTTTGGCTTACTACAGCACGGTTCTTATCTTTTCGCGGTATATCATAAAGGATTATACTGGGTGCTCGAACCATCAACATCTTTCATTGGTTTGTGCGTCTGTGCCCCTCCTACGCTTCTCAATCGGCTTGTTCGTCGAAATTAAGGGAGATTTATTAGGAAGGTTATCACTCCGCACTGCAGGGCAATTTATATATACATAAAGCGACATGCTCAGACACAATCCATTCAGTCGAATTTCCGGCAGACAATATTCTAATCCTTCCCAACAACATTGGGACTGTATGCCTCCTAGCCTCAACCACCACTTATGGATCTTGTCAATTCGCCGGCGACCTCTGCAATTTTTATCGGCTCCTTTATGATCGACCGACGTGTACCTATCAACAACAGTCATCAATCGGCTGGACGATGCATACCAACAAGAGATATACCGAAGGCTTCCTGCCATACGCCGCGACATTCAAGTGCCAGAAGAGCGCATGATGGACCGAAGGCTGGCTGGCGATACTCTTCGTTGGAAGTTTCCCAACCACATGAAAGACTGGAATCTAGTCGCAGAAAAACTGGCAAGACATTCACGTTGAATACAATGTCCGAAAAAAGACCTGAAACAGGCGTACCGCAATTTACCCCTAGGTATTCGGTGCTTGTGCGCGCTCCAGGACCTGGAGAAAAAGCAACCGGCAGAATCAAGAGATACAAGCACGTCAGAACCATTATTGGGCGACTTATATAACTCGTTCACTCTTTCGCCAAGGGCGAGCCATTCAAAAGTCCAAGGTGATACGCTACAACTCGCCTGGGCTCCCTGGGTTCGAGAGTGTATATGAATGGGATCATCTACGAAGATGGTGACCACGATAATCTCAAGTAACATCGTGTCTTTACATGAAGAAGGCAAAATAAAAATGTTCGAGGTCTGCTCGGTTTCCTTGACAGAAATGGAAGGCCAAAGAGTGCATGAAGTGAGTGAGGAGCAGATCAGGCGCAGATTTGGTTCTATGCGAAAGCCAGGGCCGTCTGGGTCTATTTCTGGTACTGGAACGAACCGAGAAAAGTCACGGAAACAAGACGCAACGTGGCTTCGGTGCGCCTTCGATATACGCTGGAATCTTGAATGCAACACCTGAGGAATTGGACATACAAGATACGAATTTGATACGACTGTCACCGCAGATCTTCGCTATCAGCTGTTCAGATGAGAGTCTCTTCGCAATATCTCGTGGCATGAAATATGCTTCGCTTTTGTTGACGTTGGAATATATCTGCAGGCTTCGTCTACGCGGGGGTGACTGGCTCAATATCGGTCCAGGATGAGGACAACATTTCTTCCCCATAGAAGGGACTGAGAAGGATGTGACGGAGATACCGGAATGAAATACCACTAGAGAGAACGAAAATCAAAAAGATACATGAAGAATGAAGAGGATCATAATGAATGAACGAACGAACGAAACTGAGCAATAAATGAACGCAACTGCAAAAGAACAGAAGGCTAATCAAGCAACGAAAGCAACAGAATAAGCAAGGACATAAATCCAAGAGGTAACGGCAGGAAAAAATAACTAGAAATAAGGAAGGGAAAGAAACCGATCCATGATTCGAAGATGGCTCCAGACCACCAAGGCAAACGGGTCCGCGAATGATGTTCCCGAGAGCTAGAGGGCCAAAGCAGGCCTGACCGATTGCTACACCTGCTTGCAGTGGTTCTTTCAGTCCTGACACCAACTCCGACGGGAACTACGAAATCCTTGGGAACACTTCCATGAAAACACATCCGTCTACCTGATCAGAGCGCAGCAACGACGGCTTTCCTTGTGGACACTCACGCCATGATATACTTTCTTGTTAGGCATGTCATTCCCTCAATCCCATTTGCTTCACGGAATTATACGAAGCAATATGTTGAGGAAACCTACGCAGTTATATTCCACGAAACAATCTGCAATACCTGACCAACGAAGTGATAGCACTTGACTATGCTCTGGTTGGAATGAACAACCTTTTCATTCGCACCGTTAGAGTTCCGTGGCCTAAGCCTGCTGTGGGTGGTGGAGTCTTTCCCAAACTGTGGACGCTATGCCCGTCGCCAGTTAATAAGATTTGGATGGATATCCGGCCAAGGGTTTCTTTGCGAATCCCCAGGGTCTCAAACGATATGATACACGTTATCTTGCTTTTGAGTCAGCCAACATTACTTCTTCAGGCATTTGAGGACAAGCAGACACGCACAGAAGATGGATGTGAAACCCACAGCAGGCAGTGCAAGATTTCTTCGAGAGGTCGACTTGGCCGGTAGTGAAGAGGCAGTCAGGCATCTGGAAGAAAACTCTGCCTGGGCTGCGGACCTCGAGAATAACGATGCTGCTGACCAGAGAGTTGGGATGTTGACAATGCCATTGACATGACGTCCATTGAACTTCATACAGAGTTCGATGAGACGCCTGTTCATGCTTGTTTGTGGATACACTTGAAATGCAACCCCATAACGGTGGAGATAAAGGAGAGACAATAATAACTTTGAAGCGTCACCTGATCGATTTACTATAATGTGACCACGATACTAAAATATACTTTCTTGCTTTACCAAATAATCACCGCATTCACGCGTCTGGGACGATTGCTACAGAAAGATCTAAGCACGGCGTTCTGGTTGCGAAGTGAAACAAGGGAGCAACCGGAAGGATCTCCGGGGTGGTGGTTGCATCAAATGCGGTCAATATATCGGCAAGCTGATTAACTGCGGCCTTCGCTCTCGTTGTATATTCCTGTTATCGTCGAACCAGGTCTGCATTGTGGCATCGCGATTAAAGTTCGCCGTCGAAAAGTCTCGCCGGAGAAGCATGGATGACTGTCCTGTCTTCTTGGTCCACTGAATATAGTTTGCTGGTGCGCCCATCTCGAAGAACCCCCTGATAATACAATCAAGCCCCGGATCAAGCTGCTTCATCATTAACTCCTTGTTGATGGAAGATCATGTCTATCGATGACTAGCAGGCCAGATATCAACCATGCAGTGTGAGTACTGACAAGATTCTGCTCCAATGCCAGCTCTTCGTCACCGGCATCTTCCGCCCGGAACTCATCGTCATCGACGAGGCGGCGCGCGCGTCTGAGGCGGACCTGTGCCCGGTCTTCGCCAACTATGATCCTTGTTGGTACTTGATCATCGGGGACCCGTTCCAGTTGCATCCGGTGGTTGAGTCGACGCACCAGAATAACCCACTCCATGCCGTGTCGGCCACCTCCCTCTTCCGGCATCTGCACATGAACGGGATGCTGCTCTGCATGCTGAACGTGCAGTACTGTATGGCTAGTATGCTGGGCGATCTGGTCTGTTACCGGCTGGGCTATTCAATTAGGACATGGTGTCTTATTCTAGATATCGAACGACAGAAAAGATAACAAGCACAACACATAGGTGCATCAGACGTGTCAAGTAGGATCATATTGGCTTGAACGATTATTAACGGAGTACCGATATTCCAAGTTGGGACTGCTTCCTTTCATGTGCTGGAAACCCATTTGTATAACTCTAACGTGATCCGAACCGATTGTTCGGGTCTGGGCGTTCATCGGCACATTAGAATAAGAAGGACACTGATGGAAATACCATGCGTCAGTCCTGGTTATATACTGATGTCTCCTTCTGATGAAAGCTAGTGGTTGAGTTTCACACCTCCGTCCTGAGCACGCCGCTTCCACGAGAAATAAGGAAATCTCATTCTTCCCCAGTGTCGGGGTTTCCATCGACAATATAAAGGCTCTTCAAAGTGGTGAGGAAGGTAATAAGGAGTCTATACAGCCTCAACAAGCACTCTGGGTAACACACGGGTCCGAAACAAACACGCAGTGCTGTCTCTCAAGCACGGGTCCTTTAAATCACATCACTGAGAGCATGTGATGAGACTCTTTCGCTACTTTTGCATGCAGGCCTATTTACTTTACCTCGTTATGAAGTACAAGGATGGTGCCTAACAGGAGATCCAGACAAAGTCAACGAAGAGTACAAGCTGAACGGCTTTGAGAATGGGCAAGATCTCACATTGTCCCGAGTAACGAATGCAGCGCCCCTTTGCCAAACAGCGAGATATGGGACGAAAGCAGGATGTGCGGTCGGTCCTACAATTGAAGCACTGCATATGAACAGATGGTGAAGGAATCCTTGCCAACGAATGGACCAACCCACAGGGCTCTTGGTCATTCTTCCCAGACTCTTTCTCATCCACTGGCTATAGCTAGCCCTTCGGCACGCGCTCAAAAGGATTCGGAGGAGTATTGTGTTTCTAACTTCAAGAATGCAGCACAAACATGTATTTCTTCGGCGGTCGCAGCGCGCTATCCAGAGAGATGGCGGAGAAGCACCAGCTGCTGAAACATCATGTGAAATACAAGCGCCTCTACCCTGTTGAGATTGGCACCTATGAAGCAAATTTACGGTACAATCACAAGAAATGCTGCGAGTACTTATAATGAGACATGTGAATTTGGGGGTATCAGATTGTAGGGACATGATTCCAGGGGAATCTATACACAACGAATCCCAATCACCATGTTCTCTTGTCTCATATGCAGTGCACCAGATCTATGGCTGCTCTGTGGGGGGTGGTATACATGATTTGGATATGGCTTATAGATTGATCGGGTTCAAGTTATCAATGAGTTTGACTTTGTCTATCAGTCCACCGGCCCCACTGTTCATAGTGGGGGTGGTCGAAGGGCGGAACAGTCAACGTCGATTGTGAAGAGGGTAACTGGGCAAGGCGTAATGTCTGGCCCAAATAATGCTTGCTCGCTGCCACAAATAGGGTAGTAAGTGGCAGCGAAATGGCAAAGACAGTGGTGGGGGAACGTGTCACGGGAGTTTCTATTATTCGGTTACAGGAAACGTTATTGCGAGCTACACCATACCCAGTGATAGGGGTGATGATGCATATCTCAAATATGATCATTCGATTCTTCACCAAGAAACCCATGTTAAATCCTTGTCAGGTCTTGCGATGGCAACTTCATGAGTGAGCAGGCACGCAATATTCTCATCAAGCACAACCTATCGCTTTCGCGAAAATACTGCGAAAAGAACTACACATTGAATATAGATATTTCTCAACCCCACAATCCAATGAAACATGCATAAACTAAACCTGTCAAGACCACCTAAGAAGTCGTATTCCCCCGAATCCTCGGCTCGAGAGGGAAATCCTGCTCCTCTGGTTCCAGATCCTTGTATAAACTATCCCATCTCTTCCGCAGCGGCTCTGGAGTCTCCCATGCGTACTCAGGATCCCTCAACCAGAGACGCAGTAAATGGCGCCTATGTTCTCATTAATCATTTTCACACTCACACCAATGACGGAAGAATCACTTACTCCTTCCCAGGCCCATCCGTGAACCCATTCCTGGCATGGAAGATACTCAGGTTATTCACGTACTGAATATCTCCTTTCTGGAATCCAAGCGACGCACTGTGCTTTTCAGCCAAAAAGTGCAGCGCATCGAGCGCCTCTGCCTGCGCTTCGGTGATCGGTGGAATATTGGTAGATCGAGGTTGTGCCATGAATCCAGTAAAGTAGCGGCGAGCGTATTGGATCAGGACTCGTTCCGGGGTGCTAGATGTGGCAGGTTGGTGGTAGAGGAGTGGACGGGTGCTGTATGGCTGCGTGGGGTTGGAGAATCTATCCTCCAGTTAGCGTCACTTATGTCACATAGAGAGCATGGAAGATATGTACCCATCAAACGGCCATTCCTGCGTAAGCGTATGAATCAAATCCGGCCTCTCCTTGGCAAGAATGTTGTAGACGTGCCAGCTACTAGCTAGCTTGCTTTCTCCGCCCTCTGCGGCTTCTTGGAGACAGAGGAGGGAGATAATATCGCCCGAGTCGGTGTGGAAGACTTGCTTATCGGCTGTGTTGGAGGGCGCGCCGATAGTCCCCGGTTGGACGGTATTGGAGATGTCTTTGATGTGGGATAGCACACGGGAAGGGGCTCCCTTGGTCCGGTTATCTTCCTGTCTTCCGCGGTAGTTTCCGATGTGGGAGGAGACGCCTGCGTAGATAATGATGTTGTCTTCGCGGGAGTAGTTGTCGATGCGAAGGCCGCGGACGACGACGAAGCCCCGACCTAGGTGGATTTCGCGGGAGAGATCGCGAAGGACAGGGTGAAGGGTTGGTAGGGGAAAAGTAGATTGGTTGATTGAACCTAGGGAAAGGTTCTTTGCTGTGAAATGTTAGCGATAAACATTCTTCTAGGATGGGGAGGAATTACATTTAAACGACTGCAGGGCTTGGTCGATTTCGTCAAGCTGCGCATCATTCAATTTGTAGATCCAGTCATCGCGCTTCTCTACTTCTGTTCCTTCCCAGACCAGAGGAGAGTTGAGATGCTCGGGGAAGCCTTGGGGCAGAGTCTTAGGCAGGGTTTCAGAGGTGACACGGCGCTGGGTGCGGGCTGTGTATTTAACGTAGTCGGGGTGGTATTGGATGTCTGGTTGGACGAGTGTTTGTACCTCAACCATGATGGATAGTAGTTGTTATTTGAAATAACTTTAATGTGATGTCTGCTGAAAACGAAAAGAAGATGGACTGGCTAAGCAGTCTTGGATTAGGTATATAAATGGTGTGGTAATCACATCATCTCAAGCTAGCATTACGATGCCGAAGCCATTCAGAAAAGCGCTGGCTGTCATTCGCCGATGCCCCGCACGGCAGTGACAGAATACGTTGCGCAGGAATCGCCATATCTCCATTATCGGATATCGGCAGATTTTTGAAACGAGGGGGTCTCTTCTGTTATCCATGGCTGATAAAAGTCTATCAAATGCGATATTACATAATTAGTGCTTGTCCCCCAGGTCCATGTTCGATTAAAGATGTTAGCACTTTATTATCAGATAACTAGGCCAGTTCAGCACGTTACAATCAAAGTATACACATCCATCTAGCAATGAGATTAAACTAATATTTCAGGCGACCGAGGGGTACGAGGATGTTCCTGTCCTCGACGCCCTTGCATTGAGCACTAAGATGCTATGCAGCAGATCAATAGACACGATCGATAAAGTCAACCGCCTGCGCCTTCTCGATGATACCATCCAGACTTTTGACAAATGCCAGGTGAGCTGGATCCTTGGACACATAGTAATCACGATCTTCAGCACTCGCAAAATGCACCACGAAAGCGTGGGTGATGCCGTTCTTTGGGATATTAGTTATGGAATTGTTGGAAAGAGGACATTCCTTCGTCACTCACTTGGATGCCTTCGGGCGAATTATCCTGTCCGCCCGATGCGGCCTGGATGTATGGCTTTTGTGAGGTGGGGTGTATACAATTATCTTTCAAAGCGAGCATCCGAGAGCACACCTTCGGGGACGTCCCAATGTTAGATGTGGATAAGCGCTAGGTTGAGCTGGTGTAACTTACATCTTTGATTACTTCGGGGCTGACCTCCGCTTTGAATTGGAACATGACAATGTGAGTGATCGACATGTCGGGCGAAGATTGATGTGGGAGGGCTGGTAAAAGTCCAGAAGGGTGTTTCCAGAGGATGGTGGTGAAAAGAAGAAGGATGGTGATGATAGCCAGAGTGACTGCTTGTCGCCTGGGAGCTACCATGATACTGCTGCGCCCGCCAGGTTTAGCTGCGGGGTACGCAACTGGCCACCTCGCCGAGTGGATGAACGACGCGACTTCGGATGATTAGTTACTCGGGGAGATACTTCGTAATCCGGCCGACTCTTTCGTTGAACTAGTGCTGTTTTGCTCCGAAGGAGCATGATCTCTCATTCGACAGTACCACTATTTTTAGTGCATTCCTGACCCACAACAGCCACCCGCGCCTCTAATAACTGCCTGGATGTCTGGCTACCTTCCACAAAAGTTCCATCTTTCTCTTGATGACACATTGTTCAACTTGCTTGGATATTTCAGAAGCGTAACAATGGTGCTTTCTGATGTTTTTCATTGTGGTGGGAGGCCTATCCATGGTTTCTATAATTCATGGGTTCACAACGTGAACCAGGAATATATCATATTCCAGGATTCACCTGTAAAAAGCCAACGTGGACCGAAACATGATGAATCACCCCACTGAGTTCAACGCCAGCCCAGACGCACACAGGAATGAACATGCCAGATTATCTAGATGGCATCACGAAGCTCTTTGGCAATCGGTTCGACCAGGTTCGACTAATCCTATCATAGTCTAGACGAAACGCTAGGCTGTCAACCCATCGGGATCGGACACTCAACATCGCATGGAAGAGATATGCATTAGTCTCAGGGAGTGATGAGTCCTTTATGAGCCTGGATTTTGTGGTCCATCGACTGCCCTGGGTTTGCTGAGATTTGTTTCTTGGTCACCGTGAGGTAAAAGCACAAATATATGTACGAGCTATATTCTCTCACAAGATGTTGCAGAGAGCCAAGAAGCGGCAATGAGCTGTCGCTGCTGTCCTCCAGGGGATAACCCCGTATCGGCTTCAAAAACTAACCTTTAGAGCCGATGGCAATACCCGTCAGATAATGACGGATATCTATCGTATGTGAATATTGCACCTCCTAATGCAGACATTGTAGTTGCTGGATACCATCACGTGTGTTATTCTTCAATCCATTATTCTTCAATTCAGTATTCTCGACACAAGGTGTACCCAGATTCTCGGTATTAAACCCATGTACCTGGTACTCTGCCAAAGAAAAGCTTTAGTGGCCATTGCAATGGGAGAAATCGACTTACTAATCCCTGCATCCGCTCTCTCTGCACTTGATAGAACGTAGGGTACTCAGCATCCCGCTTGATGAAAAGGATACCTATTTCCTACTTCCTCAATTTGTAGGCAGAAAACGTTATTGATCGTGCAAGCTTCGCGCCACGGAGGCCGCACTTCTCGTTGTCAAGGTTTTATTCGGCATCCCGCCTGCCGGCAGCTGATTAACCCAGTCTCGTAGATCATCGCCACTACTACTACTCTAGCCGGAGCGCCGGCATCCCACTTGATGGATACCAAGGTTCATTGTGAAGTGCCAGGGCACCGGTCTGCTTTGGTTTACCGGTATCCCACCTGTCGGGGGACTAGGAACAAATGCCATTAGTGATACACCTGCGCTATATAAATACTAGGTCCCTGTTCTATGTACATTACATCCCGTACCATATGCGTTATAAGTCGATTATAATCGGCTTAATTCACAATGCCTTCTTCCAAAGATGTCGATACTTCACACGACTCAAGGTCGAGCTTCATCCCGGCAGAGGGCTATTGCGCTCCGAGTATCGAGCCCGTGATCTCAAAGCTACCGAGCATTCATAATCCACCAGAATACGAAGTCTACTGGCAAGATGATGACCCAGAAAATCCCCGTTTGTGGCCACTATGGTATAAGGCTATCGTTGTCGCAGCCATGAGTCTTGGCGCCACGGTAGTCAGTCTTTCCAGCACTTTATATACATCTGGTATCCCTGGGCTTGAGCAAACTTTCGGCATTTCTAAACTGAGAGCCCTGCTTGGCGTCACCACCTACCTGCTCGGCATGGGGGCAGGAAGTGTTCTATTTGCTCCGTTGAGCGAGCTTGTTGGTCGGCGGCCAGTCTATCTTCTCTCGATGACGGTTTTCCTGTTACTACTGTTGCCTAGCGCCCTGGCGCAGAACATTGAGACAATCCTTGCGAGCAGATTCTTTGGCGGGCTTTTTGGAAGTGCCCTGATGTCAAATTCACCCGCTTCGGTAAACGACATTGTATCTGATGCGCATCGGCCGTTAGCGTTAGGCTTTTGGTCCATTGGTCCTACGAACGGCCCCGTCTATGGTCCGATAATTGGCGGATTGGTCTACGAGTACCTAGGATGGAGATGGACGAACTGGATTGTCCTAATAATTGGAGGCGCTGTTTTGGTTCTAATGGTCTTCATCAAGGAAACATACGCCCCAGTTATCCTAAGGAGGCGTGCAAAGAGACGGAGAACTGAAACGCAGAATCACAAGTTGTGGACGCGTTATGATGACACACAGGAATTGATGCCTTTACTAAAAGCTAACCTCGGTCGCCCATTCTTAATGCTTCTAACAGAACCGATTTGGTAAGAACAAGATGCTCTTCTCATAGATTACCCTCTTCTAACCACACTGCCAGCATTTTCTGGGATGCATACGTGGCGCTTGTCTATGGCGTGCTATACCTATGTTTTGTCGCTTATCCTATTGCCTTTCAACAAGAGCGCGGATGGTCTCCCGGGATTGGTGGTCTCTCGTTTATCGGCATCGGAGTAGGCGTTCTACTAGCCATTGCATGTGAGCCTATATTCCGCAGGGTGATCAACTGCCACCAGAAATCAGAGGACGGCACAGTACAGCCAGAGGCTATGGTGAGCATCGTTGGCCTTGGTGCTACTCTCCTGGCCATCGGGCAGCTTTGGTTTGCGTGGACCTGTACTCCAAATGTGCACTGGATCGTTCCTATCCTGTCTGGTGTTCCCTTCGGAGCTGGCAACGCGTGTGTCTTCATTTATGCTTCCAATTACATGGCACGCTCTTATGGTATCTATGCTGCGTCTGCACTTGCGGGAAATATGCTTTGCAGGAGTGTTATGGGTGCCGTTCTTCCACTTGCGGGCCCGTCCATGTATGCGACTCTCGGCTTGAATTGGGGGAGTACGCTCCTGGGTATTGTGGAAGTTTTATGTATCTCCATTCCCGTTGTTTTCTATTTTTGGGGACATAGGATTCGTGAAAAGAGCCTGCTTCTTAGGAAGATGCAAGGTTCCACATTTTCCTAAAGCTGTTGATGGTTGCCCTTGACTGTAATTTTGTTCCCTCATACCATAGAATAGTTACTAGCATTAGCGCAGGCTATACAGATCGCGAATTTCATTCGAACATTGACCCAAGCTTTATTAGGCTATAGCCTTTCAGAAGGTTCCGTGTTCATTATTGATTGTTCAAAAAGCGAGTTACTGACGAGTGAGCCCAACGCACTATGACCATGCCGACTGTGGGCCGGATTCCCGGGCAGTCGGACTCTCGAGCCCGCGGGCCCTGACAGATAGACTGAGACGGTCTCATAATGGCTTCTTATGCGTGATAAAACCTCTATTCCTTTCCCGTCATCGTTCCGATATTACTACCAATTGCCATACTTCAGGGCAATAATGGCTGATCACGCTTACGTGGAGCACTTGACGCCGCTGGACCTGCCTATGCCCAGGACCTACATTCGGGCTCTCCTCGTTTTCCCAACGGCGAATTCCAGCCCCCAAATCACGCAGGAGCTCCAACGCGGCCTCGAGAGACTTTCTAAACAAGTACCCTGGGTCGCCGGACATGTCTTTCATACTACTCCAACCAACCAGAAAGCGTCTCTTGAAATCCGATACCATGCAGCCAAGACACCAACCCTAGAGGATAAAGGCCAGATAACGGCCTCACACGCCAATCTCTCTTCACAAGATATGCCCATGAAAGCCATCCCACCTGACGTGTGGCCAACACTCCCATGCCTGTTCGGTAACATCCCTTCCAAGACAGGGGGCCGCGTTTTCGCTGCCAGCTTCTTCCGCTTCGTAGATCATGGGGCCGGATTATGCATCTGCTTGCATCACAATGCTGTCGATGTAACTGGGTTCGCGGAAGTCGTTCGACTATGGGCTAAGAATGTTGTCCAACCAAGCCAAAACGATCACTCTTACTTGTCACAAGGAAGTGGCGATAGGCTCGTGCGGCTTTCCAAAGCTCTTGCGCCTGACCTGCAGGAAATTTCATCGCTTTCATCGGAACGTCTCCTCGGACTGCACCCGGAACACTCAACACAACCACCCGTCCTACCTGATACATTTCCGCCATGCACGTCCAAAGCATTCAAGATCTCTATTCACTGGATCGATGTGCTTAAAGAGCTCCTCCATAAATACACACAGCGTCGATTGACCACCAACGTTATCCTCTGCGCGCTTATATGGACATCAATTACTCGTGTGCGAGCCCAACGCAACCCCACTCTCAGAGACCAAACAAGTCGCCTAGTAACAGCTATTAACGGCCGATCGCGTATCACGGGGAATTTAAACTCTGTGTCCGGGGATCAACAGTACTTGGGAAACGTTGTGCTCTACGCCATGGCAAGCTTCCCATCTGCTAATCTCGCCACGGCCGAGAGGATCCAATACGCTCACTGGCCACGATATGCGACTGTATCTCAGATTCGCAGTCATCCTCAACAATCAACTCGCGGCATATTGCTGAAACCTACCGGCTTGTGGATTCCATGGGAGACTATAGATCTTTTTATGCAGGTTGGGACTTGTTCGGGTCTCGTGATTTTACCATTACAAGTTGGGCAGATTTGGATCTATATAATTTGGATTTTGGGCCTTTGCTTGGGAAACCGGAGTTTGTTAAGTTGCCCTGTATTGAGGCGGATGGTGTGGCTATTATTCTACCCCGTCGGAGGACGGGCTCTTATGAAATTCTCGAAGTGATGGTTATGCTGCGGTGTGATGATATGGAGTCCTTAGAAGGAGATGGTATGTGGCAGACGCTAGTTGGTAGTCGTAAGAGCTGCGATGCTTGATTTAGATAAATTTGGTGACCTCGATGTACAAACACCAGCAGTTCTGTCTCATTTGCATGCGCTTTAGGTCCATTTCGACTCCCCGAAGCGGAACTTCTCGCTTTTCGTCACGGACCATTCCCGACTTCAAAATCGAACCTGTTCCACAAAAACGGCTCACCACTTAGAAACTCATTTAAAAGGTCAGTAGCATACAACGAGGTGGCTCCATCCCCATTATCCATGTCAAGCACATTCTGCAAATCTTCCGCGATGAACATCGATGGGTCACCAGGTGTATCTGGCAGTCTAAGAGAGTCCTCTTGTTCATTGTTTATCCCTACTGACAGTTGCTGTGATTGAAGAAGTTTCTCGGCAATGTTGGTAAAAGTAGCGCATATCTGATATAGATGTTCCGCGCCTTGGGAGACTTTTCGGAACGTCTCGAAGCTACGAACTACTTGTGTAAGGAGTTCGATGCTCTGAGTGTCTTTTGCAGAAATGGCGTGGAGGAATACCACAAGGAAAGGGGTTAAGGATGAGAATAATAGAATCCTGGTGGTACTCGGTCAATGGAATACATAGAAGAACATGTGAGGGGGGAAGTACGGACCAATTGAAGTATTCACCGTCTGAAAGAAGCTTTGAGCTTTGGTATTGAGGGAATGAGTTGAGATGGGCCAACAAGCTATTACAGGCGGCGTTGAAGCAACAAGAGCTTATTTGTAGTTCCTCTCCTGTCGTTGAGGATGCATGGAGAAGCAACGTCAGGGTGGAGTAGAAGGATATATCCCAGTTTGTTCTGGACATGTTGAAGACTTGGAGGTTGTTGACCCCTTCCGGATCGATCTGGATAATATTAGTAGCCACTCTGGGGTTGAAAAGGCATTAATAGTCCCATCTCACCTTCTTAAGTTGAGAATGCCATTGTTCCATATCAGATGCAAGATCTTGAATAAGTTGTGTCCGCTCAGATGGATCCTTAATTGACGTTGCAGGATTGTAGAGATTAGTGAATACTCTGTCCTGAAATTCCGCCATCCTGATTCCCATAATGAAAGATTCATCCCATGCTCAGCGACTTGGATCTATTGATATCGCAGGATGCCGTACGTCAATCTTGACACCCTGCATATTGGAGACACGGCCTAACAAGAGAGCCAGGTTCTTATCGAAGACGTATATTGTCCCAGAAGAGTCTTCTTATGTTATCCGCCTTTCCAGATAGAATGTTCCTATAGGTCGTCTCACGGTGATATCCAAGTGATTGACAATGCATTGAAGCGGCAGAAACCAAGGTCCAGTATAATGCGGGCTTTGCTTCGCCCTGGGCTTTGACCATCTGCGTTACTGTTACTTCATGCTGCTAATTCAGTGTGTGCTGAGCCAGTCCAAGTAGGGGTAGACAGCAAGGGTATACTTACACCCATTGTTAAAGCAAGTATATTTTCGAAGCTGGGGACAGCGAGTACGTCATATGTTTCTAGTGTCGCTGCGAAGACCTTCTCACAATGATCAAGGTGGGTGGTAAGGTCAAATCTCTGACGGAGCTAATCATTCATTGCTATAAGCTCCTTGAGGACAAAAAATAGGACACCATGCATGCTGGCCACCTGGCCGACAGATGCCCGGCTCGGTCCAGAAAGGACGCTTCGGCGGAGATCCTCAACCACTTGAAGGTCACTTATTGCATACGAAGACAGAAAGATAGGATGACGGGCTGGATTCACGTAAGTCTGCAGACAAAGAAGCTTCGCAACCGCGAACTATGACCCGTATTGAAAGAATGTGACGTACCTCTCATTCTCCGCAAAAGGCTGGTGACCAACGTAGCTGGAAGAGGTTCTACTTGTATCGCATGCTGTGATGATTTGCTCAAGTAAAATCCTTTCCTGGATAACTCTTGTGAATGGTAGAGACTTTTCTGTATATGATCAATGGAGTGCTCAATATCTGGGATGTTGTTGCCTGTAGAAGCAGAGAGAGCCGTAATATGAGCACTATTACTTGCATGAAGTGACTGACTAGCGAAGGAAGTATCTCCTTCGAAGGCTTGACAGCCTTCCACACGGCCAGGATCTGCCGATATGATATTCTCATTGGACACACTTTGGACCCCCGAGCTGAGTTCTGGACTTTGCAATGCAGCGAGTCTAGACTCGACTTCACGAAAACGCTTTTCGAGGCTGTCTACGAGACCCTCCCTATGGGATGTAAGTTCAGTCTGAATTTAATGACCAACCACATTATATACTTACAGATGCGCTATTCTATCTGTCTGGAGCTGATTTCTTGACCTGTCGTTTGGATGTCGACATGTTATCTTGGATGCTTGGCAGTTTGAACACGGTATTTTGCGGTCGCAGCGAATCTTCAGGATTATGATCTTAGCTCCCATCATCTTACTATGGCTCAAACAGTATGGCACATACTTTGCGTACTTTACACCCCTCGCACTACGTCATGTTAGAGTGCGAGCGAAGAGACGGAACTGGGGGGCTTACGGCCCGTGGAACTAACGAGAGCCGATGCCGTCTCTCCTGTATGGTTTCTTGAGCGCTATGTAACGACATGGTAGATTCTGCAGTGATGGAGATGTTGACAAGTACTTCGTGTTGAACGAAGAGAGTTGCAGGTTCTGACCCTTCGGACCCGCGGGCCCGCGGGTCCGCAGCTCCGAGGTAGCGGATTGTTGCCACTCTTGGCATCCTGAAGGGTACCAACCTTAGCACAGCCCAAATTTTGATCTTGGTTTGCGTTGCATCCTATGGCGGCTTTGTTACTTTCTCGATTACTAAAACCCACAGGTACTGGGCAAAGGCAATTTATTTAATCTGGGTGATGTTGATTTCGGACATTTTGCCCACGGGTCCGAAGGCCCGACAAGTCAATATATATAACTGAATAGGTGGAATACCACTATACCATGAGACACAAAGACCTGAGATCCTACAAGTAATTCATGGTTATTGAATAAGCAATCCTATCTTCAACCATTGTCTCATTAATAACAAGAACTAACATGTCGGTCAGTTAATTTCACACACTACTGGCACAGGACAACCAGCCACTGACCATCATCCCATTACAACTTTAGCTTCCGTCCGGGTAAGCTGCCGATTTCCTTGTCGCCGTAGTTTGACCTGGTCATAATATTGATTATACTACCAATAGTGTCAGCATCACTACTGAGTGCATCGATGCTTATAAAGAGCTTTTATACAAAAGGGGAGCAGGTAAACCTACCTTCGTTATCTATAAGATATCCGACGACGAACACTCTATTATGGTGGAAGAAAGCTCCCCAGAAAAGAACTACGAAGCATTCCTACAAAGGCTTACGTCTGCGCATGATAACGACGGCAAACCTGCACCTCGGTATGCCATATATGACGTGGAATATGACTTGAATGAAGACGGCAGGAGGTAATTGAAGGATCCCCAGAACCAGGCAAAGCAATGCGTCTTTGATATGCTAATTCTCATCAGAGCGACAATTGTTTTTATCAGCTGGATGCCAGGTGTGACGTCTACTCGTGTAGGTCATCGTGCTCTTGTATCTTCGACTTCTTTAAGTGTTCCCACTGACATGATCACAGATCCGTATGCTGTATGCTTCTACCAAGGAGCAGCTTCGAAAGGCTCTCGATGTCAAAGTATCTATTCATGCTGACGACTTACACGATATTGAATGGAAAAACATACTGAGAGAAGCGAGTGGTGGACGACTCTAAGCCCTTCATGACGCCCCTTTTTATCACCGTGGAGTGAGGCCTGCCGAGCACTATGCTCTTTCTTTCATTGGCACCGTTATAGACACAAGAACATATTATAACCCTTTGGTTACATAACATAATGTGCTATCCGCACCTATAGACAGTGGAATTCATGGTCAGTCATGGCGGGCTGTACGGCGAACCAATGACTGCTACTAGAGTTGTGCGGGAACATCAGGGTAATAGGTGGAGAATAATGATTTAGGTCCTGTAGCCTATAGAATTCGAACAGGCTAATCGGTGGCGTGAAATATAAGAAAAGAGCTAATATCATGGGTCATGATATGATAAGAATGATAATACTTTCATCTACGATTTTTGGAATATTCCGTATTAATTTAATACGCCTATGGGATACACCTCCTATATGATTCAAAGGCCTCCAAGACATTGGATAAGTTACCCTTGACGCGGAGGCAAGTATCATCGATTTATTTTCGTAGCTGTGCTATTAATGCCAACAACCATACCGAGATGATGAAGAATCCTGCCCTCTAGTGGCATCGGTATTACCAGAGGCCGTGACACCATAAATATGTTTCTTTGTGACAAACGGTCGAAGCTTGTGTATGATATAGTTATGCTCTCTTTTCTCTCAGTTATACACTTTGGCATCCAACCCTGGGAGGATCTGCAGATCCTTGTCTCCGTAACTGTACTTCCCATCCTCGGAGACCTTCGCCTCCCGCGTGCGTCTCTGCTGCTGAGTTTGCCGCGCCTTGACCCACTGCTCAGTAGTCAAATGCTGTCCCAACTCCGTAAACACATTGTTCGTGAGGCCGAGCCGGTTTAGCAGGGGACTGTTCTTGATCGGATCCAAGACAACATGGTTGTTCGGCCTAGTCAATATAGTTAGCATTCTAATTAACACTGAAAGGAAAAGGGGCAGTCTTACCTGGCAAAGTACAAAACACCCAACCGATCCACATGCGCCTGATCAGCAGGAGGAACATGAACCCGATGAATGCTCGATTTGATCAACCCGCCCGTAAGCGCAGTCAACGCATCACAGGTATTGATAGTAATGGTTCCATCCTGCGGGCGGACCCATTTCCACTGTCCTTCCGAGTTGAGGATCTGCAACGCGGCGACGGGTTGTCGGAAGAGCAGAGTCACCGTGCCCAAATCGGTATGACCGGGAGAGTATAGACCTCCGACCTTCTTGTTGAGTTCGGCACCACGTGCGGCGTAGTGCATGTAGCGGAGGTGGTCCTCGCCCTCTACATCGTACTGGTGGTCTCGGACGAGTTGGTCTTCCTCGGGTAGTTCGAGCAGAATGGCGAAGAGGCGGAGAAGCTTCTCGACTACTTCTGTGTGGCATTTCTGTTTTATTCTTTAGTGTGAGTTGTTTGTGGAGAGACGGTAGAGAATGCTTACCCGGCTAAATTGCTCGATTTCGTCAATATTGTCAGCCAGGATTGCTGGTTGCTGGCGCTGATGATACCCATCGAATTTGGGGATGTTGTAGACTTGGACGTTGTCCTTGATTCCGTTGCCAAGACTGGATGTATGAGCATGATAGCATGGTTACAGATGTCGACGACCTACATTCGGTGCCCAGCTGGCCGGTAGCCGTTGTATTCTCCTCTATCCAGATCGGCGCTGCTGTGGTACTTGAGCTTCTCTTCAAGTGGAAGAGCGTAGAACTCGCGACCCAGAGCGAACTGGCGGTCGATTTCCTCTTGGCTGATGTTGAAGTTCTTGACGTAAAAGAAGCCTTGAAGCGAAGTTAGGCCAGGCTAAAAATGTGATGCAAACTACTTACCAACATGACGAACAGCGTGGTCTAGCTGATCAACAAGCGATTCCTTGCCGCCTGGCTGATCATATTGGCTCAGGTCGAGCGTGATGAGTTCGGCCCAGTCGACTGGTTCGTTAATTATTTGAACACATAGCAAGCCGGAGGAATTACTTACGGTCCTCCTTAGTCACGGGGACGTGGTCATATCTGTCGATAAGTCTTGCAGGCATAGTGATGAAAAATTCTATAACAGCGTTTCCGGAAGTATTATACAGACCCTATCGAGCTGGGAAGGTCCGAGTAGTTATGTCCAAATGGCAATGCAGCGTATACTTTAACCCCGCACGGCAATTGTGACGAAGATAGTCGGCAAAGCACGCAATTCTTATCTAGCGTCGCTCATTCAGTTTGGAACGCACGGTGTACCGTGTCTGAATCATGTCAAAGATAGATAAGGGCATTTCTGCTAGGATTGTGGCACGCCATCCCGCACCCGGATGTTGCATTCTGCAGCTAACAGGTCCGAATAACCCTATCAGAATGTGTTGCTTTCCCATCACGACAATGAATGGCATAATGGCAAATATGTCAAAACAGCTCCACTCAATAATTCTATCATGGAGAGGGGTATTCAATGATCAGTTAAAGATCTTGCCGAACCATGGAACATGCCCCTGCCAGAGGAAGTTTTCACAGGAGAATTGTCCGACACGAGGAGACAAGGGCTCGGTAATATGTCCGGCAGCGACTCAAAGACACGGAAAATTGGTGTTTGGGGGCTTTTCAAAGAGGTGTTCAATTGGTATCCATCCAATTATCCGACAAATGAGCGAAAGTACGTTGTCCCCTCTGGGTTTGGCCATAGTATACTCATCATCTAGGTTGCTCTTCAAGCTGGATTTATCCATTCTGGTATTCGCATGTCTATGCTGTAAGCTGCCCCCTGGAAAAATACAGAGTATTAATTGACTGTAATTAGTTTTCGTGAAGTACTTGGGTATGCCTGTCGTGAGACTGCAACCTCCACCGATGCTAATGTATTCCAGACCAGACCAACATCAGCAACGCGTATGTCAGCGGCCTAAAGGAAGACTTCAGTCTAAATGGCAACCAACTTAACTATTTCAACGTCTGCTATTACACTGCATACGTTGTCTTCCAAGTTCCTGGTCTGCTGTTGATGTCGCGACCGACGCTGTATGTTACTGTCCATGATTCGGGAGAAATGCATAACTAAGAGGATTAGGGCGAGATGGCTGCTCCCTTCCCTTGAAATTCTCTGGGGTATATGCACCTTTGCACAAAGTCGAGTCACAAATGTCAGCCAGCTATATGCACTTCGATTTCTCGTTGGCATGTTCGAGGCTCCTGTCTTTGCTGGAACACACTTTATTCTCGGTTAGCTTTTCGGCACTTCAACCGTCATTTCAGTAGGCTAACTGATACTGAAGGCTCCTGGTACTCTGGCCCCGAACTCTTCAAAAGAGCTGGAACATGGTTTATTTGCAACGCGCTTGGAACCATGGTAAGCGGATACCTGCAATCCGCAGCCTACACCAACCTATCCGGAGTGGGCGGCATGCCTGGATGGAAATGGCTGTTTATTATAGACGGAATCTTCACTATTCCCGTCGCCATTATTGGTTTTTTAGTGTTCCCGGGGATTCCGGATTCCCCACGACCCTTCTTCCTGTCAGAAGATGATATTTCCTTGGCCAAGGACCGGGCACGAAGAGCGAACATCCGTCGTCCGGGAAGGGTGACACTTGATGTCTTCAAACGCACACTTAAGCGCTGGCATATCTGGGTCTTCGTCCTTTGTTATGCGTAAGACAGACTTGGTTTTAAACTTGAGAAAAAGCTAATCCCTTATGTCTTAGGTGCATGATTATATCTTCTTATCCTACCTCTTATATGAACCTCTGGCTAGAGGCAGAAGGCTACTCAGTGCCACAGGTCAACAAAATGCCGACAGTGACCTACGCGATCAATATCGTTGCTTCGTGGTTAGGGACCACGCTTGCTGCAATTTATCCATCATGGCTTATTTACACTATTGCGTCCACATGCTGTTTATTCTCTTCGCTGTGTATGATTATTTGGAACATACCAAAGGCCTTGAAGTAAGTGTACATCTCACATGCGTATATTGTCCTGCTGACAGGATCATAGGTTTGTCGCATGGTACCTCTTTGGCGCGGCCGGGTGCACAAGTCCTATTCTATATTCGACTGTTAATACAATTGTAAAGGATGATTCTGAAGAACGGGCGCTCATCATGGTACCTCAATAGACTATCTGGATAGCAGACAGAACAGAACACTAACTATTGGCAGGGCTCGATGATGACTTTCGGCTATTCCTTTCAAATATGGGTTCCATTGCTTCTTTTTCCTACTGCTGGTCCGGACGGTGCTCCGCGGTGGCGAAAGGGGTGGCCCGCCGCATTCGCTTTTTTCTTTTTACTGTGGGCGGGGTTCATTGCAGCAACATTGATATATAGAAGGTAGATTAAGTATACCCAGTTTCCCATTATATTTGCTAACGCAAGATCCAGAGAGCAGAAAGCAAAAGAGGTACTATATAGTGGTCCCGAAACAGAAAGTGGAACGGAGGATGGCGAACCGATTGTGGTGGAGGTCGATTCTAGTGTTAAAGACAGAACTTGATGTTCATAGGTAGCATCGGCGTCAGTCATGCGAGAATGGAGACCGTTAGGGCGAAGGAATCTGGACTTCTCAGCACATTTGCGGCGAAATATCAAAGTTTGACGAGAATGAAAGGACATGGTTAGCTCTCCGGACAAGGGTACATATTGCGCCAGTACCAGCGCCATATGTACTCCTCCACTCTGGCAATTTTCCTGGCCTTCCCAAACGCGTCATCACTGAGGAAAATATCTTCAGGATTTACTTCATACGCCGAAGCCATCGCAGTATCCGCAGCGCTGCCTGCGGCCCTCGCAGCCTTCTCAACCATAGATTTGACACGAGCAAAGGGAATCCCTTCCCCATCAAAGTGCCCCAGCACGCCTTTCACAATGCTTAGCTGGCCTTCCGTTGCTACCTTCACGAATAGATGTTCACCAGACCGGTTGACAACAAACGGGTCGGCGCCTTTCTGCAAAAGGAACCTAACATCCTTCTCTGAGCAATACGTGTGGCCATATATTCCACTGAAGATATGGGGCATATCTGTTTCCGGATATCGTGAATTGATATCCGCTCCGTACATCAGCAGGAGGTCAACAACTTCCTCTCTAGTGTTTCGGCCCCAATAGTTACTTATTGCCTTGATCAGAAGCCTGTCGGGAAGATTGGGATTGAATCCTGCTTCAAGGAATTCCTTTATGATTGTAGTGTCAACTTGCTCTACAGCTTCTTCAAATGCCAACTTATGGTTGTCGTTTCCCACATCGAGTTTGACGTCGAGATGCTGCCGAACCAGGTGGAATATCTCTACCCCCGCGCGGACGGCTCTTTTGATGGTTCTTCGGACCGGTACCTTCGGATTAAAGAAGCCTGTATCCACCCAAACCTGATCGGCTTCAACGAGATTTCTGTTGACTAGAAGCTGGACGATATCATACCGTGCCCGCGGCGTTAATCGTGGTGCATATCGAGCGGTTGCTTTTTCGAAGGCAGTCTTGCAATTTTTTGGGAACGGGTTGGCTCCTCTATCTAGCAGTAGCTCGACAATTTTCGTGTATCCTCCTTCGATTGCATTATGGAGAGGTGGTGCGCGTACTTCACTCCGCTTCCAAAATACTGAATCGTTAGGATCTGCACCACGGTCGAGTGACAGTCTGACAACTTCGAGATGACCTCCAATAGCCGCCTCTGCCATACACGAAGTCATAATATCTTGCCAAATTTCTGGTGTAACAGCTGGGTGTGTGTGTATCCAGTCAAGGTCTAGCAACCGCTTTAGCAGACCTATATTGCCACCACGTCCCGCACCAGTAGCGAGGCGCATAATCGCGGAGATATTTCTTTCATTGATGATGTTATCAACATCTATCTTTCGAAGCAAGTAACCTGCTTCTTCAGAGAACGTGACTGACAAGCGTCCGACGTGGTACAAAACGTCATCCCACAAGTACATGTTAGAAGGACGGTCCGGGCAATGAGTCAACCCATTATTTGCCATATTGAACTCAGCACCGTGGTCCAAAAGAAATTTGACCAGTGGCATATCATTCCTTCTCATCGCCTCGATTACCATATTGCCAGAATGGTTCTCAGGAGCAGAAAAGTAGTCCTGTGGTATGTCGGACCCCACAAACATGCGTAAAATAGGCAAGTTCCTACCACCAGCGATCTCGAATGCCGACCTGTCCGAGTACTTTAGGAAGTTCGGTGTTCGCGGATTGCAACCATGTTCCAGTAGCAGTTTCACTATTCCATAGTGACCCCTACTTGTGGCCTCAGAGAGAGGCTGCTCATAGCTTCTATGTTCCGCGGTGTATTCCAACTCTGCTCCGTGCTCGATCAGTACTCGGACAACTTCTTCATGGCCGTCCGATATTGCGGACAGAAGAGGAGTGTTTTCGTAACAAAAGTCATTCCGGGCTTTTCTCGCGTTCGGATCGACACCGAGCTCTATGAACATACGAACTAGGTCCGCATATCCCCTTCTCGCCGCAACATGGATGGGTTCACCTTGACAACATAACCTAAGATGGAAGTTTGGGGAGATTCCAGCTCGTAAAATCCTGCGTACACAATTCGTATTGCCGTTGAATGTTGCATTTCGCAACGCACCGCTTTCGTCGGGGTAGATGTGGCAATTATCAAAGATATTTCGGATGGCCTGGTCGATCGACTTGCTAGTAAGATTGTAAAGCCGACGACTAGTCTGTGAAAGCGCTGTCAAATCGCGGTTGTAATCTATGTAGCTTAGTATTTCTAGCAGGGTTTCAGTGGGGAGTTCGTTGAGATTGGCCATGGTGCTTGGTGAGTGCAATCAATCAATGTTGTAGGTTAAGAGACCAGCCCGTTGATGATTGATTCACCCAGATGGCTTGCGACGCCTGAGTCTCCTTTCTGGATAGTACATGTGCGTCTGCATGTTGGGACTATATATGCTTACTGGTGTGTTCTTATTTCTTTCATGGCTGCATATGAATGAAGAGGTCGCCATTGTTTATGAAAAGGTAACGGCCGCTGCAATTGAGGTGGCTATGAAAGGACAGGGAAGGCATTAATTCATGGCTTAGAAGCTGAAAGGTTATCTATGTTTTCCCACTACCAGCCGAGCAATCGCTATCATTTTGGTAGTGCACATGTCCATTTGAGCCTCGCATTAGGGCTGGAGATTGCCAATCTCGGCATTCATTCAACTGGCGGAGCTATTGTACTCCTTTGTTAGAATCTACGCCATGATTGGGTATCGCCTGTATTTCAAGGTCGTCTACCATGGGTAAAGCGGTGAGGCCCATTGTTTATCGAGGGGTCAAGAACGTTGGGTTATAGGACAATAGAAGGTATTCCACTATCTCCCGACGCTTGACGGAAGAAAGAAGGGGTTCGTCGTGAGGGCGATGAAAGAGTGTTAAGATAATCCGAACCTCTAACCCAATTCTAAATAAGAGACATTCCACCACCCTCCATTGTCCTCCATTGAATGTCCCGGGCTTCGCAATACACCAGAAACTAGCGAAGGTACAATCCGTATTTAAATTTTCATGGGGCGGAAGCAACTTGATACACATCACGATGAAGAGATTTAGAACCATACTTTTGTGAAGAACAAAGAGCGATGGTCCTGGACCGAGGCTGCTGTTGACAAAGAAAGAAAGTGTAATGAAAAGCCTAAATCCGTCTAGTACCGCTGCAAATTTCCATACGCCAAGGCATGTTGCGCTTGGGCGAGCCAAGCATCTTTCAGAAGGGCATATTGCTGCTACTTGCATCGTGTGTGACCGGTAGCACCTGGTATCGGTGTGCAGAAGTGGTAAACCTCGTGATCCTGAGGAGTGATTGGGGCGTATATAGGTAGAAAAACATGACTCCCTCAGGTTGCATGGGTTCTCATATTGTATAGTATACAGCCACTCTACAGCCCCTTTGCGCCAGAGTCTAGATATGCCATATTTAGCATTAGTCCCAATCAAAGTTTGTCGGAAACCAAATGAAGAGATCTGAAAAAAAGCAGGGGGATGGGAAAGAGAGTCGTTGGAACTTTCGTCTTCATTACCGTACCAATTTTGCAGATAGCCCTAGTGCTAGGAGCTTGCCTAACGTACCAGCATTCAGATGACCTGGCCTTAAGCCTCACTTCATAGTGCACAATGGTAAAATATAGGCTGCGGGGCCTGTCGCGGTACTGTAAAATTAGTAGCCTGTTGATCCCGGTTGTCACAAAGATCAGGGTGTATTTCAACATCCCTATCTCATGTCCTGTTAATCTTGTCGGAGTACTCCGCAGAATGTTGGTAATGCGATAGTGCAACAAACCTCCTGCGCCACTTCGTTGTGGTTCCAGTTTTGTACAGTATATAATATGGTGCTTCGTAGGCAGTCATTTTGCCGGAAGTTCTATTTTACTTTTTCACGTTGCTTCCTTCATTCATTCATCAAACCCATACCAGTAACTTGGCGTTAAGCATTGTGTGCAAGATGGAAAAGGACATACTAACAAAGTTCAAGTACGAGCCTGATGGCTTCTCTTCATCTGCAGCAGATGCCGTGCCTCGAGACCGTGCGGATTTGCAGACTACTCATCCGGCTATTTCATCACCTTCGCTAGTACCAGTCTCACGAGAGTCCCAAAATCAGGCACGGCCATTTCAGCAACACTGTGATAGGGATTCTCGTCTCGAAAGACTCCCACCTGAACTTCGAGATCATGTCTTGTCAATCCTGGATCTGGACGGGCTCAAAGCTCTGGTACAGGCTTCGCCTGTCTACCATGGTCAGTATCTCTCAAATCGGAGGCACTTGCTCGCCAGTTGTATGGATGGAACATTGAAGACCGCCACTGTCGAAGCTATAGTTTGTTATGTCTCGGCACGTTTCCAATTTGCTGAGAAATACATGCCGGACGCGGTCCTCCATTGTCTGGACGTCTACCAAGCGCGTCAAGCGTTGCCCCAGTATTCCATAATGGATGATAATCCCACTATGGATGAGATTGCAGACATGGCAGCATTCCACCTTGGTATTGTGCGGCCGCTCATGCAGGAATATATTGCTTGGTCGCTCGGCAATCTAGCCTGGCGGACTGGGACCAGGCCATATAATACAAAACTTAGTACAACGGAAGAGATGCGACTGCTGCGGTCCATGTATCGCTTTCAGCTCTGGAGTAACCTATTCCACATCTGCCCTGATACCCAAGACAGACACGGTCCACAACTCGATGGGTGGAAGTTTATGGAGCTTCAGTTCTCTTTCTTTGAACCATGGGAAGTGGAGGAGATCTTCTGTATCAAAACCTTCGCAAAGGTGAAATATGACCATATATTTTCCAGGATTTATCGCGATTTGTGTCCCGGCCCCCCTGCTATTCCTGGCCAGCAGCGGTCGATGCCGGCTGGCTTCTTTGATTTTGACCATCCCTGTACGTTGAGACCCCAATTTACTCCATTGCTACCTTATTTCAGATTCAACAATCTCAGGATTTGTCCCAGCTAATCTTGTCTCAATTCTATAGTTACGAGGGATTGCCTTCTAAATGGCACAATAGCCCTGGGCCTCAACTTCCTGCACACGGTTTTTTTTAAAATCAAGGATCATAATCACCTTGTTTCGACTATGCGAAATCATATCGGACGGCAGACTTTCTGCTTATTGAACAATGATGACATAGGATTAAACGTCCAGAACAAGCGTCGGAGAAGCAAACCATCTCTTCGCGACAGAAAGCAAGGGCGACGGGATCCTTTACCTTTTCTTGGAGATGTAGTAGTGCCAAGTACAGACACGACCCATCCTCCACTGGCGTGGACCCTTATATGGGAAGGCACATACAGCAGTCTGGTGGGGTACTTTATCAAGGATAAGGTACGGAAATGGGGATACGTTATGTGGGATGCGGCCAGATTGGAGAAGACTGGAGCCAAAGAAGTACTGAAACGTCAGTGGGAGTCTGACTGGCTCGGCCAGGATCCGAGAGATCTTGCAATAACATGAAGTGCATAGTTATAGTTGAAGTTATACATACCTAGCGACAACTATCTTATTCAACATATAGCTTTCTGCAATATAACTTTTGAATACGCATGTCATAATCGGCAGACAGCAGGTTATGAATTATCAAATTTATTCTGTGTTTTACAACCCACTTCCCGAGGATTGAAAGCAATGTTGCATCAGCAAAAAGACGGTAAAGTGCCGCTCTGACAATGCAACATCGTATCCCACCTCATCCAGAAATCGCCAATTGTACTACTCCCGGAGAGTGCTCAAGTAAGCAGCCCAATTCATCCATTTGCTCTTATACCACATACTACCCTCCGAAGGGGAAAAGGCACATGGCATCCCGCACTCGCCCACGGAACCCCAACCCATCATAATCCATCCGATCTCTTACCGGCGATCCAGACCATCCTCAACCAAACGTCAATGATCTAATCATGATCCGTCTTTTCCATTACCCCTCATTTCTTTGTATCCACCTAAATCTCGTATACTAAGTATATACTTCCCCCCTAACAACCCCATCATGACCGTCTCCCTTCCCTCACCCACCATCCCGAACATAACTATCCCAGCATCCAAGCAAAAGGAATGTACCGCCCCATCCTCCGACATCCCCTAAAGCACCACCTAATCCAAACAATGTCTGCCCCCACCCAATACGATACGATAATCATCGGCTCCGGCCAAGGCGGCACGCCGCTTGCCCGAGCTCTCGCGCTCGCAAACCACAAAACCGCACTCATTGAGCGAGAACATATTGGCGGCTGCTGCGTGAATGATGGGTGCACGCCGACCAAGACGATGATTGCGTCGGGGAGGGTCGCGTATCTTGCTCGGAGGGGTGGGGAATATGGTGTTCATACACCGAATACATCTGGTTTTAAAGAGGGGGATAATGATAATAAAGTGGTGATTGACATGAAGAAGATCAGGCAGCGGAAGAGGGATATTGTGGATTCGTTCCGGGCAGGAGGTGAGAAGAGACTTCGGGATGCGGGGGTAGATGTCATTATCGGAGAGGCAAGTTTTGTGGATGCGAAGACGATAGTGGTTATGGACGGGAGCAATGGGAATGAGAGGGTTGTCAGGGGGGACAGAATTGTGATCAATACGGGGTGTCGGCCTGGGAAGGTTATGCTTGGGGGACTGGAACAGGTTCCGAATGAAAAGGTACTGGACTCTACGTCTATTATGGAGCTGGGAGAGGTGCCGCGGCATTTGGTGGTCGTTGGGGGTGGGTATATAGGGGTGGAGTTCGGACAGCTATTTAGGAGGCTTGGGGCTAAGGTGACGGTGCTGCAGAGAGGAGAGCAGTTGCTTCCAAGAGAGGACAGGGAGTTGGCAGACATGTTGCTGGAGATATTCCGGAACGATGGAATCGAGGTCCGCCTGCAGAATACCCCGGTCCGGTTTGAGAATGTCTCTGAGGGTGTGTTTGATGTCGCAGTCGAGACACGGCAGGGGAGGGAAGTCGTCAAAGAGGCCACGCATATTCTCTTTGCAAGTGGGAGGGTACCAAATACCGAGCGACTGAGTGCTGCTGCTGCAGGCGTGAAGATGGATAAGAGAGGTTATGTCGTGACAAATGAGTTTTTGGAAACATCTGCGCCGTCAATCTATGCCATTGGAGACGTCAAGGGCCCGCCATCCTTCACGCATATCTCATACGACGATTTCCGAGTACTCGGGCCCACATTGTTGGAGTCTACATCTACATGTGAGCGGCTCTCGATTCGAGATCGAATCGTCCCGTATGTCGCCTATACGGACCCTCAGTTCGGTCATGTCGGGCTGCATGAGCAGGAGGCAAGGGAAAGGTGGCCGGGCCGGAAGATTCTGACTGCGCAGATGCCAATGAGCTATGTGGCCAGGGCGTTGGAAACGGATGAGACAAGAGGTGCCATGAAGGCTGTGATTGACGGGGAGACTGGACAGATCTTGGGATTTTCATGCTTAGGCGTTGAGGGCGGCGAAATAATGAGTGTTGTGCAGACGGCCATGATGGGGAATCTACCTTATAAAAAACTGCAAGATGCCGTGTTTGCCCATCCAACTTTTGCGGAAAGCTTGAATAACCTGTGGGGATTCCTGAAATGAGTACGTTACTTGAAGAAGTCTGCCCATATGGTGTGAATCTTTTGTACCCATTCCTCCACATACAGTGTGAGCACCCAATCAAACCTATTTCCTTGATAACAAAGTTTATTTGTAACCAATGCGGGCCGAGTGTGGATTCCTCAATCAAAAAGCGCATCATTGATCTTGTGATGTGTTGTTGACTCCTTGTTTGGGGCTGAAAGCGGGTGGTTTCGGATCCTTCTGACTCACGGTAGCCTCCCCCGAGATCACCCGAGATTTGGATATCTTGACCAGAGCAACTATATGTCTTATTTTCACTTAAATACTTCGGATTGTTTCTCAGTATCCAGTACATGCTGATTATCATAAAGAATCTTGAAAACTGAAGTTCACAACAGACTTCCCCTGTTCACCTCCACATCGCTTGGGTTGCCCGCTGCTCTTTTACCTGAAACCGACGAAACCCTTCCACCACAATTGTCTCCAGCATACCATTTTAATTCCTCTCTTTATTCTCTCATGGCAAACTTCATCCGACATCGACCCCTCCTGACAGGAGCGCTCACCATAGTAACCGTCAGCAGCGCGGTCGCCTATGTCACCAAGCGACGACTCAACCAGTCATGCCCGACGATTGCAATCACAAAACTCACAAAGGCAAGCGCATGTCGCAACCTAATTGAAATACCATCTGAAGAAGCCACGCCGACACCATTGGGCGTTACAAAAACAACTCTGCTATCATCATGGTCAGGCGGCGAAAAGACCTACTGGGTCCCATCCTTTGTAGCAGTCCAAGCAGAGGTGCCTATGTCGCAACTTTCGCAATATGGGCTGTTCAGTGACGATGGCAAGGATGACAAGAAGCAAGGCTTGCATAGTCTATCAAAGAATCTCGTTGCTGCATTTGTAGATGCACGCGCGACAGGTTTAGAAACATCGGTTTTGGACAGAGATGTGCCGCCGTTATCCTTTGCCACTTCTTCTCGTTTATTTGGACGCCCAAGCGAGATGGGAGCGTTTATGCTTGGGACCTGGGATTCGGAGCGTGGGATCAATGTTCGCCCATCGGACTTGCCTTCTGATACTCCGAAGCCGGTCACGGAATTTTGTTCTAATGAAGAAGCTGTCAAGTATGGAGGTGCTAAGAATACAGCTGGTGCTGTGATGTACTGGATGTTTCCAAAAGCTTTGGTCGAAGGAGTTGACAAGGCTGCATCGTATGGCCTACCGTGGCGATCCATGGAGGGTGGATTTCAGGAGTTCATTGTCGAAAAGATTTCGGATGACAAGGCGAGGATAACATATGTCACTGTTGAGTGCACGAATTTGTATCCTCTTGGCCAACCAGAACGGGACTTCAAGATGTTGCCCTGGCTGCTTTATGAGGCGCATGTTCTTTATGCACAAATACTGTGGTCGAAGACTTTCCGACAGTTGCAGAGGTTACAACGGGCTGTATGATTTAATTCCATATATACTGACGCTACGGGCCTTACATTATGACGCCGTTCTAGTACTTCTGCAGGTTTACATGATTACAACGTTCAGGCTGAACAGCACATTTTGTAGAAAGACCCTTCCAATCTCATAGGTCACTCTGTAGACTGTCTAAGACTTCCGACGGAGTGATAGGCGTAGAATATAGTACAAGCTCGGCAGCAAAGCTGATCTTTCAACGACATCGAGAATCGGCTTCTTCATTAGAGTAGTAGAACGAATAGAAGAAACAATGGGATAACAACTTCCTATCGTCTCTTCTTTTTCGGAGAAAATGATTTTTTCTTCATACCTCCCCAGATTTCTCCTTGCAAATTCAGCCCTTTCTTCTCAATGAGCCCAGCAAACTCTTTGTCTTTGGCCATCTGTTTTAAATCAACCCCCAGTGCACGTGCCATCAGAGGAGCTAGGTCATGTGCCGCGCAGACTCGATAGTCGCCACTCTCAACACGCTTCTTGTTTCGTCGTTCAAGCCGTTCATTCAAGCCCTCCTCTAGTGCTTGAGAGAATGTTCCTCCCGTACTGTTGATCACAGTAGATTTTATTTTTTCGGCTTCTTCGTCTGTGAAATATGGTTTGCCAATAAAAGAAGGGTCTATGACGCTCTCAAGACGTTTCCTGGACGAGGTGTTGCTGAAATTGTTGAGGTCGAAGATGAGAACATGCAGGCGATACCACAAGCTGGAAGATATGGAGGAACACTTCAGGTCTGAAATTGTGACCGGAGAAGTTGATGGAGACCCAATAGTAGTGTCTTTGGAATCCGGATCCTTGGACGAGGATAATAGTGATGGTGATGTTGAATCCGTCGTCGTTGGTTGCGTAAGATATTAGCTAAAGGTAGACGATGTAGTTATACTGATAGTTGAGGTGTAGTAGCAGGGAGGCAGCTGTGGATGGATAGTTATAGAAAGACCACGCTGGCAAGGAGTTGAAGAGTTTCCTTACTGAGTATAATTGTCAAGATGACCTACTTATGACTAATCTCGGGACTCGGTTCCTGTCATCGACATGTCGTCGGGGCAGTTGTCTATAGGAAGATTTCCTCATCAGCGAGGTCAAAGTACAAGCATGACTCATGCTTACTACTATTGCGGTAGATGATGTCGAACCAGCCACAGACATTTTCGAGTATACTGAGATCAGAACTATATACACTGCTATGATGTATGATATTTGGATATCATTTAACAAATGAGTCAAGCCTTACCGTCCTTCTGTCGTTATTTCCCGAAAATAGTGTTCGAGGGAATTTCGAAGACAGGTCTTCGGCCGCATAGAGCGATGGAATCCAGTGAATGTATACATCATGCTAGGCTTCAGCACCATCTGTATGGACCCACCTCATTCACTTGAAACTGTGTTTACTTCGCGGTGTTTCTTCATATGGGAATTTTTTGCCCCCGACCTTTTCTCCAGTCGCCTCCGATAAAAGATCGTTTCAGCGTCCTTGTTTTCAAAGATGTCCTTTAGGTCCATCCATTTCCCCTGAAAGATAGCATTTGAAGGCGAACGCACTGTCAGTTGGTCGAGCCATCTCGAGGATTACCCTGTGTTCCAGCTGGGTCCGTTCTTCATTCGTTAGCAGGTAGCATCCTATCAAATTAGTTATTCGCTGCAGAAGATCTAATCTGTTTCAGGACCCTCTAGCAAAACACGCATTCGTGCGTGAGGGGGGTAGTTATGGTTAACAAGAAGTGGATGTTTTTGCTTGAGGAGATGGGGAAGAGGGAGGTCGTTCTGAGTGACCAGGACCTTGACGCCAGAGGTGTTGAGGAACTCAATTTTTCGAGAATACTGGCCCTCATTGGGCGTCGACAAAATATCCCGGATGAATACAGCTTCTTCATCTTTTCAGATAGTATGAAGGCCGCGGTTCAGATGCTTACGGACCGCAGTATATTCCTGACATACAAAATGTTCTGCGAAAATGACACAGCAATTACAATCATTGTCCGTCCGGTTTCAGGCTCGTCTCCAAACTCAAGCCAATGCCCTAGTGCCCCTGAGTCGCTTCGCCAGAGACGAAAAGTGAGCGGGAAAAAGAATTTGCAGAATGTGTTTGTACGTCCCATCACCCGCGCCAACACCAACAGTTTAGACGCGGAGACATTATCGCCGATCAACTCCCTACCAGATAGTGAAAAGATGACCCTTGATCTCGGTCAAGGGCAACAGGAGACTTTCTCAGTGTCGTACTTGATTGGTAAGAGTTTTATTAGGCATTCGTGGGTGGAAATTCTAACCTGACTGTCTTTATTAAATAGGATGGACCATGGCAGAAGCGGAAAAAGGAACGCCACTCCATAATATCGTTGTCACTTCTATAACACCAAAAGGCCGTCCTGTCAACCTGACTTTAACCAGAGACACTTGGACTAGAAGCCTCCTACGTGGTCCCAATAAGAATCAATTCTTGGAAATCTGGACAAAATATTCGGAGTCCGCAGTCAGGAGAACAGATTTACTCGACAAGCTTCATAGAGACTATGACTACTTTGATACCAATGCCAAGGTATTTATCAAGGACCTCAAGCTTTTCGGTTCAAAGCCGGACTCCAGAACACGCCTTTTGGGGACCAGACATAGATATTTTCTTGGGGAACCATACTTCTCTTCTACGTTGGTAGACCATATCCTCGTTTTGCCTTTGCAGACTTCAACGGTTCAAGGGCACCTTGATGATTTGATGAGGAAGAAAGCTAGTCGTGGACAAGAGGAAGAGCTTTGTGCCTCTCATGACCTTGCACCTGTTTTTCTACGCGCATTCTCACTGGACTGGGACGCCATCAAGAAACAGAATCCTACCATCATGCGAATTAAAGATCCGCATGGCCTCAAGAAACGCCCAACGATGGAAACACTAGGAAAGGCTTTCGGCAAACTTGGTGGTCTAGGTGGTTCAAGAGACTCAAGTAAGCCTAAATAATCAGGAGGGTTTATGGACATGGAAGACTCCGACAATGACACCATAATGAACGGCTTTCAGAACAGTCATATTGTATCTAGAATGCTTGAGATCTGAATAATTACTTAGGTTACGTAAAATGTCTCCGTTACAAAGAGTCCACAACTTTCGAAGTATATTTATGTGGCGATGGTAGTCCATATACACTGCTGATGATCGAATGTAATAGGTGATGGTGTCTCGGTGGATATCCGGTGAAAGTCTGATTTAGTGGGGTCTACGCCCTCCTCCTTGGTCATTCTGTTGTGTACGACAAGATATTGGAGCATTGCTACTACCATTCCGTCTCTCGTAACTGGGTATATTAATACCTCTAAGAAGATACAATCTGTGTATTCCGTTATTCCACAACTCGAACGCCGCATATGATCCCAGCAACACTTTTGCGTGTCCACGCAAGCAGTGGAGACGACGCATCAACCTATTGATGATTAAGAAAGTCTCGTACCTGCATGTCGTCCGGCTCCTGACCTTCCGAAACGCCCCGCGCCCAATTAAGGTTGCCTTCCACTCCCCACTAACATCATATCATGCTCATCTGGCCATCAATCAAGGAGTGGAACGCTGAAGATTGCGGAGGCTAAGCTTGTTTAAGCTTGGCTGTGCTTGGCTTTGATTCCGCATCCTCTTGGCGTTGCTTGGCGGAGATAGTTTCCTTTCTTCTGTCTCCTGGGCCGACCTGGCTACTATAAAGCTACAGAGGATCATGGTCGGAGTCACAGAAACCAGGCAGAGTCTTCAAATCATTTTCTATCTCAAATTGAGGCCACAATGTCCGCCGCCCTCTTCCTCGGCCTCCTTGGCCTCACAGCCCCCCTGGCTGCCGCAACCACGAGTACCCCAGGCCTCGAGCTCGCATACTCCCTTGAGCGCGCCACCCAGGGCATCAGTATCTCTGCCGATGGCCGTAAGTTTCTCTCCCAGCGTTACTCGACCACGCTGCCCCCTCAAATTGTTGAGCTCCTGGACGACAACTCCACGGTCCTTTACCCAAACACCGCCTGGAACTCCTACAACTCCAGTGACCCTATCTCCGACCCACGCAAGACCTTCGTCAGCATTGACGGCGCCCGCATGGGCCCCGATGGTCACTACTGGATTGTCGACGGCGGATCTACAGGCGTCAACGGCTCCACCAAGCTCGTTGGCGTGAACATCACCACCGACGCCGTGGACAAACTCTACTACCTCGACGCCATGAAAGCATCCGACAGCGGCATTGACGACGTCCGCTTCAACGCCGCTGGTGATGTGGCCTACATGAGCGACACTGCCGGTGCCCTACTCGTCATGAACATGACTACCGGCACGGGTGTGCGTGTTCTGTCCACCGACTCTTCCGCCCAACCTTGGTTCCCCATGATGTACAATGGCACTCTGGTCCCCGGATACGGCGCCGCAGGTAGCACTCTTTCTGTTGGACTCGACCAAATCGAAGTCTCGCCCGACGGTGTGTACCTGTACTACCAGCCCTGTAATGGAGGCTTGTATCGCATCAAGACGGCGTACGTTGATGCGTCTCTCAAGAATGCGACTCTCGCATCGACTTTGGGAAATTACGCGGAGCCTTTTGCCCTGACGCCCAGCACTGGTGGTAGTACTATCGACGGGGATGGAAACATCTATGTTAGTGATACCAACTTGCTGGCTATCTGGAAGGTCACGCCTGAGGGACGCGCGACTGTACTTATTCAGGATGAGAAGCTGCTTTGGACAGATCTTATGTGGGTTACCGCTGATAAGAAGCTTTGGTTGCCTGCTTCACAGATGAGGCCTGGTGGTGATGGATTGATGGCGGATGGGCCCAACTATATCTTTACCTATCCGATTGATGCGGGACCGTCGCCTATTGATCATGCTTAGGGGCGGTTTTTTTGGTATGTAAATATTGGGGTGATGATGGTTCATAATACTGCGCTGAGAGATAATTTGTTGAATGTATACTAGATGGTTCTTCGTGGACGAACGAGCTTGTAGTCCTTAAAATTAGTTGAGTATTATAGTCGATAAGCGAAGACAAAGATAGAGGCAGCGTCCAAGCTCCACGTCAGGGAAGTCTCGATCAACTTTAACGTCAAACACTCCGACATTATCTCCTCACATGGGTAGAGGCCGACCCTCAATCCCTAGTTCGACATGGCCTAGTTGAAAACTTGTGATAAGGTATTGATTAGGCTGCAAAGTGTAGTGGGCGGGGCAGCATAGCCTCCGCGCGGCTGATTATTTCCTCTTCAGTGCAGGAATATCCCTTTCCTTCAACGCTCGCTCAGTCCGAAGATTCTCTTCCGCAATAACATAGTTTCTATTCTCCAGCAGCATTTACCGTGCTCAGATAGCCCAAATCAATGGAGGCTGTTGGATCCGCATCAGCAATCATTGGGATTGCAACAACCGGGATTCAATGCTCCATCAAGCTACTTACGTTTGCGGACCAAATCAAGTCCGCCCCGGCTGAGATCACAAATATTGCTGAGGATATCTCAGTTAATGCTAGTACTTTGCAGCAGTTGGGTGGACTAGCTGACAAGACGCTATTTCACACACAAGCAGCAACCGATACCAACACCAACAACAGCATCAGCAATGGAAATGCACGGACGGTCAATCCTGAGGCCATTGATTATAGCGATACGGAAGGCCATGAGCCACAGAACGGAATATTTAACGCAGCCGGCTTTGCGATCGTCATGAATCTCGCTTCAAAATGTAACGCTATCTTCGAAAGGCTCGAAGAAGGACTGAGGAAGGCGAGTAAGCAGCTGAGGGCAAATCCTCAAAGCAAAGATCCCATCAGACTTAGTCCAGCTGAAATGGTGAAATGGCCATTCTTCAAGCCCCAAATGGACGCCATGAGGGCAGAACTACGCGATGCAAAGGGAACTCTGATGCTCATGCTTCAAGTTGCGATGCTACGCTACTCGAAGAAGGTTATGGAGGGGTAAGTCTGGCTTAGTACTTATGCTAAATTTGTCTAATGTCTGATGACCGGAGTTGGCATGCCACGAGAACAAGTCTGATCGCATATTCCGAAGAGGATCAGTATCTGCTGAAAAGATCGATCGTAGCTGCGGAGAGAGCTCGAATTGATATCGCGAAACACCGAGATGATACTTTGGCTGGAAATCGAACCGCTAGTGTGACGGAGAGGGACACCGTCGATGAGAACTTTCAGTCTCTAGAGATGACCACTACGGTGGCAGTTCCAGTTCAATTGCGACGACCTCACAATCTGGGAAATGATACTAGTCGGGGAATGCCACAGTGCGTTTATCCTTATTTATACCCTGAGCTATTCCACCAAATACAGCTAACTCGATATGAGTAGAGTCCCACCCGTCGAAGTCAAGAATTTGAACTGTCAGCCCCGTCGAGATATTGGTTTCTGTTCTGCACATACCGATCCAAGTGACCCAAACAAAGTCAACGCTACAGACGGCGAAATTGCATCTATCAGCTTAGCCTCGGATGCATCACTTGGTGTGTACATATTAATACCTAAGGTTCAGATAAGGCATGGGAAACCGCACGTCGAATACCAAGTCCGAAGTGTGAAAGTCCCACGCCAGGGTATTGACTCTCAGATCGATCAGTGGAAGAATTCGTCGAATAGGACAGTACTCAACCAACTTCTTGCTCTGTCGGCCGATGAACAACAGGCACTAGATGCACTCAATATTGATGGTGGCCATGGAAACATCACGGACGCCGATGCAATAGAATTCATACATTTCGGTGAGCTCTTTCCTGTTGACGGATTTGATGATATCCGAGCAAGAAGAAGTATCACGTTCATCATGAGACTCAAGCACCCATCTACAACGGCTGAAGAGAGAGAGACGAAGTCTCAGGTCCCTGAAATACAAGAAGACATCACTATCGAAGCCAGAGTAACAGCTTTCTTTCAGGATCGATATGGGCTCATTTCAAGCATAACTCCGACTTATCCTTGTAGGTACCTCGGCACCGTGTTTCTCCAGAGAGTCTAAGCGCATATGGCTTACCTTGGAGATGGGATGAGGTATGTATCAAGTCCACGACTACCCTCATAGTTCTTCTGGATGATTTCTTAACAATATGGCTAGTCTGATTACGACTATGTGGTCGTCGATAGGTCTATGTTCAATCACTTCCAAGAGGATTTATTGGCACACACGCGACGGCTTGGGGTTCACAGCTATATAGCGGCTATTGGTGACAGTTTACTAGAGGGTGGAGTTATTTACCATAAAAGACACAGGCGCTCCGGGCTTTTGTTCCAGCTGGGAAAATTATCGAGAGCTATTGGTTCTAAACTGAAGCCAAAGCTGAAGCCAGACACTACTCTCTTACCTCCTGCCCGGGTGGAGGAGGAAGTTAATCTCGATCGCACTTCGCATGGCCAAGTCTTGGAAAATGGAATCGGGTCTTCCCTCAACGAACCTCAATTTCATGTTATCTGGGAGGAAGTCGATCCCAATGCCTGCTCCATGCCATCTATTTCGGAGACGTGCTATACCAGAAGACATCCTCCAGTCCCAGTTGTGACTGGGTCAATGAATGGTGAACAGGAGTCAAGTGAAGAGGAAGTGGAAGGGATAGTGAGAGAGCTTTTGGATAGATATACGGCTGCATGATAGTCTTGGAGATCTTCAATATGATAATCTTTTCCCCTGTTGGTGCAAGCCAGCCAGGCTCGCAAGGCACACTTTCCAGTATTGAGAGGAATGGAAACAAATACCGAAGAGGAAATCAAAAGGAAGAGAATCATGGTCCATGAGGAATAGTTGATGATCTCAGAGAAGCAATCACCCTTGTTCGGGATAAGAAACCAACATCCGATCCCGAATAGGAAGGCCCGGGATTTCCGACCACAAGGCAAAATAGCATGTCTATCACAGACCTTGCATTCGAATAGATTGAAATAACCTGGTTGCCTGCACAATGACATGGTTCTTGTGATGGAGATAAATTTGTCTATGACGATAAAGTGGAGATTTCATATACTGGCAGTGTGGGCGTTTGTGGGATCCATCCAAACAAGGCTTGAGGGAATTTCGACTCGATGGCAAGGTAGCCAACGAGGTGCTTCAAGTCTCAATCACGCAGTAATATCGACTTGTTTCTGTTTCATGTTAGTCATTTGCGCCTGGCAGAGCACAAGCAGACACAGACAAGACTATTAGAAACGTAAATGAACAGAGCGACGAACACCTCAAGCGCATCCGTACTGTTCGAGTGGCAAACCCGCACATCCTGACCCACTGGTTCATACTATAGAACTTAGAAGATATATGTTCCTGATCCTTCCCGAACACGGAAGATCGACTCGGCCCTTGAAAGGATGGCATAGCGTAGCATAGCTGGCTTAGTTGATCCTCCGGGCCGACCGTCGCCGGCGATAGGTCATTTTCGGCTCGACGGAAGGAATGTCATTGCTGCTGCAGGCTCAGCCAACGAACTCCGTCGTCATAAATCATACTACCTAGTAGTGCTTGCTTAAAATCCACCAAGTACTAGATAGAGGTAATCGATCCTACGTCGCTTGGCTGCTGAGATGACGTGGGTGAGTGTATATGTGGCAGTCTTATGCGTTCGCAGTCTGACCCGACAATCCGAGTGGCTGTTCAGGTAGACAATGTGTTCGTAGAACATTGGAGATATCAGGTACAACAAGGTAGGACTAAAGACGTTACCGTTCGTGCTAGAATTGGCTGGATTTTAGTTTGGAGATGATCGGCAGGGCTTATGAACATAGCTCGTAATTGGATGATAGACAATGCCATTCATGTCGATAGATTTCACCATTGCCGCAGGGCATCCCTGTGAGGGTAACACTGCATCTACACTTTGGTTTTGAATCACCAGAGCCGGATGGAACGGCACGAGCGCAGACCAATCCCTTGCCTGTTAGTTATACGGACTGCAGAGACCGTTGACGCGGCGTTGTGCACAGGCCAATTAGCATAACCTGCGACATGTGACAATGTTTATACACGTATTCCAATGCACCCTTGCTCTGAGTTCAGACTTCCATCTGGCCCCAGATCATAGCCGGTTAATGGAGCGGCTGGATAGTTATGCAAAACCCAAATGTCCTGACACAATGGCATAACGCTAATACTTATCCTGCTATTCGCTCCGAGAAGGTCGGCGATCGACATGACCCCTCTTTCGAAGTCTCGATGTGCCGCAGCAGAACTCCACTTAGATGTTTCCCCGCTCGTCCGGTATAGCTCGAATTACGCTCACGAAACTAGAACACATATCAAGGCTTCGAAGATAACACGTTGTAACTATCCCTCATCGGAACATCGGAGCTCAAGAGCCGAGCATCACTTGCATCGGAGTGATGTATGGGGGATGGGCCGAGGCCTTTTCCTGGTAATCCCTTCATGCAGCTTAGCTGGTCGCCAGCGGGTCGTGTGCTGGCTTTATAAAACATTGGCTGGCCTTGTGCAGCTTTGCCTCGACATAATTAGTCCGGCTGTTGCAACGTCAGGCGACTCCTTTATCAGAGTGAAGGAGATAAATAGCATCCCTAGCCCCGTCACGGCGGTGTGCATTCGATACCAACCAGCGCTTTTTCTCAGACCGTTTGATTGTCGGTTATTGTCATTTTCGAACCCCAGCATGATTCACGAAAGTATTCAAGGAGCCCTCCAGGGGCATTATCTAACAGTAACCGCTAGTATAGTCAGTGCAACCCATCCAGGCGTAAGGGGTTGACGGTTGCTAACACGTGTCTTGGATTACCACAGTTAGTTCTCTCCTTGGTAGGAAAATGTTTTTACGAGTTGTACATCAACCCTCTGCATAAGATCGCCGGTCCGAAGCTGGCGGCGATTACCCGTCTGGTGCATATGTATCACTCCCTTATGGGTGATGAGCATGTTTGGGTGAGAAACCTGCATCTGGCCTACGGAGACACTGTCCGGATCTCGCCCGATCAAGTCAGCTACTCGTGCGCCGACGGATGGAGAGATATCTACGGCCATGCCAGTGCAACAAAGAAATCCACTGAAAAGGACATGCGCTTCTTTGGCACCACACTTAATAGAACTCCGGACGTCATTCGTGCCAAAGCTGCCGATCATTCACGCTTTCGTCGAAATTTTTCACATGCTTTCTCGGACAAGGCTTTGCGCGAGCAGCAGCCACTCATCGCTCATTATGCGGACTTGCTCATCGAGAAGCTCCGAGAAGTTGTCCAAGTAGATCCCAAGGCCAAGATCGAAATGGTTTTGATGTACAATCTGACCACATTCGACATTATGGGGGACTTGACATTCGGAGACCCACTGAATCTGCTGAAAGGTACCGGCAACGTGGAGTGGGTGACATCGATCTTCTCCAGTGTGAAGATCAATTCACTCCGACGTGTCGCACGATACTATCCATGGTGTTCTTATTTCTTAAACTCTCTTCTCCCTCGGTCCTTGAAAAAACGACAAGAGTCTCATTACCAGTCATGCAAGGGCCGGGTAGACTGGCGGGTTGACCAGAGCCTGGATCGCCCCGACATTTGGGGCCTGGTCATGTCGCAGAAAGAGTCCCTGCGCTTGAGCCGCGAAGAAATGTACGCCAACTCACAACTGTTCATGGTAGCTGGGACGGAAACCACCGCAACGGCGTTGAGCGGCCTCACGTATCAATTGTTGCTGAATCCTGACAAAATGGAGAAAATCACCAAGGAGATTCGAGACGCCTTTGAGCGAGATTCGGACATCGATATGCTGCGGTTAGCACAGTTGAAGTACTTGAACATGTGTATCGATGAGGGCCTTCGGATGTATCCCCCTGTCCCTACCGGGATGCCCCGTCTCACTCCGAAGGAGGGTATGGAGATCTGCGGCGAATATATGCCTGGCAATGTGAGCAGCGCTACTCAGCTTACCTGGTTTTTTTTTTTTTTTTTTTTTTTTTTTTTTGCAAGTACGGCCTTGGACTAATATGTACATTCAGACGGCTGTCTCCGTACACCACTGGGCGACATATCGCAACCCACGAAACTTCACCCGGCCAGACGACTTTCTTCCGGAGCGATGGGGTAACGACCCGCAGTTTGCTGGCGACGACAAGGCTGCTTTCCAGCCCTTCTCTTTCGGCCCTCGCAATTGTCTGGGGAAGAAGTGAGTTCCCCTAGCCATGGTGTCAATGCTCTAGTGAGCATGTCTAACATCTGAACTAGTCTCGCCTATCATGAGATGCGACTCATCCTAGCCAAGGTCCTATACCACTATGATCTAAGCCTGGCACCTGAATCAGTCGGCTGGGACAAGCAGAATACGTGGACGCTGTGGCAAAAGAATCGATTGATGGTTCAACTGACCCCCCGGGCTTAGACGGAAGCCATCGATGCACATCTGAGTGTCTAGTAAGGAGGGGAGATTGTGTACAGGGTTAGCTTAAGACCTGTTAGTGTCCAGAGCATATGGGCTTGACCTATGCTGGCGAAAGTTGATAGTGATATTCCTTTTGTGAAGGTCAATGATGATATGATGATTCTCCCAGTCGTCCTTCTCTACAAACTATCCAATCAACCTCATCCGTTCGGGTCAAAAGGCCCACGGTAAGTGCCGTCGATACAGCGCGCTCCCAGTCCTTGCCCTAATGGACAAATTTAGTATGTAGTTGTATGTAGTCAAAGTCCTAACAGAATGTATCCGACAGCAGCGTTAAAACCGGCGTGGAAACCAGAATCAGCGAGGCACCCTGCACTTTGCGGATGGCAACATGACTTCCCGAAGCGGAAAGGCACTGGCGGTAAGCCGATCGCGCATGACGTCATGTGGCATTGTGGCAGCGCTTGGGAGGCGACGTGTCCAGCGCAAACAAATTCCGACCGCCAGGGATTCGCGATGCATCGTGGGGATTCCCCAGCTTGCTCAGGCTGGGTGGAAGATGATTTCATGCCTCATTATGACATGGGCGGTTGCTTGGGTATGACGTCTAAACAGGGTTTTGAGCCTGGACGGTTCCCACGGTCGCATAGACTAGAATTCCCGCTTACTGATCCAGTGTGACGAAGGAATGCTCTAACAAGGCTAATTCACGGGATCCTGCAAGATTTTTGTGGTGTCGGCTGATCATACTGATCATTCTTCCTCCAAACAACTCATCCTCCAGCGAGAGAAGCCAGCGTCGCTGTGGATGTTATGCAGCCTCGCCTGGCATCGTTCTGATAATGGAGGAGGGTGCGGAGAGGGGGCAACAGTGTGGTATTCGGTGGTGAATGTTCGGGAGCTCAGTATACTATGTCGTGGATGGCATTTAAGCTTCGTTTCTCATATTTGTATAACACCGTTAACATTTGCAGAAATATTATAACCGAAACTCGAAGCGATAATTTTCCATCAGCCGGTGTTCTTCCGGCTATATTAATGGACCTGGGGTTTCATAGGCAGTGTTGTTTTGGTCCATTCCTGCCGCATAAAGGACGCTGGCTCGGAGCTCGGGGCTTTGCGCCGCACAAGCTGACAAGATACCTTCATACCGGTTTCGCCCAGACTACCAGCAACCTTACAGCAAAGAGGTAGCTCGGATGATCGAGCAGTTGTGTTGTAGTCGGTCACAACCCGCAGAAGGCTAGTCCATGACTGCCCGGCACGTCTGTGCTTTGTAAAAGAAGCCTGAAGGGCAAGAGACCTTCACAACGTTACCGTCGATCCTTAGCAAGGACAGCCTGAATGGCCACCAATCTATGATCCTTATTGCTACGCTTCACTGCTAGACCATGCGCGGCAGTCTGTCGCAAGTGCAGCTCAACATGGCCAAACCTTCCACCGATTTCTCTGGCTCTGCAGTATCGAGAACTTTCCCCCGTGGATTCAATCTATTTTTTTCTGCCAAGGTAAACCTATTTTGAAGACTTGTGCGTCCGGCTCCACTGCTCTGTTGTGTGGCCGAGGTCAAGGAAAGTGGGCCTTATTGGGCAAGGCATTGTCATGCTGATAGGCTTAATGTGCAGCGACAAAGCGTGACAGGATTCCGACGTTTCAGCTAGTATCGGGAAAGAGTTTTCGATGGGAGACGATGACTGGCACGATCTCGACAAGGGCAGGGTCAGTGACAGGATGTCAATAATATGGGAAATGAGGGGGAAGAGGGAGTGATTCATGTCACGCCAGTTGCGATCGCCTCTTACCAGGATGGGTAGGATTTCCCTTCTGCGGGTGGATGATTGGCTACAGGCTTGTCTCTCACATCCCGGTGATATTCGGCAATGTAGACAGAAATCCAGACATGCCTGACAACAAGAATGAAGTACGGAGGAAATACTCGAGCTTACCTGATGTTGATCTAGGCCTCTGATGCTGCCAGATGATAGTATACCCTGTGATTCCGGACAGTGAAGTGAGGGTCACACCTGCCTAGAACGGTCGGTTCTGCCTAAGCTACATGAGTGGAGGCATGACAGCTGCACTAGACCAGGGTAATACCAGGTCTGGGTGCGCTCGGAGATGCCCACCGATGCAGGAAAGCTGTTGAGGTTAGTGGGCACCAAACGAAGGAATTTTATCGACGGCAATGAAGCTAGGTGATGCAACCCAGACGACGACGGGCATTTTCCGAGTGGCCTAGTCTGACACCTGGTGAATTGAATCGACAGGGTTGGACCTCCCCATTTCTCCGAGATGTCGACGTGGACTCAGAATGTTGTGGCCCGCATTTGGAGCTATTATTCGATAATCGCGGACGCTAGGGTAGGGGCCGCGATGGCTCTCTTCCCTCCTAGCCGATAGGAGTGTGGATTGCGATGAAAGGAGGGGAAGTGAGAAGGGGAGAGGGTAGAAGAGAACGGAAGTGAAGAAAAAAAAAAAAGGAGGCGATTCAAACCCAGCGGCGGAAGGGGATGATAGTACCAGAGCAAGCAAACATCCATGCAAAACGGGAAGGATGGGCGTGATCATGGTCTCACATGATCGGCTACTTACTGAATCCAGAAGGTTGATGGCTGAGGTGTCGGTGGTTGTTCGGTGGTTGCTGCATGGAGCTCGGCTGGGCTGGTTGGATATCCTTCCCATCGACCATGGCTTTTTACCCTTCCCACCGCCAAGGATATCTGGCTCTCCCTTAAGACATTCATGTCACCTCTGATTGGGCTTCGGAATTGCTCGCGTGGAAATCAGATTTCGCATCGGTGCCCGAGCTCTGGTGGCGCATCGCTACTGTGTATCTGCTGGCCCTAGTCTCCTGTATATACAGGTAACAGACACAGAGGGCTGCTAGTATGGCGCACTTGCTGGCATGAGGGTCCGATCACCACCAATGAGTGCGCCTATACGGGGGATTACCACTATGTTTAGGCCCATTCTCCGTCACGAAACCTTGCGACCTGAAATGCAGACAACCAACTTTGCCTGCAATGCGGGTGAGGTGACGGTCTATTACCGGCCGGTAAAACCCGTGCCGCAAGATTGTGCAAAAGACCAAAGGCAAGCCTCTTTACTTACCTCGTACCTCTTGCCTATTACGATGAAACGAAGGACCCGCTTATCATGGACGCATGCAATGTCGTAGGTACAAGAGAACTCGTACGGAGCGTAGCGTGTCTCCTCCCCTACCTTCCCGTCATTCCACCCGAGCGCATGTCTTGTCTCGGTCCCAGCCCGTCCAGTGTGGTTCGAGTGTGATGTTTGCTGGAGGACTCAAGCCTCTTGTCACTGGCTGTGGTGGAGATCAGGCTCCCTCCCTTCATGTGTGTCCTTCCCAACTGGGTTAATATCAAATTCCCTCTGCGAGGGGGGAGTTGACAGCACTACTGTGTTTTCTAGTCGACGATATCAATTAACAAGCGCTCGCTGCACGACGATCTGGAACGTCGCGTTGCCACCGAATGACTCGGTCAAACGAGGCGTGTGCGATGCGATGGCATAGCGCATACCCCCAGCGGCCCTTTTAATTGGGCGTATCCAGGCTGAAAGAAGGCCTGAGGCGAATAGTTGGTTTGAGCGGTGTATTGGGCGACATTGTCTGGAAAACAGTTCCGTGAGGGCCAACCGGTTCCTGTCCGTTGATGTCAAAGTCGAGGCGCAGAAATGAACTCATAGTTACATTTGAGGATCTTCAGATAGGCGACGCTTGCTGCGATCGCAGGCCCGCGGCGCGTCAGGTGATTCGCCCGGAAACCCGCCGGGGAGAGGGGGTGCCGACCAGGTTCCACCGCAGCCCATGCAAGCCTCCATGGCTGGCCGGCAAAGAACTGAGTGGCCGGCTGTTACTTCCCCTTCAACGATGTCTTGATCATTGGATGTAGCTGACTTTCTGCAGGCGCGATCAGTAGCGTGCCGCTTCTTGCCACTGCCGATGGACAGCCTCCACACCCCTGGGTGATTGACTGGGTCGCAGACTCCATGTGTTCATGGCGGCGAAGGGGGGAAGGGAAGGGGAGAGGAACAAGAAAAAGAGAGTTAAGACCCGACCTGACCTGATCTGAGCTCGGGTACTAAACCAATACGGTATTGAAGTAATCTTAAGGTACATCAAGTACGCATATTGTTATGTTCATGATCTACTGGAGGCAACAAAGTCAAAGTATGTATCTTGGTAATTCTTTGGTATCATGGCGGGCCTAACCAGGTACACCCGCCCAATTGAACTTGTGTAGTACTCCATAATTTTCCTTCCAGTGGTACTAGACTGGTACCAAAGCTGGGAGTTGCCAGGTACAGGGCTCCCGAAGGTCCCAGCGATGCGGTCTGCTAACCTCAAAGCGGTAATAGAGATAGGACCCAAATTCCAGTCAGTTTTCCGGACCTTGTTTGTTTCTCAGGCCACGGATGGGAGACGTTCGTTCGCTGCTTCATAATTTGATTCCCATGGCCTATGCAGGTTAGGCCCGGGACCAATCTGGCGGAATGATGAGGGTATTTGCCATTTGGGTTCTACCGGCTCCGACACTTGGACGGCCGAAGATACTTCGAATTCCCCAATGGACACTAGCGCCCCCGGTAGTGATTGGGCGGATAGCAGTGCCACCAGCGACAAGCCGGGCCAAGACTGGGGCTGCCCGCAGGCTTGTCCCTTTTGGGACTGGTGGTTCCCGATCCTTTTTTCCTTTCATACGGAACAAGTTACTACTGATTCTTGCTTACTGACTGCAGACTGAATGACTTTCCCTCTGTAGTAGTAGTCCCCGGCCGGAAGTCTCGACGGGCCCGCGGAATTATGTCACAGCCTCTGCTGCTTTCCAGAAACATCAAGGTCTGTCTTACGGCCTCCCATCCGCATTGCTGACTGGCTGTCGCGTTTTAAGCTTCCTTCCCTCTGGGTCTCTGGGAGTCTGGGTGCTGAACTGTGTATTTCCTTCTTTCTTTCTTTTTTTTTTTTTTTTTTTTTATTTTGTCCCTTCTCTTTTCTCTTCTTGTATGCATTTCCCCTTTTGGTCTCATCTGTTGTATACTCGAATTTTTCTGTCCCTTCCCATTTCCATTTTGGGTATTTTCTGGGATTTTCGATTTCCTCACACCCTTTTTCGCCCACTTCGTCTCAAATGGTATTTTCCATCAACGCCCAAATCATTTCTTTTCTTTTAGTTTTCTTTTAGTGTTTTGAATTTTCAATCTGTGATTTTGTTGGACCTGTGGTTTCTTTTTATTTTTATCCCTCCACTTGGATGCCGATGCAGCCACAGATCCAGGCCCGGAAAAGCAAATCCTTTGACAATTGGGTCTCTGGCTCCATATATAAAATTCGGCCCTTTAAAAAAGTTGCAACACTCATAAGTTGTTACTAGTACTAGCATTTCTTGCTACATAACCTTTTGAATCACCACCGTCGCCCCTTCTCCTGCCTTCATTCCCAAACCCTGGGGCTTAGTGTCGTTCACTTAGTCTACCTTTTTGAGGGGCATTTTCCACTTTCATTCACCCATCATTCCCACAACACTATTGCCATCTCCTCCCGCCAACCGAACCCCACCCCCATTGAAACTCCCTGTATCCGTTCCCTCGGGGTCCTTTCTTCATCTCTTCGCCTCTTCTCTTTTCTCTCTTGCCAGGGCGACTTCCCCTCGTGTGGTCGTCTTGTTGTTCCCATCATTGTCATATATGTCCGACTCGCAATCCTCCTCCTCCCGCTTTCTAGCCCCCGCTCCTGGCCAGCCCCCAACTGCCAAGGTGGCGGACAATGTAGTTCAGGGTCGCAAGCACAAGACCACCGCCTGCAAGGCGTGTAAACAGAAGAAGCTCAAGGTGGGATTTCTTCATTAAGCCCGTTGTCACTGGTATCTTCATACCATCACATCGCGTCCTGTTCGTCGGCTGACCCCCTCAAGTGCAGAGGTGATCCACCATGTCAACACTGCGTGGCAAACGGCATCCCGTGCCTGGTCGACGAGATGGCCGACATGCGTCGCAAATACGCAATGAAGCGGAAATTGGACCGTCTCGAACAAGCGGAAGAGACGCTGCTACGACTCATTGACGCGCTCCGGGAAAGTGAGAGCAAACGTCTCGCTCAGCTCTTGAATCTCATCCGGAGTAATGCCTCCTTCGAGGAGCTCCAAATTTTCCTGGAGCAACAATTCACCGGGCGCGAAATCGAATTGTCCCCAGAACTGCGCGAGATCCAAAGTCAAATATCTCGCCCCTCCGACGATGATGAGGAGGCGCAACCGCCTTCGCAACCCCGATCCTCCCGCCGCGTTCTGGATGTCCGCCGTCTCGCCGATAATCCCGTCTATCAAGTTCCTGCGAAGCCCTGGACAACGGTCACTGACGACGGTGATCTGGTATCTCACCTCGTTTCGCTGTGGTTGACCTGGACCTATCCGTTCTTCCACTGGCTGGATAAGGATGCTTTTCTACGGGACATGCGGGCCGGCAATCTCGACTGCCGGTTCTGTTCCCGCTTTTTGGTCAATGCCATTCTCTCAGAGGCTTGTGTAGGTGTACCCGATCGTTTGAACATGTACCATTCACCGCAGGACTAACTAACTTGATGCTGATTCTAGTACTACTCTGACTATGCCGAAGTGTTCACCGTTCCCAACGACACGCTCACGCGGGGTGATCATTTCTACGAAGAAGCCCGTCGGCTCCTGGAAGAAGAGGAGGGAGGAGCTACAATACCAACTATCCAAGGTCTATTGGTTCTGTTTATCCGGTATGTGCGTGACGCTGCATGCAATGTGGGACATGCTAATAGTGTTGGGCCTGCAGGATGGCCCTGATGGGCAAAGACCGATTGGGTTGGATGTACCTGGATCTAGCTATCCGGGGAGCGGAGGAGTATGCGGAACGCCATCCTCCTGGGATAGCCGGCCAGGAGGCAGACCCTGTGTTCGAAGAGGTCGTGAGTAGGACTCTCTGGGGAGCCTTCAACATTGCTTCGTAAGTGAAAGCCCGTCTGAAGAACAGGAGTATTTACTAACTGGGATTGGTGGCAGGACGGCGACTGTGTCATTGATGAAGCATATCAACGTCAACCCCCCGCAGCGTCCACGCATCCCCGTCACCCACGGCGACCCGGACGATCTATGGTACCCATACCCGCGAGAGGTGGACGCCGTCCGCGGGCATCACAATTGTGTTTTCGATCGATGGTGCGACTTTTGCTGCATCATGATGCAGATCAGCCAGGGATTTCATGACCCTGAGCACCTGGTTGCCCCGTCTCAGATGATCGGGTTTGTTGATGGCATCTACAAACAGCTCCAGGAGTGGTACGCTCATTTGCCACCGTGCTTAAATGCGGATGTGGCGACCGTCCCCCACGTTCTGAGTATCCAGTGAGTGTTTTTGCCTCTCCCCTTCACAGGATGCCTCTTGTGTGCGACGCAGTGTGCTGATTCGCCCCACCGTAGTATGTTTTACCATACCACCGTCATGCAGATCTTTGGGTTTCTCCGATCCAACCGTGAAGTGGCCCTGGATGTGTCCACGGCCGCACATGCACGGCAACTCTGCCTTTCGTCGGCGCGCCGGGTAGCAGCGCTGCTTCGAGTTCATCGCGACAAGTGGGGCATCGACCGGATGGCGCCGTCGACCATTCAGTGGTGCAGCATCGGCATGTTCACCCTCATGGAGGCGCTGGACTCTACAGATAACCGCAACGCCTTCGTTGAGCTGTGCATTATTGCCCGGGCGTTTTCACGGCGCTTCCCTCTCGCCAAAGGTATTCTGCGCATGATACAGCTCTCCGCGACGCAGACGGAGGTGGCTCTTCCTGAGGAGACCGGCGCGCTATTTACCGACTTCGAGACGCTGGGCTGGAAGCAGCGCGACGCCGAGGAGTTCAGCAGCTTCTACCCGCATTTTAGCTCGGTAGTGCAGCAGGGGCCGGCGCGCCAGGGGGACGTGGATATGGACCAATTCCTGGCGAAATGGGATGGGTTGAGTCTCTCGCAGACGAACCAGGATTCGGCCGCGTCGGAGTCCGATTCGAAGCGAGGCAGCTCGGCTGACTGAGGATGGCATCGCCCAGCCACCCATATTCGATTTCTCATGTCTTGACAAGTCCGTGACGAAGTAAAGAATCATTACCACTAATTCTAGATCAGAATGTGTTGCATGATTCCCTGCGTACATTTTCCCTTTCTGGATAGCATCATCCCAGTACATCCTTCTCGTCCTTATCTCGGGATCCGGTGTCTGCCGGTGTGAAACTTGGCCCCGATGGAATGTTTTGGGAGCGTGGAATAATAGCGATCGACATGTGACGTGTCTCCGTTGCCTGGCGCCCGGAAATTTCTTCCGCCTCCATTTCGCAACACGAAATCAGCGGTCGGCATCTTTTTCCGGTGGAGACTCTCTCCTCGACTGTGTACTTTCCGGTTCATGCTATGCTCCGCAGCTAGCCCTGCCTTGCTTCGTCCGAGATGTTCCACCTAATTCATCCCACGTTGTCCGTGCGTTCACGCAGATTACCGTGGGTCAGTGCGTTTGTCGCTGTGAGCTCCTACGGATGGCGAGGGGCATTGGGGTTCTAGCACCATGATTATCGACTGTTCACTGTCACTTGTGAAGGAAAAATCCAGGCGTTTGAAGGCATATTAAATGCCAGCCAGGCCTGAAACCGATCGCTGGTGGTTTCATCGTGGTGCTTGATGAATAGCCGAGGGTCAAGCAAAGAACGAACAAGCACCACCATCACACCAGTCCAGCCTACATTAGATTGCTTGGCAATGCATTGTAACTACCCACTCTTACTCTCCGGCATTCCTGAGAAATTAACTCAACCCTGTTGGAGTGGTCTGATGCGCTGTGAGGTGTATTTTTCCACTTCCTTCCCCCTCCAGTGTCCGCCTGAGGATCGATTGCAAGGCGGTCGGAAGCGATTCGCCAATCATACCAAACAGCGTCGACGATCAAGTTGCGGGCCAAGTTCCACGATCCGTCGAGCTGGCCATCTCCACTGCGATGCTGCTCCCCTGCCAGGAATTGGTTTCCGTGATGCTTCATCTGCTACGTCATTGTGCCGGTCAAGCGGATACTTCGGGATCTGGTTCAAATCCAGCTTGCATGAGGACTGATACAATTGGTGTCGCGGGGTTTGAAAAGTGTAACCCCCCTGGAGATTGGTGCGCGGGATTATTTTTCTTTTTTGTTCCGAATGGCCTTTCATGGTCCAGAATTGGGTTGCATTGTTTATTTTGTACGAAGAAGTATTATCGGTGAATGGGTCGCATTGTTACATCACCGTCCTAGTTTTAGCCTTCGTTCGATGGGTCTGTTAGGGGCTTCGGGGAAGAATGACCCTCCTATCCACTATCATCTGATTGTCTCGGGATTCTCCTGCCTGTTTGAATAGTTCCGAAGCTGGCTCTTATCTGGTCAGATGCCTCCACTCGAGTGCTATGCGGCTGTAGGACGGAATTATTTTTCTATGGTATATATATATCCTGTACCCCTACTAGGTGAACCTTGTTGCCTGCCTACTATTTTGCTCGCTATCCGAGTTTACTTATTACACATATTTAATGCTGTAGGTAGCACTACACAATCAATACAGACATCATGAATAAACAACTACATTTGTGCCCTTCGTCAGGAGCTGTCCATCCTACTGAACTCACCAGTTGTCCAACTGTGGCAGAAATGTAGATGGTAGCCAGTATCTACCTGTCAACGAACTTTATTGTTGTGCGCACGGAGCACAGTCCTCCGCCAACATTTCTCTCTCTATTGTGTATGCTACTCTTGCCTCAACGTCAACAAAATGTGCAACAATACTATTTCGCAGCACCATTAATGATTATAGACCAAGCAAATTATAAGCATCAAAATAATCAACTAAATTGACAATCCTCCATCTTCAATCACGATACTGCGACCGTCACAATGCCCGGCTCCCAGACAGACAAGACAGACAATGGCATTGAACTATCCGAAAGCTTAAAAACTAAACCCACGTGGGCCAGATAATCTAATCAACCAACCCACCAAGGGCAGGATCTACGCGTCTTTCCATCCCGCCATCGAAATTTTCACTCACCACCACTGCATCATCACATCTGCATATTACACCTCCAGAATCATGATTCAGGTCGAATCGCAGACAATAGCTGCGTCTGCGACAGCACCCACGGACAAAGATGTCGCTTGGGCCATAGTCAGTGAAGAAGCGGGGGAGATTGACCCCGCCGTGGAGAAGAGGGTGCTGCGCAAGATTGATGCATTTTTTATGCCTGCTATGTTGATTGGTTTGTCATATCTATCTTGTTTGTTTGGATTTTTGGCGGTTGTTCTGTTCAGGATGATTGGATGGATGGGTAATGTAGCATATTGTTGACTTGTGGATTATAGGATATGGATTTGTTTACTGGGATAAGGTTCGTCTTGACTATACCCCGACTTGATATGTTTCCGTCTATTAACTAGAGCTAATGTTTGTAGGCCATCCTTGGAAGTGCATCACTGTTCGGTATGACAACCGATCTGCAGCTCCAGGTCATGGATTACTCCACTTCGCCTGCCACCAAGGATACCTCCCGTCTCAGCTGGGCTACCTCCATCTTCTACTTTGGTATGATGGCTGGGTTGTACCCCATGACATTTGTGCTGCAACGGTTTCGCATCCAGCACGTCCTGGGCCCAGTCGTGATGCTCTGGGCCATTACCTGTGCTGCGACGGCGGGAGTAACCTCGTGGCAGGGGCTGTTTGTGCAACGGTTTTTCCTAGGTACACCTTCTGCTCTACATTCACATGTCATCATTTACTGACTATATAGGCTTCGTTGAGAGTGTCATTCCTACCGGTTTCATGACGGTTGTTAGTGGATATTACACGCAGGACGAGCAGAGTCTGCGACAGGCATGGTGGTTCTCTGGTACCGGATGGTTTACCATCATCGGAAGTGCACTCAACTATGCATTTGGACAGATCGATTCTGGGAGTCTCAAGTCTTGGCAGTATATCTACATCTTCGCCGGTGTACTCACCTTCCTATTTGGGATTTGGTGCTGCTTCATGCCTAACTCCCCCGTCGAGGCGTGGTTCCTGACCCATGAGGAGAGGGTCGTGGCCGTGGAGCGCCTGCGTCGGGGACAGACCGGTGTGCGCTGCCAGGTGATCAAGAAAGATCAAATTGTGGAATCATTCCTGGACATCAAATTGTATTTGATCGCTATTATGATGGCTGCAGCGTGAGTAACCCGTCACACAAGAGAAGCGTCACTAATACATCCTAGGTATACCATCAACGGCGCCATTTCCGGATTCGGCCCCCTGATCGTATCAACCTTTGGCTACAACACCCTCGACTCCATCCTCTTCCAGTTCCCTGTGGGTGGCGTCTGCCTCATCTTCATCCCTCTCTGCGGCTACATCGGCATGCGCGTTCCAAACACGCGCATTCCCATGCTCATCGCCTGCTGTCTCCCCGTCATCGCCGGCTGCGTAATGATCTGGAAGTCCGAATGGGGATATCACCCGGCAGTTCCAGTTGCCGGATACGCCATCACCGGCTTCTTCGGACCTGTGGTCAGCCTTATCATCACCCTCGGCGCCAGCAACGTCGCCGGTGCGACCAAGAAAACCGTCATGGCGGCCACCGTCTTCGTCGCCTACACTGTGGGCAACATCATCGGGCCGCAGCTTGTGAACAGCAAAACCGTCGACCAGCACTACCCGGAGCTATGGGAGGGAATGGTGATCTGCTACTGCATCACCATCGCGGCGGCGGTAGCATTGTACGTTGTCTTGTGGCGTGAGAATCGGCGTCGCGACGCCATGGATTTGGACGAGAGCCAGCGTGATAAGCTGGCCTTCCAGGATCTGACGGACAAGCAGAACCCGTTCTTCCGCTACGTGCTGTAGCAGCAGCAGCAGCAGCAGCAGCAGCAGCAAATTCCATGTATATTATCGATCATCATCATTAGATAGACCAGTAGAATATGCTACTCCATCATCCACTGTAATGATTACTCATATCACCTTCTGTGCGATCTTCGCCTCCCTCTTCTCTACCCGCTGTAAAATCCTCTCACTCTGCTGTAACCGCTTTGTGCCTCTTTTCTCACGCTCCTTGAACAACTTGTCCATCTGGCGTTGCAGTTGCTTCAAGTCCCTCTTCAGGTAATCCTGCACAATCCCTATACTTGGAGTGACCCTCCCAACAGACCAGACAATCTCTCCGCAGCCCTCTTCCTAACCATTACCTTGCATTGCCCCATTTCACCTCCTCTATTCTCACAAGTACCTCCTTCTTAGCAACCCTGCTCCTCCAATCTCCTTAACAGCCCGTGCATGTCTCCGGACAAGCACCCGAAAATGTCTCTGCGAACCACCCCTGAGGACAAGATGGACGCCTGATCACCAGCAGGGATAAACACTTCTAGTAAGTACACGACGCGAGAGCTAATATTGGCCCTGGCATATATTGCCTCCACACTGATTTGTCAATTGATGTGTTATAAGACAGAAACTTAAAACTTATTGAATTAGCAATTACTATTGTTATCACCACCACCCTCATCACATCTACCCATCCAACACATTATATGTAATCCATACCTTCAGAAAAACGGTTCAAACCGCCCCCGCCATCGCCTCAACATCATCCTTCCCACCCGCCGTCGCAGGCGTCCCTGTCGCCGAAGTACCGGCCATACCTTGCCTCCTCAACCCAGCCAGAGTAATACTCTCTCCCTGAAGGAGATACATATACCAGTAGTACGTTCCTACGAACAGCCCACCCCCGATGATATTTCCCAACAAGGTCGGGATTATCCCCTTCCACACATATAACCCCACTGTGATGTCCGGCGCATCCAACCAAATGGCCAGCGGGATGAAGGTCATGTTCGCCACGACGTGATCGAAGCCCAGTGACACGAACGCAAAGATAGGCCACCAGATGCCCATGATCTTTGATGCGAGGTCACGGCCCTGTAGGCCGAAGAAACAGGCCAGACAGACGAGCCAGTTGCAGCCGATGCCGCGGAGGAAGATTTGTTGAAAGTGTGGAGTTACTTGTTTCTTCGTGGCGAAGGAGATGATTTCGCTTTTGTAGGGGTCTGCGGAGAAGACTTCGCCGTCTGTATATTGTTAGGATTGTCGGTTCAGGGAATAAGGGAGAGAGAAGGGAGAGGGAAAGTACAGCCAAAGATAATCGCCACGACAAATAGCGATCCGCAGAGATTTCCCCAGAATGTGATGAACCAGTGGAGCAGCATCTTCCACCAAGGGAGTTGGCGCTGTAGGGCTGCGACCGTTGTGAACTGGTAAGTATGATTAGTGCTACATTCTTTGGATTGGGGGGCATGGAGAGGGACATACCATGAAAGATCCCGTGCACAAATCCGCCCCTGTCAGGATGATCATGCACAATCCATACGGGAATACCAATGCACTAATCGTGCGAATCAACCCCGGTGCATTCTCCTGGAACCAGGTGCTCGTATTCGTGCTCAGGGCGGTTCCGCATGCCAAGGCAAGTAGACATCCTGCAGAGACGGAGCTGAGGAAGACCTTGTCGAGGCGGGTATTACCTTTGACGATACCTGCTCGGGCAACGAGGTTGATTACCTCCGTGGGGGTGTATGCGTCTATGCTGATAGACATGGTGAGGGTATCTAGTATGCGGTGGGTGAGTTGAGGTATTCAGACTGACCTACGTGGGGAAGTGAAGACCAGACAGCCCTATATACACCACTGAAGCACTGCGTAGGCCGAAAACAAACAGACAGGACCAATCACATAGCGTGTATACTTCTTATCGGATCGACATCCAATGCTCAGATTCAGGCTGAATAGAGTTCAGCCCCAGCATGTCGAGGGTCCCGCTGGGGTTCTTGCCAAGACCGGCCCGGACGAGTCACAGCTTCGCATCTTATCAGCACTGAGTCTGGCATGTCGACATCTCCGCGGTGAACTCGGCTGCCATTCAAGGGATAATTAGCATTTGAGAAGGAGTAGCGTGCTAATTGGCTAGTTGATTTGTGTCTAGCATGAATGAACCCGGGATATCCCTGCATCCCCGAACATCTTATCATCTCAATTGCCGGGGAACATCTGTTCATTGACGGAGTGGGGATCTAATGCCTGTGCGTGACTCCATCAATGACACTATTGTGTTGATCTATCATGGCTATTGTTCTCGTGGTTACTTGTTGGTGGAGGCTTATCGGGGAGAAGCTTCGTTGAGCGGGACTGAAGGCGATGGTGGTGGTTTAGAGTTCGATAAGCTGGTTCTCTGGTCTTGGTTGACAGGATAGGGCTTCATGTCAGCGAGACAGGATGGCGATCTTCGGTGGTACGGCTGAAGCCGACCGGTTACTTCTGTCATGGTATGATCTGAATTTAGGATAAGTAGGTGTGACTGTGGGTGCTTATCATAACCAGCGGTGGCAGCTATTACACGATCCAATTTGATAACACTGGTAGGTAACGTGTCAAGGGGTATTCTCTAGACACTCATGGTGCCGCAGAGGGCTTCGTCGGCTTGAAGGGAACCAACTGGACCATACTGACTTGCTCTAAGTTCAGTACTCATGTACCTCTCAGCCAACAAGACCGATCTGACATACTCCGGCGAGCCGTTGCTCTGACTACACTCAACAAGCATTGATGCATGCAGTTGGAGTCAATCTCACATTATGGTATCTCTATATCTGTACGTACTCTAAATCTATATATGTCTATGTACTCACTTCTGCTCTGCAGCCTGTGACATCCCCGGCTCCCCATCCGCCGGCACCATAGGCTCATCCTTAACGGGCCTCTCCTTTTCCACCACCTCCGACTTGCGCTTCGTACTTTCCTGCAACTTGCGCATATAGCGATCCGACTCCGCTGAATACTTGCAATGCGTTCGAATGGCCGCACCATACTTGTAAAACAAAAACGGCGCAGGCATACACAACAGCGACAGAAATGCCGGGATTGACGGCGCCCAATGAATGCCCACTCCATCATACATATACGGGGCAATAATGGGAAACACCGCACCAAAAATCGACCGCAGCACTGTATTAGCAGCCAACACCGACGCCGCATAGATGGTATACGAATCAATCAGATAATTCATAACCCCAAGGTAAATCAATATCACCCCAAACCCGAACGGTGCGGTCGCAATAATACTCACGATCCAATGGATCGATGGATAATCCGTCCACGCGAACCAGAACTGACTGATCGGGATCGCCAACGCCCCAGGCATACACTGGATGAGTCTCGTCTCCGGCGGCGCAAACCCTCCATGTTTTTCCTGCACCTTGATGTAATGCAAATTGGCGGGGATCGTGCACGCACACCCCAGTATCATCCCCACCGCAATGCCCAGGAAGGCTAACCCGCCCACACCGGGATTCCACCCGCGCACATCTTCGTACACAATCGGGAACGCAGCGAAGAACATGTACAGCGTCCCGTATACAATAGCAATGTACAGCGCGAACAACAACACAATCGGCTCACAAAATAACAACACCCACGGCCGAGACATCGTCGTCTTCAACAATCGTGGCAAGGAAACTGTACCCTTGTCCAGCTCAATCTTACTCCGATAAACCCGCCCCGTCAGCTGCGAGAGCCGATCCGCGCGGAGTCGCAACAACCGCGGCGCATACGTCTCAGGGATAGAAACCGCCATAAGCAGCCAGATAAACCCAGCCAACGCAGCCAGGAACCCCTCCACCCAGCGCCATCCGGCGCTCATGCCCAGAAACCCACCAATGATGGGTCCGATAGCAGGACCAAGGAACGGCGCTGCGGCATACAAACTCAACGCTAAGCCTCGCTGCCGCGCCGTGAACATATCGGAGATGGTACCGCCTGCGTTCGTGAAAGGAGCGGAACCAAACGCACCGGCGAAGAACCGCAGAATGCAGAGCGTCCAGATATTCTGGGCGCCGGCACAACCCGCTGAGAAAGCGGCCATGCCCATGCAGCTGAAGAAGAAGGGGAGTTGGCGCCCAAAGACTTCACTGAAGGGGGCCCAGAGGAGGGGGCCGACGGCGAAGCCGAGAACGAAAAGTGAAAGACCGATTGTTGCGACTTCATCGCTGACGTTGAAGTAGGCGGTGATTTCGCTGACGCTGCCGCTGTATACTGACGAGGTGAGGGACACGGTCAACGTGCAGGAGGCTACGATGAGAGTGATGGCGACTTTGCGGCCCAGGCCGAAGAGCATCGGGTTGCGGTTGTCGTTCGGGATCCAGGACACGACGTACGGGTCGTCTTCGGTTCCGTTGCCGGGGAAGTCGTATTCCAGGACTTCTTGGGTGATGGCTGCTTGGTCGGTGAGGAGGCGCCAGAAGGGAATTCTGGACCGGTAGACCCCTGGTGGGAGGGGTCCTTTGGTGAGGGTGTCCTCCATGTTGTGGATGTTTCAGTCGAACTTTTCTATTTACTTTTTTATATTGGTGGAACTTTTTCACCGGAATTTTTCATGAGGTATAGGGCCCGGCGCAGCCAGGGGCATTGAAAGGGTATCAACAACGAACGACAGTGCACATGGCAAGCCAGTGAGCAAAATAACAGCGATAAGCAGAAGAATGCGGCCGACCACTCATTTATCACTAAAATTCTATCGCTTGCGTTGAAACCGGAAACTAAAGAAAAGACACTAAAAAAACGGGGCATTCCGTGTGGCATCCCGACCCACTCTGTTGTTGGAACTCCGAGTTGCCACTCATCCACCAGCACCCAGACATGTTCTCAGTGATTGGTAAGTTGATTTGATTTTTAATCGTCTTGTGAATGCTGCAGAGCAATCCGTAATACGTGTATCGCATTGGGCTAACACCCATTTTTGCTTGCGTGATATGCATGATCAAATCCCGAGGAGTGGTGAGATCGGATATCGGCACGCCTGGGTCTCGGGAGGCTTGGACCCAACCTCGGTTGGAGGTCAGCGCAGGCAATTATGCTGGTGCTAATGTAGTGTATAAGCTCGGTTAAGCATTGGCTTGGCTATGCTTCAAGTTGCCCGATGAGGTCCATTCTGCTCATTTTTATTTCTGATTATGATCAAGTCGATCGTATGTGCTGTTCGTTTATAAATAAATTCGGTTGCATGGTCTAACTTCTTCGGTCGTGCTTCTTTTCCGGAGCTTTTTGGCCAATCATAACTTCGCCATTTGTGTAAATCTGTGCGATCTGCAATAAGAAGCTACTCCGTAGTACTCACACCGATCGTGTTCGATATGACTGTTACATATGGTCGAAAACTATACACTATTTCGTATATGTGACTATTGTTCTTGTTGTCCTGTTGAATTAACGTAGGGTATGGGAACCACGTGGCATCGCCGAAAACTCAAAATCGTATTCATTAGTAAATCTACTATAAGTTGATATATAATAAAATTCAGTGCTACCTGATATGTCAGCTCTGACGAACACCCATGAACTCATAAAGGATTTATCAACTCACCGTCACATCCTCCCAAGATTCCCAGCCACGTCCCTTGACCTGCTTGAGGTCATCTTTTGTGATCTCTTTTCCAGTCGAGAAATACCCAGAATGGATCTTCGCATCGATCTCTACTCTTGAATCTTCCGGGATCATATCTAACCCAGTTAACCACAAACAATCCTATCAGCAAGAGCAAGCCAACTTACCGTCCGGAATAGGAACACGTTCATAAATTGGAATGCCCTGTTCGACAATCGCATCATGCTTCATATTCGACATGGACAGCATGCGGTCAATCTTTGTAATGCCCAACCAATGCAGAATATCCGGCATCAAAGCCTGAAATCTCATCTATAACACCATTAGCATTCACCTCCACCAACACTCTCCAAAAGCTTGGAAGTACTCACATCCTTAGTCCCCGCAATATTCTCCGTCCTCTGAAAATACTTATCGGCAGTATCCCCACCCCTCTTCCTCGAATTATACACCAAATACTTCACCACCTCACCCAGCGCCCTTCCCTCCTTTCGAAAATAAATCACCACTCCACTCCCGCCCCCCTGCGCCTCCTTAATCGCCTCCTCAATCCCAAACGTCAAATACGGCCGACACGTACAGATATCCGACTGAAACACATCCGACCCATTACACTCATCATGTATCCGCAGCGCCAGCCGCATCTTCGGATCAGATACCCGCTCTGGCGGCCCAAAGATATAAACCGTCAGCCCACCGATCGGCGGAAGAAACACCTTCATATCAGGTCTGGTAATCAACTCCGGATAACTTCCCCCCGTGTGTTCGAATAACGCCCGTCGGAGATCCTTCTCCGACACGCCGAACCGATCAGCCACACCGGGGAGATACCACACGGGCTCTACGGCCACTTTGGTCACCTTCACATCCCCACCTTCATTGAGAACGATGTTCCCGTCGATAGGCACCCGACCGCGCGCAATCGCATCCGTGATCTCAGAGACACGCATCGTCGCCCTCGTCACAGCGATGGTCGGCCGCACGTCAATCCCCTCATCTAGATACTTCCCGTAGTGCTTGACGATATCATGGCCGAACGGGTCCATTGAGACGATCTTGCTCTTGTCGCCCCATGCATCTTGGTAGGGGAAATTAAATGTCGGCTGTGTGTTAAGAAAGTTCGGGCGGAAGTCGGGTTCCAGGTCCCCTGAGGCGATGGCGAGCGCGGTGTAGAATGAGTAGCTGCCGCCGTGGGCGCCGATAGCGTTGCGCTTGCTGAGAGTGTTTTTGCTGCGGGAGACGATGACAGGACCGCGGGTTTCGGGGGTTGAAGAACCCCAGGTTAGAGGGATGGGGTTGGCGACGCTTTGGGAGGGGTAGGTTGTTAGCTGTTGTGGTTAGTGAGGGAATGGTGAATTGGTAGAGGTGGAAGGGACGTACGACGATGCGGTTGCTGTAGGCGTCCGTTTTGGAGGGGGGTTCTTGTGTTGCTGTTGGCATGATGTGTGTGTGGTGTTGAGGAAACGAAAAGGGAGTCGATGGTGTACGAGACGTGAAGATGAGAGTTGTTACAGGGGAGTGGTGGGTTTATATGCTTGTAGTGACTTCTGTACTGAGTGCTCTTTGGGGTAGAGGCTGCGCTGGAGTGGATAGGCGATAGGGTACTTCCGTTTTCTGACTATCTAGGGACAGCTGGACAAAGCTATCAGTATCCCCATGATGGAGTAGCTCAGATAGCAGCTCAGATACGATCGATCTCTCGATGATAGACCCTGGGTGCGGCCGATAGCCAATCAGAGGGGCCGATAAGCCGTGGCTGCCGCTTATCTTGTCTAATCTTATCTCCGGTGCTATCTACATCTACCGCAGCAGTATGGCTGGTGTAGTGACTGGCTTGTAGTTGACAATGTGCAGTGAGTTGGTTTGAATATTTCAATAACTGAGTATAGTAGTAATATACGTCAGGGGGTAGTTAGAGGAGATACATAGAGTACACCGGTTACAATCCCATTAAATAAGAAGAGAACAGCGTTCTTATTGCACTATCAAGGCTACATCTAGAACAAAGTGCCATCTCCAGAGTTCAAAATCGGGCTCGACTTCGTCTCAGGCCTGTACTTCGCCGCCAACTCCCTGCCCGCCTTCCATGATCCCGCCTCCAACATCTGCGGCAATGATAACTGCACAGCCCCAAACTTGCCGCTCTGCAGAATCCGTTCATGTAGCTTATCAAGCAACGCAACAGTCATGGCCCGCCACTCTACGATCTCGCCGTCTGCGACTGCAAAGCACGGAAGGTTTCCTCCTGAGGTCCGTAGTCCACGCTCCTGCGCCTCGGGCTTAAGCGTCAATACGCCCATGTCTATGAATAAACCTCCGTTACGATACTCAGGGAGGCCAGTTCCCAGCTCTGCGTTCTGCCATTTCAGGGAGAGAAGTCGCTCAAAGGGAACCTTGAGAGAGTATGCAAGCCACTGTGTGAGCTTATGAAATGGTTGGATACTGTCTGTAGTGGAGGATGGTGATTGCTCTGCGAGCACAGCGAGTGGCCAGGCGTCGCCGATGGGGTAACCGTTCACTTTGGTGCGGTCGGATGGCCAGATGGGGATGAGGGTTTTCTGTAGGACATCCCAAAGAACCAAGTAGTCGATGGAGCCTTTGCTCATAGCGAGGAGGTAGTCTAGAAAGTACATCAGTTACTGGGTACTATATCACGTTGACTGGTAACTGACCTGCGATTTGCCCAGGACGGCCGGATGGCCCAAAGATTTCTGGAAGATTTCTCAAGGACTCGCCCAGTCGTTGGAGAATCTGGACCCGGGCAGAAGCTCCAAGAAGTGGGTTGCTGGAATCATCGACTTGAAAGCCGCGAAGTAGTGTGTCCACACTGAGGGTCCGCAGGGCCTCTCCTGTTGTTCATCGTGAGCAATGACATGTCCCTGCCAATAAGGCCGACAGCACGTACCATGCACCGCATCCTTTCTCTCAGATCCCTTGTTGGCAAAGTCACCGTTCAAGAACATATACAGCGATGCGACCGCAATACCCTCGCTGCGGGTGAAGACGGCCCCGGTTTCCTTCTCCACGTAACGCCAAGTATCTCCCGCACCGGCATCGAGAAGCACGGAGACGAAGAATAGATCCAACAGACTTCTGACTTTCTCTTTATCATCATATCCGGATGCATCCCATCGCTCGATCAGTTTCTGGATTCGAGGCACGCCGCCTACGTCGAAGTGCTGCCAGCGACCGTGGGGAGGGATTTGGTCGTAGCGGTCCGGGCCGAAGTCGCGCTGAGTAGATGGTTAGGGATTTAGGGATGCATTCTGGATGTATAAGAGGCTATTTACCTGGATAATGCCTGCAACGTAGTCTACGGTCGCATCGAGACGCTCAGGGTGGTAGTCGTAGTGGTGCAGCTTTCCTTGTTCAGCGAGGCGGAAGACGATATTCGCTCTCTCGCGTACGGCTTCCAGACGAAGCAAGTGTCTGGTATTGGAGTCCATCGTGTATCCTTAGCCAGGTAATGCAAATTTCTTGCAAGTATCGAGTGTACTCTGAGTACTTCTCTTCTTGATACGAAGAGAAGATAGATGTGTTGTTTACGAAGAATGTTACACTGGATGAGGGGATGAGCACAACAAAGCGGGGAAGGCGCTTATCGCCTCGGCTGATACGGTATCTTATCTGATACCAGCGACGATAACCGCCTTGTGAAGATGGGCGGAACAACTATGAGATCGGAGGATGCCACAGTGATCATATCATTCTATATCTTAACAAAGTCAACATATTTATAGCAGGACATATCCACTACGTTGCACGTCAAGCATAAATTTCCATTCATTTCTCTTCTCGTTACATCAATACAACCCACTGTATCCATCATGACAGTCACACTACCCGCCAATGTTGATCAACCTCAAAATGATACTTTCACATCCCTTCTCTCACAACTCAGGGATCGATCCCTCAATCCCTCCAAAGTACGCAGCCTAGTGCGCGACATGACAGCAACCATGACAAAGAGCCTGCACATTGACGTATCCAAAGATGAAACGATAGCTATCATCGTGGTGCTACGCTCCGGTCTCGCCATGTTCGATGGTTTCGTGGACAACATCCCTGAAGATGTGTCGACAACCGTCTATCACATGGGTATATTCAGGGACCAGGCGTCGTTGCAGCCGGTTGAGTACTACAATAAGTTACCCGTGAAGCCGGCGCACATCAAGCAGGCTTATATTTTGGATCCGTTGATTGCCACGGGTGGTACAGCCGCTGCGGTTATTAGTATAATGAAGTGAGTTTCAAGATTACTGTAATGTTCTGGTTAGTCACTAATAATGTCAGGGATTGGGGAATCGACAAGGTTACATTTCTTTCTATGCTGTCTAGTCCGGTTGGGTTGGGGCATGCAGCTGCCGTGTGGCCCGAGGGTAGCCGATTAGTTGTGGGTGCAGTTGATCCTGACGTGGATGCGAAGGGGTATGTTCAGCCTGGAGTTGGGGATATTGGGGATAGGCTCTATGGAACAGCATTTGATTAGAACATATACGTAATAGATTTGTACAAGAACGTGAAGACTTACATTTGCACCTTCGCTCTTGCCAAATGAGATACATTCTGTACCCTTCTCTCGCCCATTGATCCCTTATATCAGTTGACCGTATGGAATCAGAATCAAATGAGACAGTTCTAGGCATCGGGAGGTCCTGACACATATTCTTGTCAGCTGCTCAAAAATAAGCATGGGTCCAGAAAGCTAGCCTGCTAAACAGCAATATACATTCAGACAAGGCTCAAAAATACAATCTTATCAATAAAGTCCTAGCCATTCCCTTATATGAAGCGAAAGAATATTTACAAATCCCCGGGATTCTAAGAACCAACCCATCACCCGTACACCTCAATAGACAGTCTAAACCCTATAGCGAACTCATTTCCACTCTTAATGAGTCGTTCCATAGTACCTATCACCAAAGTCTCCCAGACCAGGACTAATGTAGCTAAAGCAGAGTCAGCAACGATCTACTTCAAATCAACTAAGCACACTTACTTCTGAGCAGTCAACTCCGCATCCACCGCCGCAGCAACAACCTTCAGACCCGGAAATCTACCAGAAACAACATCCAGTCCCTTCTGCGACGACACCACATTAACAAGAACAATAGATTCCTCAGGAACACCATTGCTCGTCAAGTTCTCAACGGCTTTGATCACAGATCCGCCGGTCGCAAGCATGGGTTCCAAGAGCAGGACGACTAGATCACTGTTAGTGTGTTCTCCTTCCCTGCCAACCAACAATCCATCACAAGAAAAGATAAAACATACTATCTTCCGTAATCCCCGCCGGCAACTTCGAGTAATAAATCTTGGCGATGCTAGTCTCCTCATCGCGCTGGATGAGCAGCTTACCGAAACTAAGGGGTCCACTGCGCATCCTTATTTAGCGCACTTGAATATTCTTCAGATACAGAAAGGAAACACTCACGTCCAAGTATCCCGCAGCGCCTGTTCCATACAGGCACCGGCGCGGAGGATACTGACACCGCAAACACCCTTCGTGAACCGGATCCCGGTGTAGGGCTTGTTGATCGGGGTAGTAACAGTGTATTCTTCAGCGGGGACGTGGCCCAATGCTATACATTTACATAAGCCGTTGTTCCAATTATTAAAAGTTCATTGGATATAGAATAATACTTACCGGCTGTAATCAACCGGCGCACAACCTTCTCCACAGCAGCGGAAAAGTCCCGATCATTGGTATTCACGTCCCGGATGATGGTCATCAAATTAAGTAGAGACCGGTCCTGTTCCAGGACCGTGATGCGGTCCATTTGGGTAGTCCAGGCTGCTGCGCTAGAGGATTCCATGACGTGGATTTAAGTTTGGACTATTTTTTTCGATTGGCCGGAAGTGGGCGGAGTGATGGTTGAGGTGTTGTGATGAATTGTTGTTTGAAATGAACGATTTGGGCCACTCTGTGGATAGGACTGACTATATGGTATAGGTCGGACGACTTTGGGCTTAGTCTCGACCGGCGCTGATTTAGTCGCGTGCTTTACCCCTATCGTGTGAAAAGAAAGGCGGAGTGAAAATTCGGAGGGAAAAAAGCGCGGGGTTTTGCGGTGGAAAGGACGATAAGATAAGCGGGGTGAGGATCTAATCTAATCTTATCTGGGATGGGTGTTGGACCTGGGAGGAGTCCTCCGAAGTGTTTGTAACGGTCGCTGTTGTCCAGAAAGAATGATTGAGTACTGAGTCGAATCTTCTATGATATTACAAGCACTCAACATGGTACCTGAGAGCGTGCAGTCGTAATGGCTACCATATGACTCACCCTACGCTCCGACTCCTTGGAATTGGGAATTAACATATTTTTGTTGGTAATGAAGATAGTAGGCTCGGAAGAGTATGAAGAGTAGAAGACGCCCGCTATGTGGTAGCAAGAAGCTCCATTCAGGAAGAAAATCGATGAAAATACCGATCTCATATATTACCCGATGTTCTTGGCGTGATCGCAGAGTATCGAATGAAGAGCTGTCTACGCAGGTATTCAATATGCAGCTTTTCGGCAACTTGTAGCGGCTCTCTACTTCTGCCCCTCACTTGAATGATCCCAGATGCCATTTTCGATTGAACTGATGTCCCTGTTGAGAGATTGATGCTCTGAAAAGGCGAGAAATCTTCTTAACCGGTATCCCGAGGTAATACCATTCTTGAATTGTGATAAGTGGTAGTTCTGCTTAGATGCATAGATTTGAACGGTAAAGAAGTTTTCGTGCTCATGACAGGCATATATCTGAGGCTGAGAGCCTCATATACCCATTTTGTATATAGAACGACAAGACACGCAACTATACCCAACAGAGCATCGCCTGTGCGCTTATCAAGGCGATTTACGTAGCAGCTCGCTTATCAGTAAACATGCGCACAGACCAAGCAGCAACCCCAAGTCTGATAAGACAGCCAGTCTCTACCAGATCGCCAGATAATCATCGCCACCATAATCCGATAATCTGTATCTCCCGATTGGATTCACCAAATTGCCATACGATAACATGCCCCGGGCATCAAGCGCCTCATCGGGTCGATCTAGGTTCACACCGTTCCCCGCAGCCTCGCCCGCTTCTAGCGATGGTACCACAGTGTCGGGGCGCGTGCGCCGGCGGATCTCAGATGTAGGTTGTTCCAGTTCAAGACATTGATAAGAGTGGAATAATCCATGCTGATGAGAGATTGTGGAGATAAGACCCGTCGTGATGGGCTAAGTTCCCGATCCAGTCGTGCTGAAACCGTACCGGTTGGAGAAAGTGATGCATCCGACCGGGAGGAGCTATTACCGCGGTCGCAGTCTGGGCCGACAATCACGCATCTGTTTATTAATAATGAATCAGTGATGTCTAGGTCACAGAACTGGACGACAGTTTTGAATCCGGTATTTGTCTTGATCAACCTCAGTTTATTGCTACTAGTGCTAACGCGAGGGACAGGTCTCCCAACGTCTACTTTGCAGGGTCCCGGGGAGTACTCTTCAGGAAGTACAGCGGGCTGTTGTGGCTGCTGAAGATGCCCAACCTGGATGGGCTGCTTTGGGGTTCCAAGTGAGGCGTGAACATCTGTTGAGACTGGTGGATGTACTAAGACAGATGTCTCCTGAAATTGTGAGCAGCCGCAACATATGACTGGCAAAGGGATTGAATTAACAATCATAGGTGACATGTTTATCTCGAGAGGTTGGAAAGACCCTAGCCGATGCAGACGCAGAAGTCTTTCGCGGTCTGGACTGCATACATGCCGCATGCTCGATTGGGCCTGAAATGGCCGGCATGTTCTTAGGAGGCGATGCAACGTTGCTACAAACGTTCTACGAGCCAGTTGTAGGTTGGTACTAAGAAGATACGGACAAGCCACTGACAGATTTCCACAGGGCGTCTGTGTATCAATCACCCCTTTCAGCTTTCCCTTCATGATTCCCTTGTGGTCGCTTCCGTACGCGCTCATCACCGGCAATACAGTTATCCTGAAACCCTCTGAGAAAACACCTACTACGTCTTCATTGTTAGCACAGGCATTCGTAAAGACTGGCTTCCCACCTGGAGTCTTCAATGTGCTTCACGGCGGTCCATCGACCGTTCAGATGCTTGTGACTCAACCAACGGTTCAAGCGGTGAGCTTCGTCGGGTCCGAGTCCGCTGCTAGGCAGGTCCATGACTTGGCAAGGGCTGCAGGGAAGCGAATACAAGCAGAGTGTGGTGGCAAGAACCATGGGGTTGTCCTAGAGGATGCCAATATGCCCTCGACGCTGTTTGCGATCGCTGGAAGTGCCTTTGGAGCTGCGGGTCAGCGATGTATGGCCTTAAGCGTAGCAGTGTTTGTTGGTGCGACGAGAGACTGGGTTCCTCGGCTGGTCGAACTGGCACAGTCAATGGTGGTAGGATGTGGAGGGGATCAGGAGTCTAAGATTGGGCCCCTGATCGACAAAACAGCCAAAGAAAAAGTTAGTGAAATGATCCAGCGAGCAGTTGAGGAGAGAGCAACGGTTCTTCTGGACGGTCGGGATATTGAGGTCCCCGGCTATCCGGATGGCAACTTCATGGGCCCAACTATACTCGGGGACGTGCAGACGTACATGGAATGTTATCAGGCGGAAATATTTGGACCGGTACTCATCTGCATGGAGGTGGACACCCTCGAGGAAGCGATCGATTTAATTAATCAGAATAAATGTCAGTCTCCGATCATTCCGTGACTGAGGACATGGATTGCTGATCCGATCATAGATGGTAACGGATGCTCCATATTTACCACCAGTGGAAAACATGCAAATACGTTCCAACGCGGCGTCAATGTTGGACAAATTGGTGTCAACATCCCGTTGATCGGTATGGCTATCCCTATTTCCGTGGCGCAACCAACCCCTGACAGTACAACAGCGCCATATGGAACCGCGGTCCGAACGAGCAACAAAGATTCTTTTCTGGGTGGTGAGTATCCAGGCACGCTGATGGGAGAAACTCTAACCTGTCCAGACCGGCATTCCCCTGGAAAGACATATTGGCCATTCTTCACAACAACAAAGACGGTTTCTTCGCGATGGGATCAGTGAGCGCTGAGGGGTGCTCTCGGTATGCAGCAGATGAAGAGTGTTGGTCGGGAAGATCGGGGATGAGTCGCTTTCCACCGTGAGGTCGAACGCAATGCGAAATGGAATGCATTTGCATCCTGCTCGTCAATGAACTTATCGAGGCCGGATTTGATGCATTACGGTCGTGGTAGAGGAGTATAAACGTCGATGAGCCGAGGCGCGGACTATGCTACTTGTCGAGGTGTGTGCCGGATGACATGCCGACCGATGAACGATAAACACCGGGTCCGATCGGTAGGTAGATTCAACACTGCTGGGAAATGAGCCCTGAGGAATATTAATCTAACTGTACTTGGAAGTTGAAGGAAGACACTTCTCACCCTCTCCAAGATTGCACCGTACTAGAAAGAGTATGAGTCACGTAGTTTCCTCGCCGTAATCGAAAAAATTCAGTTACATAAAGTGCGTTATACGAGATCACATACGGGAGATCTTCGCTAATCAAACTCATCCAGCTCGTGGTCAATGAGGCTTGGGAAGACTGCTCAGGGTCTCAAGACACCAATTTAGTATTATCTAACGAGCAAACAGATACGTGCTCGGCTCTACATCTGGCTGCTAGACCTGTCGACGAACTTTCCGACCTGGAAAACAGGCCGTGTCGACATCTGGACGACGCGCGATGACTGCTCACGAAGGGCCATGATAGCCTTGCGGCAACACGATTAGATGGGCTAGGCTGGGTCCGAACCGACCCGATTATAACCTCTTTTGGATTAAGTTGGATGCCAAATGATCCAGCCGATGAAAACTCTAAAGATCAGCAGTACTGGTACGCATAGTCGGTAGATGTAAGACGCCTCCAAGGCTGATTGGAAAAGTCATTGCTGCTGCCAGTTCAGCAGATACCTCCCTCATGATCTATGCCTATAGCTGTCACGAGCTCATGGACGATTGCCGACATTGCTCCACTATGGAGTACCCCTGACAGAATCTAATCATGATTGCCTGTTCCCGGTGCATCCGCTGCGGACGGGATGTGGATCTTGCCTGAAGATCGCTAGACAGTACCAAATGCACGGAGAATATTACGACCGCTAGTTCCCATTTGCTGCCCTCGGTGTCAGTTGTCCTTATCTGGAGTTTTTATTTTGGTCCGCGAATCATTCCGACTTTGGTTTGGGATCCGTTTGCCCTGGTCCCGTCACCCGCAAACAGCTTCAATCCATGTCTGCTCGAACGTGAGACCTTGTTCCCGTCCCCTAGAGTTCAATGGCGTCTTCAGGATGATAGGTCAAGCAGGTGTTCTCTTCCTTCCGATTTTGCCCGGATCGCAGCCACCATAACGAGGTAAGCATCTAGCTAATTGATGAACTCTTTTGCTTGACGTCAGCGTAAGCAGGCCCAATAAGGAAGGGTACCCGACCCAAGTGAGTCAGGTGCGCGTCATGCGTCAGCACAACTCCCAAACTAACTACATCTCATTATCATCACCAAGCTGCCAGGCACTTATAAAGCGTAGTGAGAAGAAGTATCTCCCCTTGTTCCCGCTTGTTAACTATAGTATCATACTACTCTTCCCAACCATCCATCATGCCCACTCTTAGCCAGGTTCGTCAGTCCAACACGGCTCTAGGCGCTCAACGCCAAAAGATGGTCGCCGTCTTCGTTGGAGGCACCAGTGGCATAGGAGAGGCGACAGCCAAGCAGATGGCGCTCGCTGTGAAACAACCAACCATCCACTTGGTTGGCCGGAATCCCGCATCCGGTTCCAGAGTCCTAGAGGAGCTCCGGGCTTCAAATCCAAACGGATCATTTCACTTCATTCAATCGGATGTCTCACTTCTGCGTAGTGTTGACAAGGCCTGTGCGGAAATTGCGGAAATCACCGACAAGGAAAAGCAAATCGATCTCCTCTTCATGTCCACCGGCCACCTCTCTCTTTCAAAAAATGGTAAGTAGCAGAAACAACCTTATCCTGGTCAGTCGGGACGGCTACAAACGCTACCCCGTCAACCCCAACACCCCTATACCCTACTAGTGCTGACAGGGGGCCCCACACATAGAGACCGATGAAGGACTAGACGACAACCATGCCCTTCGTTACTACTCCCGGATGCGCTTCGTGCAGAACCTTATGCCTCTGCTCAGTGCCTCCCCCGGTCCAGCCAGGGTCGTATCCATCCTAGCAGGCGGCCAAGAAGGCACCATCGAAGAAGACAATTTCGACCTGACAAAGTCATGGACCTTTTCGAAATCAAACACATACGCCGCCACACTAAACTCCTTAGCGATAGAGCATCTAGCCACCGCCCATCCGACCGTAAGCTTTCTACACGTCTTTCCGGGAATTGTACGGACTCCGTTGATGAACACCACCTTCGGGAACTTTGGCGGGGCTATCCTAAGCTTTCTTTCTCGTCCGATTTCCATCACGCCGGAGGAGAGTGGCGAGCGTAATCTGTTTCTCTCAACATCGGCAGCTTATCCTCCCGCCACGCCCAAAGATCCATCACATCTGGGGGTTCCCTTAGTCAAAGGGGTGGACACGGCACCTGCATCAACTGGTAAAATTGGAGGGGGCTCCTATATTCTCAAATACGATGGGAGCAATGCAACTCGCGAGAAACTAATGGCTGATTATCGAGCCCGGAGTTTCCCTGGTAAGGTTTGGAATCATACACTGGAGACATTCAAGCGGGTGCTACGGTCGGACTGATGATGACGGCTTTCACACGGTTGTTTTTCTTTTCTTTTTCTCCTTTTTTTTTTACCTCCCTCTACTTTCCCTAATGTTGCATCGTCATGGACGGTATTTAACTTTACATAACCGAGTTTGCCGTCGGATAGGCCAACTCCCATGTTCGTAATCTCATCTATCCAAAATTGAAGTTCGTACTTTGTCTCTAAGCTACGTTCAGAACTCTGACCCGATGATGGAAATAGTAGCAGAGGATCACACGGTCGGGTATGGCTTTCCGAACAGACAACATATGAGCCGGCTCAATAACAGATGAAAGGAAGAAACAATATAGCAAAACGCAGCGGAACTATAAATAGATGATTGATGCTTGAACTATTAAACAAGGTTATACGAAGGAAGATTGTAAAAAGGCCACTGAAGAGAGGGGAACGAGGGCTCTTGGATGATCTTAGAAGAAGTACTCTCTTTCCACTCCTAACTAGACCGACCGATGTAATTGTCGTACATTTAGTGAACTTAGAAAGTGAAGTTAGGTAACATGTTGTAATATTTGCGTAGTATGGCAATTTTCAGACGACAATATTCCAGTGATAAGCAGAGGAAAAGGGTGGGAAAAACAAGGAGAACCGCAGGAACAAAAAGAAGAGAAGAAAAACAAAAAAGGTAAGGTAAAATATCCAATCTAGATAGAGTTTGGTCCTTGGTTCAATGGTCCACTTTGGAGTTTGAATCGCTGCCATCATCATCATTATCATCATCCTCAACATCATCACTATCAATGTCGGCTATACATCCGCCCCGACAGACAAAGCGACCACCGCATGAGCAGGCCTGAGGTCCGTCTTTGGAGTAAACAATATCGGCGAAATAGATCGCTGAATCAAGAATGGTGTCGCCCTCCTCAACCTGGGGGATCTCTTTGTCCAGTTGCTTTCGTAATTCTTCTTCCCCGTCGTCCCTATGGTCGTATTCGAAATCTTCTCGGCGTTGCTGCAACGTATCAATAACGTCCGAAGTTATCGAGTGGCGACTTGAGACAAGAGGAAAGTGCAGTAGTATTGGAATAGGCTATTCGTCAGGTTGGATTTCATCGGAACACCCTCGTTTCCGGACTCTCGTTTTGCGATGCAAGAAGGGCCCACACCGCCTGACATCAAGTTCGAACTCAAATTCGGTTTCAATTGTTCCCAGATAGATAGATATGTCAATTGCGGACCGATAAATTTCGACAAGCCCTTCGTATCGGTTTGTAAATTCATTCGAGTCGGTCATTTTCTTCAATACTACCTGCAAGGCTTGACACTCCTTGAGCATACTGGTCGCAAGTCGATTTGCGAGCAGCTCCTGGGCCTTGCCGGTTTGATGTGCAACCCTGTAGTTCCTCGTATGTTCGGGGTGGACCTGATTTAGGAGCTGGGTTGTCGTTCTCCGCCAGTCAGATGCTCTGATCGGGTCAACTGCGGTATGGATAAGAAGTTTATTAGTCTACCAGATACTTGTACACCCCCCAGGACAAGCTAAATGATTTGCAGACATACCTTTGATTAGCCTCTTCCAAAGTCCCCACAATTCCTTCCCAAAGGCTGGTGGATCCATGCTTGACTGGCTACCTGTGCCCTCCTGACTGCCCTCAACGTAGACAAATGGATTACTGATAACATCTTCAAAGAGGTGCTTCATTAACACCGTGCCTGGCAGAAAATACCAGAAGTTATTATAGCCAAGCTTGTCAAGTCTAGCCTCAATCGACCTCCAATCTTTGTCCAGGCAAAAGTTCCCAAGGCTGTCCAGAATTATCTGTAAATCGCCGGCAGACAACCTATCCCTGAGCTTTGCTCTCCTGTAGCAGTATTTATCCACCCAAGTTGAGACACGCCGGCTGAAGTCGTGGAACAGGTTCTTTGTACAGCCTTCATTCCATTCACCCCTATAGCTCAAAGACCTCGGGCGTGTCCAAACAATGGATCTACCTGGGCGTCTTTCTTCTGGTAACTCTGGTAACCCGTGTTCATCAACAGGCACCTCATGCTGTTGAACCTCTGTGGATTCTTTAACATTTGCTGACGCTGTAGATTCAGAAGCTGAGCTAGCGTCGATTTTGGCTTTCATCGATGTCTGGATTTCTGGTGACGCTGGAGGTTCCGAAGCAGAGCTGGTGTTAACCTTATCCTCTGTCGATCTTTGGACCTCAGGTGGTGTCTTAGGCTCAAAAGCCGACTTGGATTCGGTACTTTGATGGACCCTGGGCTTCCTCCCCTTCAATTCGGTCGCTTCTTGTTTCTCTAACAACCTAGGAGAGCGCCTTTTCTATACAGTCCACAAACTTCATTAGCATTTTTCAGAAGCTCCACATCTTTCATGGAACCAAGCTTCGTTCATGTGGTCCCGCAAGGTCTGACTGCATTAGAGCCCCGCAACACAAGGCCCACTGTGGGATAGTCAATATCCACAACGTGCAGAAGAGCCTGGACGGTTGGAGGAGAATGAGTGAAGGATGCATTGACGCTCGTTTCTTACCTGTGAAGGTTCGCTAGTGTTCTTTGCCTTTCTTTTTCCCATCTTGAAGCCCACTGTAGTTTTGCTCACTAGACGGTGTTGCCTGTCTATCCAAATGGCACAGTTTTGATACTAATCACGGGGAAAGCACTGTGTGACAATATTAAGATTCTCTCGGAGTTTATATACGATGGTTATAAGTCAGATTCTTTGAGCATCGGCTGGCCTTTTTAAGACTTCTACAATGCGGTTCCTGGATAGTCATAAGACAGGCGGTATTGCCCAAAGCATGAGGCAATAAATAATGGAAGTACCAATACAAAAGGACGAAAGAAAAGGCCAGGGACAAGGGTCTCGCCTTTGAACTTTGGGATCGCGGGAAAGGTTGAAAGCCATCGTCAAGGGGAATGGTGGCAACCGTATCCACCCAGCCTTTTCTCTCAATTGTCAGGTGATAGAATCATAGAGGTCCAGGCCCGTCATTTGGGCGCATGCCACTCGCTTGGGCAAATTTACACTTACTCTTCTGTCTCACTCATGAAGGGCGTCAGCTGGATCTAGATCTCCTCAGATTTGGACAAGCAATATAACTTACGTCCAATCTACCTAGTTCGTGGCTGCCTCTGTCCATCCCCAGAACCACTTTCAATACTTTTCCCTTGTCTAAATTGTGCTTTCTTTGGTTTCCTATCTACCTATATCTTTGTGTCCAAACCAACATAATCTTAGCCGAACTGGTCCCCCGAATAACGCCATAATGACCATGGAACGTACTCGGAAGATCGCTGTGTCCGTGGATTGCGGAACTACTCATACGAGTAAGACTTTTGGAACCCCAAGCTGGTCGAGCAAGGCTCGGGCATAGACATTGATCAGTCGGAGCAGGTGTTGCATGGATTCATCCCGACTCTACGAATGTGAGATTTATCGACACTTGGCCCGGAACGCAGATCCGTTCGACGCGTGTCCCAACCCGCATCGCCTACAGTTTCAAGAAGCGAGTCCTCCAAAACGCGGCATGGGGATACATGATTACCGAAGATCATGTAACTTCTTCCTGGGTTAAGCTCCTCTTAGAACCTGAAGTAACGGAAAAGATCATCGCCGATGACAACGAGCAGTGGAAAGATTCCGTGGGAATCTTCCACCGGCCTGGAGGCAGGGACCCTACCAGTATCATTAGAGACTTCTTGGACCGCCTCAGGAAATATTCGGAGACTCACATTAAGAGAAAATGCAATGACAACGACCTTGGGATATTGCCATTTGCATACATTCTGACTGTACCGGCGACATGGTCGGAAGCAGCTATAAGCACCATGAAGAAAGCCGCTCGGGCAGCAGGTTTTCGCGGAATTGCTGGAGACGACCCTCTCGTCCTCTCTGAGCCAGAAGCAGCACTGACAACAATGTTATGTGATCCGTTGATTCCCATTCAGGTGTGCCTCTTACGCTGCTGTTTTGTTTCCACATCTTGAAGGTATTGTGCATGTTGACTTTAGTATTAGGCGGGAGACGGAGTCGTTGTCTGTGACTGTGGAGGTGGAACGCTTGTAAGGATATATCCAGCTCTCTATCACCCTTTGAAAGTCTGGCTTACCACATACAGGATATTGGCACCTACGTCATCCACCAGAAAGAGATTGGGGACTACAGAACTGTAAGCAATTACACAGGTAGGTCTCCCCCGTCAGGATTGCCACATTTACGAACACACCCTGAAGTCGAGTAGATCCTTCGGGGGGTAGCACTATGATAGACCGGGAATTTTACGCTGTCGCGTCTGAAAATTTGAAGTCAAAGAAGTTGAGGCGCTCGGTCTTTTCCCCAACTGGTCGTTTAATGAGCGATTTTGAGTCAGCCAAACGTGACTTCGAAGGCACCATCGGTCAAGAAATTGGCGATATACAATATCGTATATCGACAGGTTTTCGCAAGTTCGAGTTCACAAAGTCTGCTGCTTCCCCCCTCCCCCTTCCCCGCCTACCTTTCCTCTGTCGGCTTTTTGTGGGGAATAAATCTAATCGAATAGTAACAGTGTCGATATGCTCGATCTTCAGTATCCTCTCATAGTGACAATCTGCGATGTTCTGACAGCGCAGATTAATCGAGCACATGACTTGATTGGACGCCCAGTAATCAAGGTATGGAGTACTGATTATCTCACTGACATATTTTCGCACATTTATCGATTCAGGCACTGACAAACACACAGCACGTTTACGTATCCGGCGCGGCGGCACACTCCGTCTATCTTTATAACGCCATTCAAAGGCTTTTCGCGAACTCGCAGATAACGGTCCACCGACACCAAACGCCGTAAGTCTGCCCGTACCTTCTTACCTGACATTGTCTAACAGTGATCCATGAGTTAGAGAGACTGCTGTAGCTGAAGGCGCTGCTCGCTGGGCGTACAGGAACCTTCTTTCGGTTGAGCTCGACCGTCATTACGGTGTTGAGTCCTCTGGCCCTCTAGTTGGTGCCATGGACCTCGATAACCAAGAACCTCGAGCGCCTCAGGGGCATCCCGTGTCTTGGGTTCTTAAAGTGGTGAGTTCAATGAAAGTAGCAAGCTATGCAAACATGCTCTGATAGTGACGTTTCTCTCCTCAAGGGGGACCGGTGCTCAATTGGCGAATTGCGAACCGCCACATTTACCTGCCGGGTCTTTCAAGATTTTCCTTTAGCAGTTATCAACATCTACGATGCAGTACCGAGGCCTGTGGGCGGACAAAACAATGCGATATACGGTTCGAAGAACTTTCATTTTCTCATCTTTGTGACCCATTCTTTGTGACCCGTATGAAATAAACCCTGATCGAAAACCAGATGTCCGGAACATTGGCCATGTATTCTGCAACTTCGTCGACGCATTAAGTTCAGGAGGTACAAGAAGTGGAGACACCATTGATGTGAAGCTCCGCCTTACTCTTGAAATAAGTAAGATTTACGTCAGGGCAACTTCCTCCCATGGCCACGACTTTGGGAAGGTGGAAATCGATCGTTTCCGTTGACAGAGTAGGGCCTGATCGCGAAGACCCTCTGTGATCGCTTTGCTGCATGGTGTGGCACGAGGAAAGTTCTTGGAAGTGAACATTTTCGGAGCGAGGTCAACTGACATGGCAACTTTCATTCGCTACGTGTCTCTTTTATCTTTTGAAGCTGTTGTTGTTATTTGTTGATTCCATTATTCCATTATTCCCACATCTCTGCTGTGTTTTTGCTTTTGAAAGAAAAAGTTTGTGACTTGCATTTCCTGTCTCAAGTCTCGGGGATTTCATCTATTTCGGGCCTTCTTTTACACACACACTCTCTCTCTCCCCTCCCTCCCCTTTCGTATTTCTCATAAGTGCGCTATTCAGATTGACACTGGCAATTCTATTGAAGTTTCAGATTCATGGAAACCTGTACTGTAGTTGTTGTATAGAATAAGCATGGTCTGTAGGAGTCAACGGGCGCATTCAAATCGCTGCACAACACCAAACCCACAGTTTCAATGTACTGGTCCTTGTCAACTATCATCACACAATCACGGCAAAAGTATTAAACCCTGCTCGATCAATCGGTGGCTCCGAACCTCAAGTTTTCATTGTTATTGACTTTATTGAAATTTGATACCATGCTGGTTGGTGTTTATTTTCAGACAAACACAACACAGCACAGCACGCATTCTAAGGCTACAAAGAACTGCAAATTATTCGTATTCAGTTCACAGGGGCTTTCGAGCATTCACTGCTCGTTTGGGTCTGTTTGACGCCAGAGTATGTGATTTATAGAATGATGCTCAACGGACGAGTCAACTCCAAGGTGGCATTAGTACATATTAAGTTCCCGCTCGGTCGGCCACCCACGGTGTGCTATACAAGAAGCACCTTTTGTCATCTGACATATTTCTGTTACTGGAGGTTGAACGTTGATCTCATAAATAAATCGAGATTGAGGTATGACCGACAACCTGATCCAGTAAGTCTTCTATTAGATAATATCGATCCTCTTTGGGCTGTGACAGTAGCGAAAAGAGTTGGACGCTATTTGTCTCATATTAAAGAGGTTCGGTAATGCACAGATCAGAGAAATAGAAGGAATAAAAAAAAAGTAAATTGCGATAATACTCTTCCCGAAAGGTGCAATTTCTAGATGATTGAGATATTGTTTGCAATGGAAGAGTTTCGGCAGGTCATTATTGATGAAGCCAGACCACACAGAGAGACCGGGCCAGTGACAAATAATCCAGGAACTCGTCGAGAGCAAGACTTGTTTTGTAGCAGAAGGAGATGAAAGAAAAGCAGAAACAAAAAAACATCTCCCCGACTGGGAGTCGAACCCAGGTCTCCCGCGCTTGTTCCCAGGTGGGATTGACAAGCGGAAATCATGACCGTTAGACCATCGAGGACTTATTATTTGATTGTTATTTTATTTGCGTACTTATTTAAGCAAATAGAAGCGCAATGCTTTTGAAAAAAATGAAAGAGCAAAAAGTGGACTCGCCGGGAATCGAACCCGGGACCTCTCCAATGCGAATGGAGCGTCATACCCCTAAACCACAAGCCCATCTTATTGGTAGAGTACGACGAGTCTTGTTACATAAAGGTAAAACGTTTGCTCTCGTTCCAAAAACTTCTGCATTAGAACCCAGTCCGGGTTATCTGATAGGAAAAAACGAGTACAACGCTTTTTTTGGGAATTAACGCGTCATCGTTTTAGAAGTGACTTGCTTCCGTCCGTGCAATGCCGCTATTCCAGCACTTGCTGTTCCTCGGGATGCGGAGAAAGAAGCGGGGAAATGCAAATGTAACCTATCAACCTCCCCAGACTGGGAGCACATCCACGCTCATCTCAAATCTGATCATGTTTCTTTCACAAAATGGTGTCAATCTATACTACCGAGTCTCAATATTAGACAAGGATCTTGCCTCTACATATACATCCATTGCTATATGCCCTCCTGACTGCGGCCTCGTCTCTTGACCTTTGTCTTGTATAGTGAGAGCCACCTGAATTGCCCATCTTCTTTGGCTCAGGAATATTCCCACAACATTACCGTTATTGGCATAACCAACAGATCACTTGTCTCATACCCGAGCTCTACTAGAAAGTGATATCTGTTGGGTGGATTCACTTTACATAGACGCATAGCTAAAGCCTCCCCCGCGATACTTATATATAAATTCGGCATCATGTACAGATTCCCGCCTGGTCTCGCCCGTTGGACACCACGACTCGCACCGACAATACTACAAACGCCATCGAAGCAATACTACCACCGTCACAAGCAATCTTCCTATCCACATACCATAAGACCATCGAAGACCGAACTAGAAAATAGTAACAAACTCACCCCACAAAACCTCGAAACCGCCATCCGCTCCCTCTTCCACGACGGCCTAGTCATCATAGAAAACGCCATTCCATACGACCCCCTCGACCACCTAAACACAAAAATGATACAAGACGCCTACATCCTGCAAGCCAGAAGCGAGAATAGTCCTTAAAATTACAACCCAGGGAACATCCAACAAGATCCACCCCCGATAAGAGAATATTTCCACAAAGATATCTTCCTAAGTACGTGATTATTCTCCCCAAGCATTCCAATCCACTCCTGCTAAAGTAATCACCACAGACCCCCTCGCCATTCAAATTACCTCAACAGCCCTAGGCCCCCGTCCTAAGTGGACCTTCTGCTCAGGTAACACCGCCATGCCACCAACCAGTACCTGTCCCCCCACATCGCAGCCCGTACACACCGACGCGGATTTCGATCATCCATCGCATCCATTCGCCTACGTTATTAACGTCCCTTTGGTTACTATGACGCCCGAAAACGGATCCACAGAGATCTGGCTCGGCACGCACGTGGACTCGGGTCTGCATGTGCAGGAGGGAGCGCATGGCACTGATCGAGCTAGTGGGCGGATCAAGGTACAGGAGGTGGAGAGACGTCGCACTGTGGGAATGCCCTGTCAGCCTGTTGTACCGAAGGGGGCGTTGGTGATTCGGGATTTGAGGCTTTGGCATGCGGGAATGGGGAATCGGACGGGAGATGTGAGGGTTATGTTGGCTATGAGCAAGTATATTTTTTTTCCCATTTGGATTTGGTTACTTGGTTGTGGTGGCTGGTGCTGAGTAAGATTTTTGTGTAGTTCATTTCGCGCCGTGGTATCGGAATAGGATGAGATTGGAGCTTGCGGAGGAGTTGAGGCCCGCGGTGGAGAGGGAGACGAGCTTGGAGGTTCCAGTTGATTGGATGTCGGAAGAGCAGGCGTTGGAAAGGTATCTGAATCGGGGATTTGGGAATGAGTATGATTTTAGTCAGGAGGTGTAGGAATAAGAAGCGGCTTGCGATGGGTAGATATTGTCGCGCTCTGATAAGAGTGGCAGTAGCATTTGATAAGGGTGGAAATATGGTGTGTTCATGGACTACATTGAGACTCATCGTCACCAACAATTCATATTGCTATCTCTTAGGCTACTACCAGAAAGTAACCAGCCACCTTCAACACTATACTAACAACAGTTGCCACTAGGTGCCATTGGTTGAACAAACAGGCACCACCCGCACGACGTTTGACTGAGGGAGAACCTCAAGGAGTGAATTGCATATCCTCAATCTCGAGAGAAACGATCCAGCTTCAAGATCATGTACTCCTCCCAGTGGCTAGAACCTCCCATTTGGACTTGAGACTGCACTGCCCCATGCTCGTGCTTTCCGACCGAAGCTGCCTTCGGAGGTAGCACCTCGGCCTTAGTCCTCACAGAAGCAGTAGCTGTCAAAACCCTTCCCCTGGCATCAATAGCCTCTGCAGACACTGCGTGAATGACACGACCCGGAAGTGATAGCGCAGTTTCAAAACCAGTCCTCTTCGCATCGCCCAAGAACTCGCGCGAGCCGTACTCATCAACCACGCTATAAAAGCGCCAGACCTTTGTCTCAGTGTCACCGTTCCACGAGACATAAAGGGTCGTACCCTCGTCATTCTGAAGAGATACGATAGCCGGCATTTCATTAGGAAGTCCAGTCCAGTTATACCGGAAAGCACGGTAATTCTCGACACCTTCTCCCAGAAAGCCCGAGTCCATGTAGGCGTGTAGAATTGGAGTGCCGTCAGGGCGGAATTCAGTCAATGCACCCTCGGAGCCCCAGTTCACAAGGACGTTGCCGTTGGGTAGCAATTGGGTGCCGCCTTGAGACTTTGACAATAGGCCATCGGGTGGTTGGAAGGCTTGGACGATGGATGCGTTCCAGGTGGCAGTATTGACTTTGATGATCTTGCCTTGTGAGAATGGGTGGGTGTGGACTTCGTGGCCGCGACCGTTCTCGGTGCCGTGAGCGGAGTTGTCATATAGGGATATTATCTCGGAGTCACCGTCTTTGGAAACGAATCGAGCGTGGTGTTGGAAGCAGAAGTTGGCGTTTGGGCCTAGTTCGAAGTCGGACTTGACACCTCCCAGACGCCAGATGATCTCGCCGCTGCTGCCGTTGATTTTGTGTACGGCGCAGGCATCACGGGCGGAGATGAGATAGTTCCCGTCAATGTCTTTGTCCACGGAGTTTATGTGGAAGTAGTCCCATGCATCTGAAGAGTTGTAGCCTGCGCCAGCTTGGCCAGGGTTGATGGGGAGGATTGCCTCTGAGAGAGTTTAGTTGGTTGCAGGCGTGTGCTGTGAAGGAGGAAGAACTAACCGTCGGGAAGGACATGATCCAAGCTGGACCACTCAAACAGAACATCACCGGTTGCAATATCAAGCTCTGTTACCCTGATTAGCTTTATCCTGTCATGCAAATGGATTTCATACCTTGGATGATGGCATCCACGATCCACTGTTGCTCCGCACTGGCTCCCCAGGGAGTGAGGTCCATTGGCACGGGTTGGTAGATTTGTATCAAAGCCGTCTCCTCATTGATAACGTGGAACTCATGCTTGTCCATAATCTTATGGTTACCAGCACGCAACTCGCGGATGGTCTCATAGTGCTGGTCTAGGAAGGTGACATGGCCGTGACCATGCCCATAAGCCGGATTATGGTCACCCTCGAAGCAGAATAGGACATCCTTGCCGTTCCATCGAGCTTTCTGAAAGTTGGTCGCCCAGATGGAGTAGTAGGAGTATCCGGACCAGATTAGCTCACCATCATCTCGAAAGATATAAGGAGAAGCCTGGCGAGGGCCATGCATTTCTCCCGGGGCATCTGCGATACCAGCAAAAGGAGCAACAAAGAGGTACCCTTTCTCCACATCTGCGGCTGCAGGGATGGTAATATTCAGCTTGGGCGGTGCCAGATCAGGGCGCGACTTGAATTGCCAGTCAGCTGCTACCAATGGTAGCAGCATCATGGAGGCTGAGACAGGCCAGGGTGAGCGCATGATGCGTGCTGAGAGCACATTGATCAGTCCCGTTTTTTCTCATCATCGTCAAGGATGGGTACATTAACCTTAGGTAAAATCGATGCACTATATTAGGAATTCCCGGAATTCGTTGGAGAAGGTCTGTAGACTTATGGACAGTGAGATGGAAACAAGAGCGTAGAAAAGGAGTTGAGAAGGAAGTTTATAGGCCTCTAGAAAAGGCCAAGCCCCCTCCCGCAAGAGGCAGCGATTCTTGCGTGCTCGTAACAGACCCCGCAGCGGGATGACATGTTCCAATGAAGTTATCCGCATACAATTACGGAACGTAGTTTTGTCTATTCCTCTGCGACTGTAGTCTACACAAATTGATCCGATTGAACCCTTTCATTCCCGCATTACCGTGAGCCAACATATCCTTCAAAATAACAATGCTTAAGTCGTCAGGTAGCCATAGCGATGGTAAGCAGAAAAGACTATAGTAGAGAAAAGCATTGACGTTGGTAAAGTGGGGATGGCCATGCCGATCAAATAAGCGAATGATGGCGGGGAGACAAAAGGGAAAGATTAGTGCTGATCAACCCAGCTTCTCGGAAGAGGTCCCGTCGGCAGACGCGAGTCTATCAGAGGTGAGGTAGACCGTATGAAAGACAGTAATCAGTTTTCCTAAGCTGTCGCATCAGCGTCCGTTTGCTCTGTTACCGGTTCATCCCCTTTGGCTACAAGGGTAGCCTCGTTACCGGCGAATAGAACCGCCATTTCTTCGAGCGAGAAAACACTCGCTTCGGGATATGCAGACCACAATACCAGACCAATAAAGCAGAATAAGGACCATCAAGATCAGGTGGTAGTTCTAGTCGATTTCAGCCAGGGTAGTCTGTTTGATGAAAATGTTGTGGATAGTCGAAACAATGATAAGACACCCAAGCCACCCACACCGAGTCTACGGCTGCGTAGATGTTTAGTTACATCCAGATCTCCATGGGGTAGGCCACCAGGAGCGGGCGGCCATGTTGAGCAAAAGTTAGTAAAAATTGACTCTATTTGCTGTTTTGCCACTCAAAAAGGTAGCGATACACATCTGCAATGGCACATCCACATACATTCTTTTCTATCTCGGTATAGTAAGCATAATTACCCAATGATCGTGCGCCCTGAACAATGGGGATTGCTTATTAAAATGTTCTTGTAGACCCCAAACAGGGAGCAGCCGGGGAAGCGGTTTACCACTGTTTCGTGAATTGGAGGAGGAGGAGTGTTCTCCCGAAGCCGATGGCCTCATTGCTTTTGTAATGAGGCATAAGAAGCGGTCGAGCCTACCGGTATGGACGTAGCTATCATAACCCCACCGCTACAGCAGGCTGCTTAAGTCAGCGTTCGAGAATGACCATGACCGATATTGATAATATCCTGGAACAAGTGACCATTGACGAGAAGATCTCGTTGGTCTCCGGCACTGACTTTTGTCGCACAGCCAGTATCCCCCAGCTGGGGATTCCCGCCATTCGAGTCTCTGATGTCAATGGAAAACCTGCAGTGCTTTCCTTGTGGTAAGTGCCTTAGGATTTCCAAGTAAAGAATACGACGTTCTGGAATGGGCTGTGAGACAGAGCACATTGCGACAATTGGTAAGACCGAGAAGCTATTTTAATGGCATGGCACGAATACCGAAGCAAGAGAAGATAAATAGCCATTAAGCCCGCAAAGGGTACCAATCAACCACAGCACTTCTATTCATTCAAGTCTTAATGAACCGTAGATTCCAAACACTAGCCCAACCCCTAGATTGCGGATTTATGAACATCTCCATGGCCGCAACTCACAGACCGAGATTGATAACTGACCAAGGAAGATTATGCTTGTTTGATGCTGTAGAGTTACTATCGACGTTATCAAGAGCAATCTCTTGAACATCGAATGTCGCGGCTAGTCCACAAATGCTAGCATGCACATGTTTCTGTATGGGTGGCTGGAACACTACCAAGTATTCGTACATCCATGAAAAGAAGCTTGGGAAATGATCCAAGTGCGCTGGAACTCGACGTATGTAGGTACCAGAGTCTGATATATGAATGATCTCGGTGAAATCATCGGATGCCGAAGCGGAAGAAAACGCACATCACAGTCTTCCACCTAGTAAGATGTAATGGGGCGTGCATCCTTCTTGCTAGAGAGGAACTATCGGACTTATCTATCGGCTCTGCATTCGTCAGCAAGCTTTACCACATCATGCCGTCACAAATCATATTCCCTCCGCACGCGGGCCGCAAGTTGCCGCAATCCCAACAAGACAGTGTATTTTCGGACATCTCCCGACTTAGTGGAGTCATATGCAAATGGCACGCTTTACTGTACTACACTCAATGACAATTGAGTATGCCCAATCTGTGTGGCTGCCCCCGACTCAGGCCAGAACAAGAAGCAACAGCGATGGCAGATGACCAGGGCTAATATATCCATCTTCCCCTTCTGCATTGCAACCGACAGTCTGATAGGGCTTTTCACCCGATTATGAGCTTGTGAGAGTAAAGATTGTCTTATGTTGTGAAACTTGGTTAAGCTTAGCCTATCTCCCCACAGCCCCGGCTAGACACCGAACCGAAACCTACATTGGGGCCTCTAACCAAGTGATTTACCAGCAGATGACTATGAGCTTGCGCTGATTGCAATTAGATAAAGAGAAACCAAGGTTTTAGAAACGGAAAACAACCAGGCTTAGCACCATTAAGATGACGATCGAATATTCTAAAGGTTGAGGTAAGAAATCTTAGGGTCAATTACTAAGGAAGTTGGAGACCCCAACTGACCGGAACCAAGCCGTTCTCTACCTATTAGTCTCAACCGCGGTCAGGTCGCCAACGGAACTGGGCCAGTCATGCAGAAGCTCCGAATCACTTTCTGGGTGGTGTACTCCTATGAGCGTATCTGTGCCTTTTTTACCGGTCGCCCCTCCGGATTTCTTGACTCACACATAGACGTCTCGTTTCCCGAGGACCTTCCTGACTGCAATCGCCAAACACCGTGCGGCGAGCCCATGAAAAGCTCGGACGGTCCCCTGACGGAATGCGCATACCTGAGGGCAATGGCACAAATTGGGCAACTGATAGAAAAGGTCTCCAGCGGTATATTCTCTTCATCTAACTTGCACACAATATACGACCATCGCAAGCTAAACACCACGATTTTGGAGTGTGATGCCGCGCTGCAGCAGATTGAGCGCTCCTTACCCTCTTATCTACAATTTGCCAGTCTAAACCGTCCCAAGAGCGAGGTGTGGCGGGAGATCCAGTGTACACATCTTGGGCTCGCGTTCCACTTAATTAAAATGATGACTCGTAGGCCCGCCATGGTATATTGCAGCATAGTTGGATCTGAACAAAATTGCGCATCTGGATTACCAGAAGTCGAAAGTCTTCAGGCCTCAATCAATCTTTCAATTCTGTCTGCCAAGGAGATTATCAATATTGCCAGCAGCGCCATCATGGAGAGGGCCACATGCATCCGAAACGATGCATCGGTGGCTAACTATATTGTGTCAGCATGCGTGACCCTGCTTTATGATGTTCTAAATACATCCGTCACTGTCGAACATGCCTTGGATATCTTCACGTCAGTGGAACGCGGAATTCAGTGCCTTGATAAAATGGAGCATCACGGGCCAATTACCGGAAAGGCATTAAGCTTGGATATCATGAAATGTGCTAAGGATGCTCTATTCCTGTCCACGTGCGAGGTTGATCTGGAAGAGAACTTAGCAGGCAGTTTTCCCTGGCTCAAGTAAGTTCGAATCCTTTCCTTGAAAGAGTATACTCGGAAAAGGCAAAACGCTCGCTAACTGCACCATCGCTAGTGATGGATATCTCTCTGCAAGGACAGAAGAGCTATTTAATTCCCTGGAAGAGCAGATTGACTATGCTTCTGAGATTCCGCCTCAGCCGTTCCAGCAACTTGCCGAAGGGAATGATTTTCTTTCGGCAAGCATTTCCGGCGTCGATTACATGTCCTATTGGCTGAAGGGCAATGCTACGGGGCCAGATGTTTCCGACTATCTATATGAAATCCCACTATAATAGTAGAAAATTGTAAATTCGGTCTCGGTTGCTTGGTAATGACGACGGAGTTCATCTTGCCGTTTTGGGCTCATTCCGAGCCGGTTCGGAATCAGTTGATCGGTGTCCACCATAGGGTTCTCATTATGCACCAATGAGAGGGCAGAGATTCATCCGAGCATGCTCGGATGCCAAAGAATTGCATACGGCTTTTGAGTATGCCTTCTTGACTTCTCCGGAGAGATCTGTTTATTAGCAAGCATTTCGGGACAGCAATAATGCTACACGTAAAATTTGGAGCATTGCGCGCGAGACCTATTTCAAATAGTCATCAACCCTTGGAAATGATGGTTTATAAATTGGCTCAACCCCTGTTGACTCTAGACCTTAACTATCTCTCAACCAGCCTATCCATCTGCACCCAAAGCGGTGGGGAAGAGGCATAAGAAGCTTTTTTTTTTTTTTTTTTTCTTACCAATTTTATGCGACTATCCGGCGCAATTTCGTGTGAAAAACTCACATTTCGAATACGCAGAACGGAGAAACCTCAATATTTGTGAACGGTATTCGTCAGCACAAGATATGGTCCCTCTACATGGTTGCTAACCTCTGGGTGCAAATGAGAGCAGAGAACACGGAAGAAACCATGAACCGGGATCCTATGTATCGCAAGGAGGGCCGCGCATTAGGCGTCGTCTTCGAAAATGTCACTGTTATTGGTGTTGCCGCTGGAGTTGATGGTATCATGACTCTTCCAGCCATGATCAACAAGATAGTTCAATGGCCTGTGACAGTCCTGACTCAAATGACTGGGAAAAGAAAAACGCTAACTACCCAGATTATTCGCGATGCTAACGGAGTGGTCTTCCCTGGCGAATTAATGCTAGTTCTGGGAAGATCTGGCGCCGGCTGTATAACCCTGCTCAAGACTTTGGCTAACAGTCAGGGGTCATTTCTGGAAGTACAGGGTCAATTGGCATATGCTGGTCTTTCGGGCAAAGAGATGGCACATCGATATCGGTCTGAGGTAGTCTATGCAAATGAGGAAGACTTCCACTTCTCTACTCTGACAGTTAAAAACACTATGGAGTTTGCCCTCTGGCTGCGGAAGCCCGCAAACGAAACGCGCTCGGACTCGGACTTTGCCCGCGAAAATATTGATGTCTTTCTAGGTTCTGTTGGGCTATCACACACCGCTGACATGATTGTAGGAGACGCCTTTGTTTGAGGTGTTTCTGGAGGCGAGCGCAAACGTGTCACCTTAATTGAAGCTTTGTCGGCAAATCCCGCGGTAGCGGTATGGGACAATCCTACCCGTGGTTTAGACAGTTTGTCGGCTACGGAGTTTGTGCAATTTGTCACATCAACTGCTCGTGATACCGGAATGAGCAATATTGTGACTATGTACCAAGTGTCAGAGACCATCTATGATTGCTTTGACTGGTTACTGTGCTTTACGATGGGGGGACCATCTTCTGCGGCAAGATAGACTGAGTTAAGGAATACTTCATTCGACTAGGCTTTGAATGCCGTGATCGCCAGATGATCCCAGATTTCCTGATCTCCGTCACTTCGCCAGCTGATTGTCTCATTCGAAAGGATGCTGCAGGAATTGTCCCGACTGATTCTGATCAATTGGCCGCAGCTTTCCGCAAGAGCCCCGAGTACCAGGAGCTTCGGAAGGAGATAGAAGCATATCATACCCAGGTTGGTAAGAACAGCCGGTTGATACAGGAATTCCGGGACAATGTACAGCAGATTTGCTCCTGCTGGGTATCCAAGCTCGCGATTGTACCTAACCCACTCCCGAAGCAGATTTGGATCATGATACTCCGATACTACCAGTTGTTATGGGGCGACAAGCGGACCTTTTTGATCATACTGGCCTTTGTCGTCTTGAATGCTGTGATAAATGGGCCGGCGTACTATATGGCTCCGAAGGATGAGACAGGGTCTTATGAGAAGAGCAGTGCCTTGTTCTTTGCTCTTATATATTTCTATCTCAATGCTTTGACCGAGGTTGTCACGACTGTCAAATCTCGGAGCATTCTTCTGAAGCAAGCTCAGTACGGCTTCCTTCACCCTAGTGCATTTGTGATTGCGCGAGCAATCGCAGACATACCTATTGCTTTCTTCCAGTGTCTCGTTTTCTCGTGCCTCTACTACTTCAGCATTGACCTGCAATGCACGGCATCCGCATTCTGGATATTTGTCCTCATTGTGTTCGCTTATTATACTGCTGTACAAAGTTTGTTCCGTATGTTGGGAGCTTGGGTTCCTAATATTTTGTTGTCCCTAATGATGGCAGGTAGTGCCATCCCCGTTGGTCTGCTTTACTCGGGGTTCGGACCTGGCCGGCCAACACAGCATCGGTGGGGTTCGTGGCTACGTCGCGCATCGCCATCGCCCTATGCTCTTGAGGCACTGATGGGTAATGAGTTTACTGGTATTAATTTGACGTGCTCAGAAAGCGAAATGGTCCTGTACGGCCTTTCATATACCCAGCTCTAGTACCAGACTTGCAGTATAACGGGCAGTCTGAAGGCCCACGATCCCGTTGCCGGCTCGGTATATTTGGTAGATTACTTTGGCTACACCCGCGACCATCTATGGCGCAATTTCGGCATCATCATGGTTCTCTGGTTCCTCTACACCGTATTGGGTAGCATTGGACTCACCGTCATGACCCGCGAATCTGGGGGATCGCAGAGCCGTATCTTCAAGTCGTCCAAGCAACGTGACGAGGAGAGCTTGCCCAAGTCGGCTGCAAGCTCCTCGTCCGCTACGCAGACGATCTGCGAAGATTCCCAACCTGACGGTATGAGAATCGAAGGTGCCCCGGACAGCAATTTTACCTTTACCGATGTCAGCTACACTGTCGCACACGATGGTGAAGACAAGCAGTTGCTGCACAAAGTGAGTGGGTATGCCCGCCCCGGGCAGCTGACAGCCCTGATGGGTGCCTCGGGAGCTGGCAAGACTACCCTGCTGGACACGCTTGCGCAGCGCAAGAGAACCGGCAAGATTGAAGGAACTTTTCGACTTAATGGTGAAATGTTGGATGAGTCCTTCGAGCGCTCATGTGGATTTGTAATGCAGCAGGATATTCATGAACCGTTCGCCACCGTACGCGAGGCATTGGAATTTTCGGCACACTTGCGCCAGCCCGCGCACATCTCAAACGAGGATAAGATGGCCTACGTCGAGCATATTATTCATCTTCTTGACCTCGAGAATATTGCAGAGGCATTGGTAGGCCAGCCGGGAGATGGACAGCTTAGCGTCGAAGAGCGTAAGCGTGTCACTATTGGAGTCGAACTTGCGGCACGGCCTAGTTCGCTCTTGTTCCTCGATGAGCCTACTTCCGGACTTGACAGCCAGGCCTCATTTGAGCTCGTGCTCTTCTTGCGTCGTATTGCAGCTGAAGGTATCCCTGTCTTGTGCACAATTCACCAGCCGTCCGGTGTGCTTTTTGATATGTTCGACCAAGTTCTGCTCCTCGCCCCAGGAGGCCGGACCGTCTACTTTGGCGAGACGGGTGAAAATTCCTCAAAAGTGGTCGATTATTTCGGGCGTCATGATGCTACAATTGGCAGCGACACTAACCCCGCTGAATTCATCCTCTCGACTGTCACGTCCAAGAACGAAGGCTCGCTGGACTGGCCGGCTATATGGCGTGCCTCCGCTGAAAACCAAGCCCTGGAAGCAACTATTACGCAGCTTAACTCCACCGTCGCCAGTAAGGAGACAAAGATCAACCCTTCGCAGCTTTACGCATCCTCCTCGCAGAACAAATACGCTCTATCCCTCTTGGCCCAGACCATCGCAGACACCAAGCGCCACTGGATTTCTGTCTGGCGGGACGGGATGTACAACTTCAGCAAAATAGCCAAGTCCCTCTTCGTCTCCATGTTCATAGCCTTCAGTTTCTTCCACGCCGGATACACCCTCCAAGGTCTACAAAACCAGATGATCGCCCTGCTCCTACTCTCCTGGATTATCCCCACCACCTGCGCCGATCTCCAGGACCTCTGGTTCCGCAAATGGGCCATCTTCACAGCCCGAGAGCAGAACGGTATCTACGACTGGCGCGCACTTCTTACCGCGTTGATTGTTGTCGAAATACCGTGGCAGCTGTTCACCTATACATTGGTCTACCTAGCCACCTACTGGACCGTGGGCTATCCAAACGAAACCCCTATTGCCGGACTCTACTACTTCATGTGGATCCTCCTCGGTATTTTCGGAACCGGATACTCCCACCTCCTAGCTGCGCTCTTCCCATCCGCAACTCTAGGCGGGTACGCTAATTCCCTCTTCTGGGTCGTCCTTATGATTGTTTCTGGAGTCTTGACTCCTCATGCATACCTGAACGATTTCTACCGCCCCTGGCTGTTTTGGATCGATCCCATGCGCTACTTCTTCGGCGCTTCGCTCGGTTCGGTCCTTCACGGCGTTGCGGTTGAGTGTTCCTCGAGTGATCTCGTCGTATTTGATGCTCCTCCAGGCAGTACTTGTGGCCAGTATGCGGCGGCCTTCTTGGGGAGTAACCCAGGCTACATCGTTAATCCGAACGCGACGGCAGATTGCTCGTATTGTCCGTATTCGGTCGGTGATGAGTATCTGGACACGTTGGATTATTCGTATGGGCAGCGCTGGTGGAATTGGGCGGTTTTTGTGGGCTTTTGCTGTACGAACTTTATGTTGGTTTATGTGGTGGTGTGATTCACTAAGGGGAGGGGGCAGAGACGTGCTTGAGGGGTTAAGCGGGGAGATGGATTTGATGTATGATAGAATTTAAAATGCGAAGACGGATGCTGGAGTAGTTAGGGATTGTCATTCAATGATCTACAAATTGTCAAAAACACTAGCAAGTGGGATAGAGAGGTGCTTACGGCGACTCCATGATAGTGGAAGATCGGATATTCCGAGGAAAATGAGAGCAACACCAAAGATTAAGTCAGCTTACTTGTAGACAAGCACTTCTCCCTGACAATTCGAAACTAAGAATTAACAAAATCCTGGATTCAGAGATTTGATCCAGATGGTTTAATTGGTAGAATTGCAGGTTCAGGCTGGTGGTAATGCACACCTCCTGCGCCGCGTGGGGCAATTGTAGCCTAGTCCTGCGAGGCGATGAGCACAATTTCAGACGACAAGGGTCGGCGCGTTAGACTAGAATCTGATGGTGGGCTCCACCTGATTATATGTTATTGGGCAACTCGATTCAGGCCGGCTCAACTTGAGTAACCGAATCGGCCTATGGAGGTAAAGTCTGATTTGAACGTAACTATTCGCGGGAGTTATGGGGATGTCGAAGGGACCGTGAGATGCCAGAATATCACACCCGCAAGTGCAATGTCAAGGTTCGGTGCCTAACGTGGTTATCGTCTATTCAGCCGCATCAGGACAGTTTTCAGGTGGATCATAAAAATCATAAAATTAGAAAGCTTTCTCGTCGATTAAAGGCCCCTCTATGTTTTTCAATCAGCCGAGTAAGCCTCGTAGCTATCTACATTGTAATCATATCACTTCCCCTCATAGCGAGCCACCACGCTATTCACAATCTCAGACACTTCCTTCGCCTTACTAAAATCAACCGAATGGCCCGCATCCAGCTCAAAAGCCTCAACCTCTGCCCCCTCCTTCTTCATCACATCGACCATCCACCTCTGGTAGTCAACAGGAACAGTCATATCCCTAGTCGATAAGACACTTGCCACAGGGATATCCCTCCAAGCAGCTCGCTCGGCAGTAATAGGCTGGTACATGCACTTGCCATTCCACCGCTGAAGGGTCCCCAAATACCATTCTACCTCGGACTCAGCTTCATCCGGACCAGGCGTAACAAGCAGACCCTTAGGATCGCGGTCCACGCACGTTCCATCCTCCGCGAAATCGAATGCCACGGGCATCAATGACGCGTGACCGAACTGGTCCACAATGTCAAACATGCTTCGCCCCTCGGTAACGGTGAAGGAAGACAGTGAGACAATATGAAGTACTCCACCAGGTAGGCCTTGTTTGCTGCGAGTTGAGATTGCTAGGTCCGAAAGACTGTTGGTAGCTACCTGGCCACCGTAGGAATGGGAGATCACAATGACATTTTTGCCAGAGTTGGCGAGGTTCAATGTGTATTCGCGAAAAGCAGTTGTGTCGGTTTCTAGATCGGCTGTTGGGGGTCGCGCGCCGTTCATTGAGGGTAGCTCGGGGACGTGGACTTCGTGCCCGGATGACTTGAGAAGGTTGGTGAGCTTGTCATATGAGGTGGGAACGTGCCAGCCTCCTGAGATGAGGAGGATTACGGGCTTGGAGGCAGACATGGCTGTTGTGTAGTAGCTAGAAGAATGGAAAGAGATGGGATTAGAAAGAGCAGAGGGGCTGAGAATTCTTGGGGAAATACTTATACTCGCGTTCATAAGAGTGGGGCAGAGTTTAGGAAGACGAGGCAAAGAATGGTAAGGCAAGGCTGTGAGCTGTTAGTTCGACTCTATCCATCCACGATTCAATGCTACGCTTAGTGGTAAGCTAGTAGTAGCCTAGGTAAATTAGTGCTTACCATGGCTTGTTAGCCGTTCAAAGGTCGGGTAATTCCACGCATGGAGCCACAACTACGGAGAATGCCTATATTCAAAATAGTTAGATATCTCTATATGCGGTGGATGAAATACAAGAGGTATCCTGGGTACGCCAATGATTGAAACGGACAGGCCATCATCAGCTGTGATTTGCCATCAGAGGTGGTGCCTTCGCCCGGGTTACAGATTTCAATGCCTTGAATAATATTTTCCCCTTAATTGTCTAAGTGGACTGCAATTCAATTCAAAATAAAGGTATTAATTATGGATACCGATGTTCCCCAATCGAAACAAGAGTGACAGGTGAACAGTAGATCCCAGCCACCCTGACCCACAATCGCTATTTATATGTCACTACATAGCGGCACAGCAAATGGAGATAGGGATATTATTTTATATATCGTTCTAGACCTAACTCATGAAAGGCATTCACTTTTGAATGTGAGAATTATCCTGGTTTATATATATATAATCTTGGGCAGTGATGACGAGTCATGTGACTTGCTGCTAGACGATGGAACGTGATACAACAACATTTGCACTGTTTGTCTTTCGGCTCGGTGATTGTCCGAAGCTGGTGCTAACCTGAGGCATCTAAGTGGGAGGAACCGGATGTGTAACGGGCATTCCTGATCGGGCATCATCATACGATTAGGACTCTATCTATTTATTCTATCTCAACATTATCATCATCGTGACTAATACTACAGGTTGCAACAATAAAAAAGGAAAAGAGATCGTGATCGTGTCTACTGGCGAACCAGCACACCACGGTATCTCATCTTGCCCTCGCGCAGGGTCTGCATGGCCTCCTCAATACCCTCCTTGTTCAAGGGGAAGGTCATGATGGTGGGGTAGATCTTCTTCCTGGCAGCGAACTCGAGAAGGCTGCGGATGCTCTGGCGGGAAGCAACCAGGGAACCCTGGATGCGGACACCCCTCCACACGAGGCCGAGCATGGGCACCTTAGCAGGCTCGAAAGCCACAGTCAGAGGGTAGATGCTACCGTGGGTGGCCATCAGGGGAATGAGACTGTATTTATGTTAGCTATATGCACGAACAAGCTACTATGCAAAGGCGAGAGCGATTGGGGGGTGCGGGGGTGTGGAAGCCAACGTACGAAGGGTAATCAACACCAGCATTGCCGCAAAGCAAGAGGTGCTTGACGGGCTTGAAGCCCTCAGGAACGGCATCACCGGACTTGAAAACGTGGAACTCAGAAGCACCAAAGTCCATAGCTTCCTGGCGCTTGGTCTCGGAGCTGGAAAGGACAACGACGTGGCAGCCCATGGCAGCAGCCAGCTTGATAGCAACGTGACCAAGTCCACCAATACCCATGACGGCGACGCGGTCAGTCGAGCGAATGCCATACTCGCTCAGGACGGTCCAGACAGTAGCACCAGCGCACATGAGAGGAGCAGCATACGCGGAGTCATAGCCATCGGGAATGGGGTAGACGCAGTTGGCGTCCCAGACAGCACCGTAGCTGAAGGTTCCGTTGTCGAAGTCGTGAAAACCGTACTGCTTCTGGTTCTCGCAGTACTGATCCCAGCCTAGTTCGAATGGGTTAGCCTGCATAATGATTCATGTGTCATACATGAAGGGGAAGTACCAGTAGCGCAGTTGTCACAGGAAGTGCAGATGCTGTGGGTGTATCCGAATCCAACACGGTCTCCAACCTTCACGGAGGTAACACCGGGGCCAAGAGACTTGACGATTCCGATACCCTCGTGACCGAGCACCTGGTTGGTCTTGAGGTAGTGCTCATCTGTGCCGCAAAGACCAGAGTGTGTGGTCTCAATGAAGACCTCGTTGTGTCCAAGGGTGGACGAAGCCTTGTCAGCGACAATGCGGCCCTCGGCAGAGCCACGGAACACGTCGTACGTAACGCTCATGGTTGGTAAGATTTTGAATAATGTGAGGGGTATCTAGAAGAAAAGAGAGATGGATGGATCCTAACGAAAAAATGGTCTACCCAGTCTTTATAAACGCCCCGTCTCTGCGATCCTGATCATACATTATTGTTAGGGACTGGTCCGAGCAAACCGAAACGGCTCACGGCGTTGCTGCCATTTGAGTAACGTTATCCTGTGGAAACCCAGGGAACAAGTGAAGAAAACTTCACGTCGGCTTCTGTGGAGTGCAATTCAAGGAGCGTAACGGCAAGTTTGGTCCACCAGATCCACCTCCCAACCGCAGATTTTCCGAACGAAGTCCGCATGTCGCACACGAGACCGCAGGGACTTTCCTCTCGCGCCTCGCAGAGTTATTTGCATTTATGCGTTATCTGTATCATATCTCTCTGGTTCACCCTGAGTGCCAAGATACCGTTGGCAAAGTAAATGGTAGCTTTTGGTTTGAGATAAGGTTTTTCATGACTCTATTCGAATCGGTCCCGACAACGGGCCGAGAAAGAGAAGAATTCGAGAAGGACTTTTATGGCGCTACGGATCCACTCGCTGCCGTGCCGAGGTTGTTCTATCGCCTTCCCGAGACGTTGTCGATCCCTTATTCCGGCTTTCGAACTCCAGGGTCAAATTTTCACACGTGGTATGATCCAGCAAATTATTCGCAAAAGTTTGCTACATGGAATTTCTTGAGCTACTCACGTGGGCCACTAAGGACTCTGCACGTCATAGAGCCATGGGGTCGGCATATTAAGGCCGTTGCCGCTAACGTACACCATTGTGGGAACTGGAAGCCTCCTGCGTTAACATTTGTCACTTGCCGGGATTAGCTGTTGCGGTCATGCTTTGCCTTCACCCGAGACTCGTTATCGTTAGTCTGAAAATGAGTGAGGCTGTGTGGTCATGGCTTGCATCAGTCATGTTGACTGGTTGGATCTGAACGGCCCTACTCACCGCAAGTCTGTCATGAAAAGGATTAGCGACTAAGGCTGATCGTCCTTCCAGCAGTGAAAGAAGCTGAGACAATGATTATAAGGCAGATGTTGTCAAACAATCGTCCACAAGTGTAGCCTCCAAATAAATTCATTAGCTACACCAACTACGACGTACAATACCTAGAGACATGACAAACGTGTTCATCACCCGGTCATGAATCTTTCTAACAGATGGCGACTATTTGGTATAGGCATTGGCGCTTCTGTGAAAAAGGCTTGCTCATTAGGTCTAAAACCGTCAATTCGTCACAATTCTGCTCCTGAAGGAGTTTCTCGGAGAGACCGCCACGAATGATGTATTGCTAGACATGAACTGACTTGCTTGATGCAATCTGGGATGTGGAGTCCACACCATAGCCTACCTTACAGAGTATGTGCTAATTGCAGGACTAGGCCCACTTGATCGGCTCCGATCATCTTGATAAGATACTTCTCCAATGAATCTGTTTATTCAGAGATCAAAGGTCGTTTCATGAATAGTTTTATACGATAGACCAAAGCCTGTATACATTTCTAGGATGGTTATTAAAGATAAATTAGACCTTAGATATACATCATCTCCAGGTGCGGGTAATTGATTACTCGTCGACTGTTGAATTACCACTCGTCCTGGTGCGCGTAACTTCTTCTTTTAACCCTGCTCCTCAATTTCCCCTGAACTTCCCTATTCCTGTTTCTTTCTCTCCACGTCAACCATGGTTCCGACAGCCTACCACGTCGTATCCATATATCTCCATCAGGGTTCGCATACCTGAACTCCAAGCCACCGGATCATACCCGAACCTTATCATTTCCTGGTTGTCTCACCCCCTGCTCTAGGGAAAGCGCGCCGTGCTTCTGACAGCTTTGCTAGTCAATATTGCACCTAGTTACGCCAGCTCGGCCCTATGCCCTTTGTTTGGGTGTAGGATGACATAGTTTATTGATTTCTTGTCTTGCAGCTAATTGACTTGATGGCAGTTCGACCGTCGCCCAGTTTTGTGATTCAGGTTCAAGGACAATAATTTATCATGGTACCCTTCGTCGCTATATTCCTCATTATTTCTACGGTAATGATTCAACTAATTCAAATAATGACGTATCATCTACGCTGTTTCCTCTAATATAGAGTGCCTCATCTTCATCAATGAAAGCATACGTCTGCGATACTCAATTTGTAGCACATAAAAGCCCTAATGCTTTCCGCGGAAAAACTAATAGACATCCAAAAGCTTTATTACTAGATCGATTCTCAATTACATCATGACTAAGCCCGAATACGTTTTCACTCGTGATTTCCATGATGACAACCGGGACGTTTTGCTCAATATATTCGATGTACAACTGCTAACTGAAATCGCAGCATCAACCTCCAACATTATCTGTGGACCGAACTGTTCGGCTACCATATCCACCCTTCCATCCCTACAAGCAACCCAAACTTGAGAATTGCCGACGTTGGCACTGGCACTGGGTAGGTGGTAAAACATGCAGAAAGACAAAAGAACTAGCTTACTGCTAACGCTCCAACCAGAATCTGGTTGACAGATCTATCTCGTCGACTTCCGAGCACCGTATCCCTAGATGGCCTTGATATATCCTTCAGCGCTCTCCCCCCAAATGAATGCCTTCCTTCGAACATGACTCTACAATCATATGACATACTATCCGACACGCCTAATCACCTCCGTGGTGTCTACGATATCGTTCACGTTCGGAACTTTTCCTTCGTAATAAGGGACTTGGAGGCTGAAAAGGTCATCGGGAACGTTTCACAGCTATTGAGTATGCACCCAATATTTATCCTTGGGCCCCGCCCCCAACGTTCTATTGCGTGCTTATTATCGCACAGGACCTGGTGGCTACCTTCAATGGGCCGAAATAGATGCCCTTTCGTATCGGATCGAGAAGACCAGACCGGACTGCAAAGACGACGCCCTTAAGGAACTCATGCGCTTAGGCAGGGGGGCGGATGATCGTACTACTCCTCATTGGATTCCCGAGATTCCCTTTTTCTTTCAGCAGGCAAAGCTTGAAGAGGTGCAAAGCGACGTCAAAGATGCCCCACCGTATATGGCCGTAGCAAAGCATGAATGCAATCTTATTGTTCCTGAAATGCTCGCCCGCACAACACAGAATTCGGCTCTAAGTAAGAAATTTTCGCGGCTTATACCCGAGGCTTTGGAGGAAACACATGGAGGAGCGTACTGGGCCTTTACTCGGCTTACGGTGGTTGGCAGGAAAGCTAGTGGTTAGCTTGATGGCTTTACTTGAGTCCCGTCGGATACAGGTGGGATTTTGATGTCGATGTACGGTTGAATAGAATGAAGGGAAAAGAGGAAACGATATCCATATTTTTGATGCTTGGGGGATGCTTGGGGGATGCTTAGGGGGTCCGGTATTGCATTCCAATTGAGCATGTGGATTTATGCACATATTTCGCTCGTGAGAAACTGCCAAGGGAAATATATAGGAGCTTTATCCCAACTCTGCCTTCGACCAGACTCTAGAGACTGTAGGTTCTGAACATGTCTCTGAGCATTTTAAAATGCTGAATAGTCTGTGGGCTCCGTCACCACACAAAATACTACTTAGTAAGTCCGCCATGGTGCGGATATGTTGCCACACGACCTATTAAGCCATCTGTTAAATTCTGCCATCAACCCTAACGCTGAAGCACTATGACTCGGCTGCTGACCGCATCGTTAGTGACTCTCAGAAATGTCAGGCGATATAGATAGAGGACTGCGAAAGCTACAACAGAACTGTACGGTTCAATGCTCTCTCCATAGCAATTTTTAAGCTGTCTTGTTATTATCTTAGGTATGAGGATACAATAGAAAGACTAACGGTCATGATACGGCATGCGATGAAAGGATATCTGGCTATAACTAGAGTTGAGGCTAAGTAGATAAGATACTATGGCGTGACTGGCCCGCCATAATCGAGCTTCGATCACGTCAGTACACTAGCTAAGTGTCACCTTACCCCACCTCCCCTCCTCATACGTATCCATATCCCCAACAATCAAGATTTAATCACCATCAGCCACTTCCAATATCAGCTATGCCTACTTCCATCGAAACTACCGTCAGCACGCAGACTAAGATTCGCCCTACCGTCCGGCTCGCGGCTGTTGACGGGGATGCCGAAAAGGTTCGTTACCACCCCGCTATCCTTGCTTATATCCATGCATTCAGCTCACCACGCTTGCTACAGCATCCCGATTGGCTGGTCGAGCTGCACATAAAGGGTTGGACGGTTGTCCGCGGCGCCCTACCAAGGGACCGCGCGCTGGCGTATGCCAATAAGGCCTACGAATGGCTTGAAAGCTGGGACCTGGGGTTCGACCGCAAGGACCCGTCCACCCGCAAGGCAGCAAATCTCCCCTGGCACACTCACGGGGGGCTTTACAGCAGGTTTGTCCCCATTATTTGCTATCGTGCACTGTAATAGGCAGCGGCAGCAGTAACACTGCCGCGAGCATAGGTACGGCGTCGGCCACGAGCAGTTCGTGTGGGATTTGAAGTCAGAGCCGGGGCTTGTGGAGAAATGGGAGCAAATCTGGGGCACCCGCGAGCTACTAGTCTCATTTGGTATATTCTGCCATGTTTTCCTCATGATGACCAGTACTGACTGTGCAGACGGGCTAAACCTTTCCTTGCCCGAAAAGGAACGTCCCAAGACAGATCCTATTTTCGCGCCGTGGGCGCATGTCGACCAGTCCCCCTTTAACAACAAGTTCGACACCGTCCAAGGAATTGTGAATCTGCTCCCCAATGGGCCCGAGGATGGCGGGCTGATGGTGTTTGAAGGGTCAAGCGCTTGCTACACTGAGTTGTGGCAACACTTTGACCACAAGAAGGGTGAAAAAGGATGGAGCACGTGGGCCTATCAGAGTGTTGACGAGGAGATATGCCAGTGGCTTGAGGCTAGAGGATGCAAATGGACCAAGGTGTGCGCAGAGCCTGGCGATCTGCTACTCTGGGACTCAGTGCGTGCTCCTATTCCTAAGATATCTTGAGTTTCTAGTTGGCTAACAGCGCACTAGCGCACTATTCATTACGGCGCTGCTCCTTCTTCTGTCAATGACCGCTTCGCTGCCTGTAGGCCCGACTCTTCATCCCATGCTAGCATAAAAATACTAACTATCTAAACTAAGATGTCTGCTACAAGCCAGCCGCCGCCATCTCAGAGGAGGCGAAAAAGGTGCGCCTGCAGGCGTTCGAAACGAAGCAGAATACAACACATGATCCGGCTGATTTTCGGGTCAGGGAGTACCTGCCACCGGCAGATCATCCTACCTACGAAGCGGCCATCAAGAGGCCGTTACAAAGCCCGGTGCTTTCGAAGCGGGCGAGGGAACTGATTGGGCTGGAACTATACTGAAGGGTTTCACAGGACCAGAGGCTGTTTTGGTTAGTGAGTCATAGCTGTTACTTTCATATAGACTGCAATCGAATGCACATGCATTCGTCATGTACGACGGTCACATATCAGATACTTGGGAAGAGTAGATGACCGATATAAGGGACAGCTGCTGCTCAACGTGCAGCATAACAGGTAAAGAATTGGACATTATTCATTCCCCGGGTAGTTACCCTGGACTGCAGAATAGTATCCCAAATATCTGTAGATATTCAGCATGAAATTCAATATCTAGAAAGCAGTAGACAAAGGTATGAATAAAAACCGTCATTCGAGATATCATGAATTTATAATGGCTTTTCCATTTTTTCTTTCTTGACTAGATATATGAATTTATATTCAAGTTTGTCTTCTCCACTACAAGAACTTGTGGCAGCGGCAAAATTTGAACCTATACTCTGTATAGATATGGATGGGGGCTCCTATTACAAGACATCTCTTCAAATTTAGCTAGGAAAAGACAACACTCGCCAAAAAAAAGTTATTCGTATTGGCGCTGCCCGGAATCGAACCGGGGCTGGCACGGCCACAACGTGACGTCATACCACTAGACCACAGCACCTGTTGTTGTGAAAGTCGTTCACCAAAAATGATTGATGTGGGGCAAAGTGGTTATAGAGGTGGGTTGGTTATTGGGCCGAGGTTGAGGTGATCTTCAGTAGACCAGTGTTCAAGTTACATGCTAACATGGGCTGGAGCGGCCGCTTTTGCATTGGATCGCTGTCTTATGTTTGGCTTCATTAACTCCATTCGTGGTTCGCTCACTTTAAGTTCTTAAGGACTTTACGACTGAATTTTAGGAACATACTCTGTATAACATTCTGACTAATTGGAAAATTATATTTTTCTCGGGCTGTTATTCGCCAAATTTAAATCAATCCCCACAACGCCATGACAAAGCGGGATAATCTAGTTAGCCCGTTTTGTGCTTCATAGTGTCCACCACAATGACCTGACTACACTTGGATCTGAAAGCACTAAAAGCAACCCACAAGCTGCATCTCGAGAATCATGATTGAATGAGATTTATTGGGAGGCTGGGGGCAGGGCATTGAAGCTGTGGTGTTGTTGCATCAAGTTGGCGAGATTATACGGAGTACTAAAGCACCATGTTACTGGGGAATATATATTTTACACTCGGCCATGAGTATAGCACAACATATAACTTCCTCTTCATCAGAAATTCAACAAGAAACTTACTCACAAAGTATCCATACTAGTCCCTCAAAGATCAATAGTTCAATCGGGGCTCACCGCTTCCTAAAATGTCACCATTACTGAAATATACCACTACGCTTCTTTCCACACTCCCCTATACCCTTGCACAGACCTACACCAACTGCAACCCTCTAGAAAAGACCTAATCGTCCGACACAGGCTCAACGCAAAGCACACTACACTACAACTTCGTCGAGAGCTCATCAACACTCGCAGAATTGACGACTCTCTCAGGCAACCCAACTATCAGCTCCGAGGGCGTCGAACTCACAATCAACAAGCAGGGTGATGCACCCAAAATTGAAACGCCATATTACATCTTCTTCGGTGAGATCAGCATCGTTATGAAAGCTTCCGCCGGCACGGGCATAATCAGCAGTATCGTTCTAGAGTCAGATGATCTCGACGAAGTCGACTGGGTAAACACCACCACCACCACACTTTGTACCCAGGACACCCTCAGCTAAATGAATACCTTCTCCTGCGAATCAGGAAGTCCTAGGAAGCTACACAACCAAACTCCAAACCGACTACTTCGGCAAAGGCGACTCCTCCACCTCCAACCGCTGGACCTGGGAGCCCATCGACGACCCTCAATCTACCTTTCACAACTACACCCTAACTTGGACCCCTGCAGCCCTGACGTGGAGCATCGACGGCACGGCCACGCGCACACTTTCCTACTCCGACGCCGCGAACGGAACCCGCTACCCGCAGACACCCATGCAGGTCAGAATTGGGATTTGGGCTGGTGGCGATCCGGATAATAACCAGGGAACGATTGATTGGGCGGGTGGGGAGACTGATTACTCTCAGGCGCCGTTTACTATGGTTGTGAGAAGTGTGGATATCGTTAATTATTATCCGGCGGAGAGCTATACGTATAGTGACAAGAGTGGCGACTTTGAGAGTATTGTGATGCAGGGGGGAAAGGTGTCGAGTCTGCCGGCTTCTGCTGATGCCTCTGGCTCCGGGTCCGGATCTACTACAACGGCGGGTGTTGCGCCTGCGACTGCTTCGATTCAGTGGGCTGGAACGTCGAGGCCGGGTTGCGCCCAGTTAAACGTCCCGGTGCTGGGATTTTCGGTGTCGATTTGGGGCTTGTGCATATTATTTCTTGCCCCGAGGGTTCTGGCAATATAAAGGTAATAGCAGCCTTGATACGGAGCTTTACCGCGCCTGGTATACCTGGACGATATATGATGTCATGAATAGCTGGTAGATGATAGATGAGGAACTTGCAAAGGACTGGTCATAGCTGTACTATATAAAAAGTGGTGATGGAAGTCTCGCTCTGCTTCACGGATGCTTAGATTTGCGTCATAACTCCAAGTTTATGGCAGGATACTTAATAACGAAGCAGGAGTTTTGCACAGCACATTATTTGATTTTCTGAATCTACAGGAGTCCAGGATATTCTCCAGAGCTCATCGGCACCATATCCCCTGGAAATCCATTATTGCCTGTCGGGCGGCCAGCCCAACAAGTCTTGTTATAGTTTTGTCTGTGATGGACGGTGTGGATTCTTATACATTTTCACACTATACATCAGTCAAGAACCTCTTTCCAACACGGGAATCATGGCAGGGTGTAGCTCATGAACATAAGCCACACCTGATATATCATAGAAATGTAGATGAGTAATAATAAGCGTAGTTCCTAGTCATACTTGCTTGTCGAGCTGCAGTTGCCCTATCGACAGCACACCGAGCAAGCCGCTTCAGCTCAAGGATAAACTCCTGCGCAAAGGTGATCTTCCCAACGTAGCATACAGGGTCCCTTGCTCTCTTCTTAGCAGCAATGAGATCCGAAATTAGACCCATGATGTTCATGTCTTCATTGGTTTCGGGATGAAGGGGGTGTGAGAGGACATTGCAAAATAGATTTATGGCGGTTTGGATGAAGTAGGTTAGACAGAAACTGGTATTGGATGTTAGCATACCAATTGGCGTAGGTCATTTGGCCAAAGGCAGGAGACTAAATGACAGGGAAAAACACACAGAAGGTTCTGCGGACCCAGCTCCACACGGTGGAAGACAAATGTCCGGAGAAAGGCTCGACTCGCGGTCACGGAGATCGCAAGGCTCGAAGAAGTATTTTGAGTATCTTGATTCCCGATCCACGAGGCGCACCTGCTGCTGGCTTGGTGAATCATAAGCAAGCAATGGTGGTATTGCAAATGAAAGACCGAGAACCGCATATCGGTGTTTTGAAGCACCAGGTCATGTTCAGCGGGTATCAGCGTGGGTCGATTTGGTAGCGGTAAGCTATCCTTCCACTTCTCCAAGTCCTGATCTAGGTTCCGGATTGTTCGGAAGAGATCTGTATTTGACTGTCGTAGGGCCTCAGGGGAGTATAGCCCGCGGTAAATGCAAGACTGGATGCGCGCCAGGCAGACGTATGCGTCAAGGTAAGCATTTGTGATGCTTGCAGGGTCATTGGAGTTTTCGAAGAGGGAAGGCGCTGGATCACATTCAGAGTCTTCGAGTCGTGGGGGAAGGCCAGTTAGCAGGGTCAAGCCTTTGTCACAAACGTAGGCTATGCGGAATAAACGTCGTGCGTGGATATTGACGGCTAGAGGGGTAGCTCCCGCATGATCAGGAGATAAATTCAGCCTTAGTTGGTATATCAACCGGGCCACCGTTGTCAGTAGGTGATCGATGGTTGAAAAGTCTGCTGCAAGCCCCTGGCAACACAAAGACTGGGGGTTTAGAGTTAATCTCCGTTGGACATTATGTTAGAAAGGTGGACTCATAAGCATGAGAATAGCCTGCAGCCCATCCAGTGTTGCAGCTCCCTTGATAATTTCTGGAACAAGGCGATATGCCTCACGAGCATTTCTAACGCTTGACTTCAGCGCACCGTCCTCGTCCCCATGCACCACAGATAACGCAAGCGAGCAAAAAGCAAATATCGCGGCCCTGGCGCAGCTCAAACAAGGCGATCCTGTTGATAGCTGTCCATAATATGCTGCTTGAATAGTGTGAGTTACCAGCGAGGGGTCAAGGATGGGGAAGAAAAGGCTGAATTCAGAAGCTTGATACTTCTGGATCTCTACGTAAAAGTGGTTCTGGTCAGGCAGTAGAGACGGTGGATCAGCAGAGTCTAGCCACCTGGGAGCCTCGGAGATTGGATAATGAGCGACTGTAAGCTCTCTCCCAGTACATACGGTTATCCATTGCAAGCCGCTTGCCGAGAAAATGGGCGTGCCATCGAACGTGCATACATTCCCCCAGTGGCGGCCCGCAAACGGGTCATTGTAGCCAACGGCCGGAGTCCACGCCGTGATTGTAGGATTTGCGCTTGCGAGGCCTCATTTAGATAAAATTACTCAGCAAGTAAAGAGGTAGTTTATTAAGGGCAATACATACATTCAAGTCTGCTACCTTGTTGCTTTATACTGGCGAAGACAACAGGGTTAGTCTAATTCGACTTGGGCGCTAATATTGCCCACCTTGAAGAGCCCCCGGGGCTAGATCTGGAAAAGGTACATTGTAGATCATGACAGGCGCACCAGTCACACTTTGGTGTTGCCCGATCACAGGCGATCTAAAATAGTTGTGTGGTTAGATTGTATGTGTCTAGGTCCAGGGTGGGTGTTCTCACCTTCCTAACATGGCAAACATCGCACGCCCGGTTTGGACGGCCTCGTCGCCTCTGCACCGGCGCAACCTGGAGTATCCCTGCCTGACCCGAGGACATGAGCTCATTGATGTTTTCATGAATATGAGAAAAAGATTAAGGGTCTTCGAGGTGGAACCGAGCATGAAGCTTGGACCAGCGAGGTGCGCGATATGCCACGTGACGCTGTGGCCGGACGCACAATGGTCTGGCACGTGACAGGCTTCATGATTGTCCTAGGGCAGAATATGAACACCCAAGTCTCAATATAAAACTGGTTCCAATGAGTAATACTTAGCAATTTGCGCAATGAAGTTAGTTAGAGGGATCAAATATCCCCAATAATATAGCCTGTTGCCATATCTGTAGAGATAATAGTCTGGGTCATGTGAAAAAGCATGCGAGGCTGAGGCCTCTGGTTCTCCTCTTTCTTTGCCCGCCATTTCCTTCAATGGTTCAGAATGGTGTCAGCATGATTCCCCGCTTGGAACATCCGGATGTGATCATTCGATGCTTGGGGTGCGTAATGTATGCTTAGCGGTGGGTTTCGGCGAATGAAATCGCCTCATTAAGCGCCGGTCATGCAAGTCCATCACGATAGGCTTCCGGCTATCAGTTCATCCCCACCTAGCTAGCAGGCTTCACAGTTTGGCGATCACAGTATGAAAGGAACTCCTCGGTCGGAGGTATCGATGTTGGAGGCCGCCTTCTTCCTTTACCTCCCTCTCTTCCGGCCATGTCCTCAGACGGCTCACTATGGGCGCGCTGAAATTGAACCTACCCAGCTCTCCTTGCATCCAAGTATTCAAAAGGAATCGGCAAAGGAAATTGCTCTATGCGGGGTTATCGCTTGTGTTTATTCTCGTGTTGTGGGGTACATTATTGATAAGTTCTGGTGAACGGTATGCTGGGTTGCAGGGGCTGCGTTCAGCAGACGGATTAAGTCTGGCAACAATCACAAATGAAACATTAGGGGTGAGCTCTCATCCCAGACCATACAGTATATCCGAGTTCTAATCGAGACGTAGTTCGAAAGGATCTTCTGCATCAATCTCCCCAGTCGACCTGATAAACGGGATGCAATCACACTAGGCTCATCAGTCACGCAGTTCCGCGTGGACTGGATTGATGGCGTATCCTCTGAAGATATGAGCCCAAAGGCCTATCCTCCAGTAAGATTCATTTGGCCACTGTGTCTCATATTATCTACTAAGGCTCTCTCCAGCGGTACGACGAACCCGATAGACCTCGCATGCTAGCCGGTGAAATCGGCAGCTGGCGAGCCCACCTGAACGCGATGCAACGGTAATCACATCTCCACCAAAAGTCAGACACAAAACTGACTTCAATTAGCATCGTCTCAGAGCGCATAACTAGTGCCCTAATACTCGAAGACGATGTCGACTGGGACGTGACTCTAAAGAACCAACTACAAGAGTTCGCGCTGGGAACCCAAGCCCTCCAACCTGAACACCATCCCAAGACCACGCCTTACGGGGACGACTGGGACATCCTCTGGCTCGGCCACTGCGGAACAAAATGCCAAAAGAAAACCCCTTTCTACATACTAAAGAATGACCCAACATCTATCCCCGTCTACGGCCTCCCACAATACTGGGCCGGCCCAGCCGTCCACGAACTTGTCGACAACATCAAACACAACCGCATTATCTGCAAAACCTCCTTGGCAGTCTGCTCCAGCGCATATGCGGTATCATTTAACGCAGCACAGAAGATACTTGCAGCGTTGTCTGTTTTACCCGATGATGAGAGCATGCCGCCTGGTCAGAGTGTCGTGTACGATGTCATGTTGGGGAGATTATGCGAGACCGGATACTTGAGGTGTATTTCGTCACATCCTTCGCTTTTCGGTAACTGGAAGGGCGCGGGCCTACCCTCGAAGGGGTCGGATATCCAGTATAAGTATGATGGACCGAGGGAGCAGAAGACGTTCGAGGGGGCGAGTTTCCAGGGGTTGGTTTATAGTACTATGTTTAATTTGGGGACTTTGCTGGATGGGGGAAGGGTGGTGGTGTCCAATGTTAACGATGTAATGAAGCCGAAGTTGGATCTTAGGAAGGTGAGGAGGATTGAGGGGGGGTTGCATGTGTTGGATTATGAGGAGATGGTGTTGAGTAGTGTAGGATAGATCATTGACATCTTTCAGAATGTTCCTTGACCATACGTAGTATATAAACTCTGCTAGAAAGATAGAGGCACTATTTACTTGTTGTGGTAATATTTATTTGCCGCATGTGAAAGAGGACAAACAATAATGGCGGTCATTGGTTCTTCTTAACCATAATGCATGCTCTTGCATCCCTGAACATGCCATCTGTATTCCCGTGACGATAAGTGATATATACCAGCATGTGTCGCAGGTCTCAATGCTACATGCATACGACATCTCCCCCCTCATTTACGTCCATAACCGCACCAGAATTTCTCATATCTCAATGAGTACGTATCATTATGATATCACGACCATGGTATATACACAAAAACTTCAATCATATCCAACATGACTTAAGGCAATATATCACTTCGCTCGAATGGTTGCACGATCGATCATCTGCGGAACTATTCGATAACAGTCAGTTGAATCCTTTCAATACAAGACCATAGAGCATCATCGCGTACCTCGAGTTGTAGTCCGTCAGGGCTTTAGAAACGGCCGGGACCTCCGTGAGGGCCACCGGGGCCACCGGGGCCGCCAGGACCGCCGTGGGGACCACCAGGGCCGCCGTGGCCGCCGCCGTGAGGGCCTCCGTGGCCACCAGGACCTTCATGAGGACCACCGAATCCTCCAGGGCCGCCGGGACCGCCGGGACCGCCATGAGGACCACCAGGGCCACCGCCGTGAGGGCCGCCAGGACCTCCAGGGCCGCCCTGAGGACCGCCGTGGGGGCCTTCATGGCCGCCAGGGCCGTGCTGGTTCTCGTGGTGGTGGTGGAAAAGACCCATGTTGATTGTTTGTAGGAAGAAAGGTTTGAGGTGTTTGTTTGATAAAAGTGTGTGGCTTGTAGATGTTGTTGAGAATGAGTGAGGGTCTGCGAGAGATCGTGGGGGATCTTATACTCGTGGCCCCCTGGGAGGCGCCATTAGGGATGTGGAGACCACATAGGGTCTGCGATCCAGCGAAGAGGGAAAAGAGATAATTCTGGGTGCAAATGACGCTCATGGAGGGGTCTTTTCCCCAGTTCGGATATTGCATCTGACGACATAGCCTTCGAAGGAAACGATGTTGCCTATGGCCGATGTGGATTTATCGCCGAGCTAATCGGACTATGACGCTAGTGGACCTTCAAGGCATCGCCCTATTCGCCTGCGATGCTATAGTACCATGGGTTAAGCCAGGAGCAGCATGGCTCAGATCTCGTCGTCGCCCCGTAAGGGGGTAATGGGGAAGATCCCGATCCAGAGAAGATGGACATCATGAAACTTTGATGACATGGCCGTACGCGTTCACTGCATTACTATGCGAGTCACGCAAGACACATTCGAGGTCTTGTGAAGTCTGGACAAATGTCCACTCCAAAGCCCTATGGTCACGGTGAGCTTGGGTTGCCACAAGTGGATGAAAAAGCGTACGTACTTCGACCCACTCCTGCTCAGCACAGGGCTGGCTAGTGCCCTCAATATGAGGCGCCAAGCGGGGGCATACGAAAATCATGGCCTCAGCCACAGCGCTGAGAGAGTCGTGGCTCGCTTCATTGAGTCATAATGACCGTTATGGGTCGATCAGCGGCCTGGGGAAGTCTCGCTGAATTGTTGTTGTGGCTGATATCCGATTCAGATGCACGCGGTTGAGATGATTCGGCCTGGCCTTCCGATTTCGGCATGAACCGGCCCCGGGTCTGTATGACTAAGCGGGATCGGGCGCCATTGCCAAGTCACACTAAGACTTTGCCAAGCGTTGGTATTTTCCTACCGGCAAACAATGCAAACACCCCTCGCTGTTCTGCTTTCTTGTTAACAGAACATAATTCAATTGTTACGAGGGGTAGACGTTAGATCGATTTGTCGATTTTCGACTATGGGCTGAAGAAAACACAATGTTGGCCTCATAATAATGGTGATGCCCTGCCAGGTTATGAAACACTTCGGGAGGAACTGGCAGCGCAGTTCCCCGGTGGTATTGATGCCTTCTGCAGTACGGTTGGAGGTGCCGGCATGGTCATGGGAGTCTCACGCGTTCTGAAGTCAAAGTGGCCGGATACGCGAGTTGTAGTTCTCGAACCGGCCGCTTCTCCTGTCACTACTGAAGGGCGCACTGGATCTCGTAGCGTCGAGGGAATAGGAATTGGTTTCGTGCCGCCACATCTGGATTCTAAGCTTTATGATGAAGCACGAGGTATTTCAGAGGCAGAAGGTCGTGCTATGTGCAGGCGGTTAGCTCGTGAGGAAGGTTTACTGGTTGGAACTTTGACTGGGTTTAATGTTGTCGTGGCCATTGCTCTTGTCAAAGAACTGGGCCCGGGTAAGACGGTGGTTACCGTCGCTGTGGATACGGGCCTGAAGTATATGACCGGAAATCTCCTTGCGGATGCTTGAGGTCGCGAAATCCCAATAACTAAATAATTGCTCTTTACGATACTATAGGCTTTACTGCCACCCTAATACAAATTTTTATTTGTGTCTGCCTGTTTTATGAAAGGAAATCACCGAGTTCAGACACTCCGGAAACATGAGTGACCACCATGTGTTCTAAATCGACTATTGGTCTTGCTGTCCTCGAAGTTCTTGATGTTACCCAATTAGATTTGTGATCATGGACCGTCTGCCGATTCTATATCGGCTCTTTGTGTGCGCACATTCCTCTTGGATGTTAGCTTGTATCACATAATTCTATTTCCATTGGGCAAGGTTGACCTGCACCGGTATACCGTCTACACAAAAAAAGACTTACGCAAACCGGCTAATGTTTCAATATTATTGGATACGTTTGATATTCCATCTCTAAATTACCAAGCTAATCTGAAGGACCGATCTTGCAAGCAACTGCCGAATCTCTGCGAGATAGGCCTCCTCGGTTCCCATTCAACTTTTCCTATTTACCACCATCGCTTTCCACTTGTCCTTCTTATCCATCAATTCAACTCAAGGGTACTGGTAGTCCGTTTCAGTTTATTTAAAAAACCCAACAGGAGTCGAAAGCAGCCATCTTGTGAACAGATCCATCGGCGCCTCACGCATAGTTTCGAAGCTATAAATGCGGCTGTGCGCCACAACCAACTTCCCGTTGTGCATATGTGCCTGCAGAATCCGAGCATGCGAGGGTATCATAAACGAAACCATGAGGACCTAATATCGGTGTCAGTGATCAACAACTTTCAACATTTATCACAGGGGTTCTGAGAAACATACAGGCACCATCCCTTCCGAGTCTATTTCATCTTGCTCCAGACGGGTGCGCATCGTCTGAAGTATGCCCAGCAGCTCAAATCGCATCATAGAGTCCTCAGGACATCGCTCTTGGCACCAATGTTGAGTGATCATGACGATATATGGGTACTTATCATCTATGCATTCGAAAAATCGATTCACCGTGTACAGATATTGTCCGAGCTTGTCATAAATGTTGGATGTCCGGGCGTACAATTTGTCGGTTGTGCTGGTGTATTCATCAATAGATTAGAGCCATGTAATTATTTGAATGTATTCATGGGTTAATACAAAGTACTCACATGGACGGATACCAGATCCCAATATGCGTCAAAGTAGCGGGCACGGCATAGTAGCGATGAGTTCGTGGAGCGAGATGGATCCATCTTTCTAGCTTGATGGCAATTTCTTTCAAGCGAAAGGGCGGATATGACTCGCACGAGTCTTTCTTGATAGTTGCGTAGTCTTTAATAGTGTAGCAGGAGTCTTCACGCTTGTCTATTGTGGTGTAGGGGTGAGGGTCGATGGGATAGGTGTGCAAAGCTTCGATTGGAAGAGGTTCGAAGAGCAGGGGAGTAGTTGAAGATTTACCCTTTCCATGGTGTTTGGCCTCGAGATCCAGGGGCAGCAAAACTATGTTGTTTGTATCGCAAAAAGACGGGGATATGAAGTTGAGGACGTTTCGACCTTCTAGCTTCTCCATTATCTTTCTGATGCTTTTTAGGGTGCGGGATTCATCCTTCGGGTTGGGTGGCATCTCGGGTGGCTGATCGGTCTGCATGATTGACAGCTTGCGATACGTGCAGTAGGTATTGGGTGAGAGATCATGCTGAGATGATTAGCGTTGCTTTTCATCATGTATATCTGGCGTGAAGTGAATGTATTCACGCTAGAATCCTAAGCGAGTGTTCGTCACTTTTTGCGTTGTATGCTTGCGTGAATTGTGCTATGAGTGGCATTGTGCACACCCTCTACCCTTTTAACAATGTATCGGATGCACTGGTGTGCTCTTATAGTCACAAAATAATCTAAATTTACAGATGAGAAACTGAAGGGTATGGCATGGCTAGGATACTATGCTCGCGTTAGGCAGGACAATTTTGGTACCTTTGTAATTTTCTAATTCAGGAGTATGGTGCGAGTAGTTGTATTTGAATTATGTTTGCGGCAATGATAATGGTTAGGAAATCAGTATATTACACATTCTATGCTGAGTCTTCTACTCCCTCCCTCCTTAGTTGTTGCAAACTCTTAGTATGGGTGATTGAGCGGTCCGCACGCTAATGGTCCCTCCCGAAAGCGTGGATATAACACCCACTGGAATTATAGTTTCAAAGCAAGTAAGTACACTTAACGAGAGGTATGCTTTTGAATGTTTTTCATATATTCCTTGCGACAAAGTGCATTTTCAGAGGCAGATAAGGCGGAGTCACGTGGGAATTTTGTGAATGCCCCAATGTTATCGGAGTCACCGCCCTGAGAGAGGCAGCTTCTTCCTCTCCCTGCAAGTGATCAAGCCAGACGTGCATGAAACGTTCGCTTCGCGCCAGCCGATGGCGTGATTCGCTTTGATCCTGCCGACTCTTCCCCTCTTTCCCATCCCTTCAGTGTCATTAACGACCACTCATTAACCTGAACAACTGTCATCAATTGCCCTCCATGCCTCCACACGATCAGTCGGAAGAGGAGGGTGTTCGCCGCCCGCTCCTGGCCGATTCCAGAGGGACCGATGGCACCGAACCCGGAGCGGAGTCCACTTCCGCATTGGGCCCAAAGTTCACCCGCAATCTCGGAGCCATCGAGGCCTTCGGCATCGTCATCAGCATTGTGATCGGTAGTGGTATCTTCACTTCCCCGGGTTCTATCGACACAAATGTTCCATCCCCAGGAGTCGCGCTTATCGTGTGGCTGGTCGGAGGCATTCTGGCCTGGACCGGTGCCAGCACTATGGCCGAGCTAGGCACTGCTATTCCGGGCGAAGGTTAGTTCACTCCATTACCACGAGATATATGGACTGTATTGACTGTACAATAGGAGGCGTGCAGCCATACCTTCGATACATCTACGGAGATGTCTTTGGATTTCTTGCTGCTTGGACTTGGATCATCGCCGTGATGCCTGCAACGCTGGCCATTTTGAGCATCGTGTTCATTGAAAGCATCTACTCCGCGGCTGGTGTCACTGATCAGGCTGGAAGCCTTTCACATAAGCTGCTCTCCATTCTTGTATTGTTGGTGATCGGTCTGGCCAACTCCATCAGTACCAAGGTCAGCACCCGATTGAATGGTTTTTCAGTCACGACCAAATTCATCGCCATTGCCGCAATTGTGGTGGCTGGTCTAGTCGTCGTCATCCTGCAAGTCTCCGGAATCAACCGCGATGCTGGGTCAAATGACTGGCTCAAGCACTCTTGGTTTGGATCTAGGAACACCTGGACGCCGGACGGTCGGGAGATCGACTGGAGCTCCATGCACGGGTGGGAATCGCTAGGTTACTGTTCTACCGCGCTCTATGGTGCTCTCTGGGCTTATTCGGGCTGGGATAAGGTAGGCATATAGCCCCTACAAAGAGTCTGTGAAAATACTCACCAATTTTTGACAGGCAATCTACGTTAGCGCAGAGCTCTCTGCTCCTGCTCGTCAGCTTCCATTGGCCATCAACACTGCACTCCCCATCATAATTCTTTGCTTCCTTGCCGCTAATGCCGCGTACTATATCCTTCTTCCATGGAAGATCGTTTCGACCACTGACAGCGTGGCCGTCGTATGTGCAACACCCTCCCATTGATTACATACGCTAATGACATACAGACCGCATTCACCCATCTCCTAGGACCAGCGTTTGGTATCCTCGCTGCGATAGTGATCTGCCTCGTGGTCGCCGGCTCCCTGCTCGGAAACTCTTTTGTGGCCGGTCGCATGATTGTCGCGGCATCGAAGCTGGATTGGTTCCCTCGGTTCCTGGGTGTGCTCGGACACGTAGGAATGCCTCCTGACCCGGAGCCTCCTTCTCAGTCAACTCCCCGATCGGACGCGCCCATCAATGCCACAATTCTGGCCACCCTGTTGCCAATTCCGTACCTGCTGTTCGGAAACTTTCGCGCTCTACTCACCTTCAATGGTCTGGGAGAATATTCGTTCTTCTTCCTGACCGTTTTAGGCGCCATCCTTCTGCGATTCCGGCAGCCTGATCTCCATCGACCTTACAAGCCCTTCATCGCTATTCCGCTGGTGTTCGCCCTCGTCAGTGGTTTTGTGGTGGTGAGGGGAGCCGTCTTTGCACCTCTGCAAGCAGTAATCCTTATTTCGGTCTGGATTATCGGCATGGGGTTCTATTACCTTCGGGCTTACTTCCGGAGAGAGAGGATCACTAGAAGAAGCGAATAGACTCGGGTAGAAGTCAAAGTCCTTGCGATTCCTCGATATTTAGGCCTAGGTTTGGTGAAATCTTTCTGCTCGTTACAATATGGTTCTTCAAGACCTGATACACTATTTTGACACGTACTTTGAATTGCGCGATGTACATCATACAAGACGATGATTTGATGGCAAGGCTTCTTAGGAGGAACCCGTAATCCCTCAGGCTAGTGCGGTGTGCATTAAAGAGGGGGGAAGAACCAGAGAAATTGATGTGCATAGTTTCGTCTATGACCGCAGTAGGAAATTCAGTCTGATTAGAAGTTTTCGGTTGCACAGTTGTGGTAAATGGCTATATTAACCATGGATCAACACATAAACCCAATACGGCACATCTTATCAATCAAGTAGCTTTTCTTGGCGAATCGAGTCTATCCGCAATCGTTATCGCCAGTCACCGCCCGCATCCAATTCTGTCCCACGGACTGCTTCTCCTTCCGCATGTAAATCAGATTCCTCAACCTAGATGAGCAGGACACTCTTTGTAACAATCACTTAATTATCGATCAATTATACCCTACTGATCACTTCGTCAGTACCACTGCCATGGACCAAACAATTCGCGTCGCTGTCGCCGTCTATGTCTTCAACAAACACGGCCAGACCATTCTCGGCCGACGCAAGGGGAGTCTCGGCGCCGGTAAGTCTTACCTGTCGCCCATTGATTCGCTTCAGTAACATCTTCTGCTTGAGACATGGCTCTAATTTGTCTCAAGGAACATGGGGCCATCCCGGCGGCCACCTCGAATTCAACGAGAGCTTTGAAGACTGTGCAGCTCGAGAGGTTCTTGAAGAGACGGGCCTCGAAGTAACTGATATACGCTTCCTTACGGCAATCAACAATGCCAATATGGAGGGAGGAAAGCATTATGTTACGATTTTTGTGGGCTGTAGGCTTGTGGATGAGGATGCAGACCCGGTAGTACGTTTGTTTAATACCCTCTTTTGTTTTGATTTCTGGAGTCGTGTTCTGGTGATATTACTTAGAGAGCGATTGAATACTGATGGTTTGGTTGAAGGTCATGGAGCCTGAGAAATGTGTCCGCTGGGAGTGGGTTACGTGGGATGAAATGAAGGCGACTATTGAGAGGCAGCGGGAGGCGGAGCGTCTGGGGAAAATGGAGGAGTATGAGGGGAGGGTGTTGTTTAAGCCGATTTTGAATCTTCTGCAGCAGAGGGTGGAATTTGATCCGTTGGAAATTTATCGGTCTGTTGGGCGGTGTTAATGGGTATGTTAAGTCTGGTGCTGTGAACTCGGGTAGCTGAATTACTTGGAGTTTGTTATGTAGACCAGGAGCAAGCGACAATATTTGTCTCAACTTTCGCTTATAAAAGGTAACGAACATGCATGTTATTTGGTAGTCTACTTTATATACTGTATAACAGATTTAGAGACGTTGGCAAAACGGACGAATCAATGAATGAAAAGCACATTAACAGCAGAGAGGAAACGCCAATCAGAACAAAGTATACAAGAGCCATTCATTTGCGCGCATCCTAGCTTACGCCACGGCAGAAACACATTTGAACGCACCCTGGCTATCATTAAGCTCAATCATATTGAACTGAATATCCAGGTCTGAATCAGCGAAATCCGCCGCCGTGGCATAAGACACATCGAGTTCGGTCTCAGTTTCTTCTTCTTCATCGCCCAGCAGCAGAGCAGCCTTGGGATAGAAGTCCTCCACATCGAAGGACTTGTGCTTCCACCCCTTCGGCACGATCTTCATGAGCTGGAAGGCGAACACTATATCATTCTCTGTCTTTCCCTGGTGTTTGTCGGACTCCTTCGAATAGATTTTATTGTCCGTGCCAACAGTGACATCGCCAATAACCGTTCCCGATGTACCGGCTTTGGCCCCAGCATTTGCTTCCTTGGAGCTGGAACGGCTTTCAGATTGACGGAATCCCTTTGCAATCTTGACGCCAGTGATCATATAGACGGGCTTGGAAAACACACTATCCAGGCGCATCAGATCTCGGATCTTGCCATCTTGAGTGCGTCGAATGATCTCTTCATGGGAGGGCTCGTCCCTGAAATAGCTGGTTGTCAGGGAGTCAACAGTGTAGTCGGCATCAAGGGACCTGCTGCCCTCGAAACCGAGGTCGACGCCCATGGCGTTGAGGAAGTGGGTCCAGATGCTTGACTTGACACCATTCTCCCTTTGGTGATGTAGCGACCAGTCGGTTTCGACCACCGTTTCGATGGGAGCGGTCGGGATGTCTGGGTCGGGTCTTGTTAGGACCCGGTGCGGTCTGAATGGATCGACGATGATGTTTCCGAGGGCGATGGGGCCATCTGGACGGAAGTCCCATCTAGGCGCGAGGACGTATGTATAGGTTCGCTGATGCATGGTGAGTGGTGGAAAGGCGGGATAGAGAAATGATAAGTGGTAGGTAAGTTGGCTGACGGTGTTGGAGGTTTTGATGATATCAATAGATAGATTAAATGATTAAGTTGCTTGAGAAACGATATTTGAAGGGCGAAAAGAACCATCCTTATATGCCTTGGTCGGCATTATCGATCGACGCCCACGAACCCCTACCACGTTCGATGAAACCAAGGACGCATCAGCACGTTGTATAGGGCGTTTAGGCTTTCAGCAAATCAGAGTCAATAAATGGGACAGATCATACTGCGGCGCATATATCTTCCAATAATTAACTGATCTTTTCCGCCGACTATGTACCTCAGCTCATCGAACACTTGCAGCGCGTAGTTCTGTTTCACTCTTATGTATAACTCAACGTGTTGTGTAAGGCTGTGCCGCCGAGTACCAATAGAATCATCGTCGGGGTGCACTTGAAGGCGCTTATGGATTCCACCGATCAGCTCATGCATACTACTATCGACAGCTCCTAACTACTATGTTGGATTGGACTAATCATGCCCCGTACAGAGTACTGTTACTGGATGATGATAGTCTATTTATGGAAATATTAAGGCTTTCTCTATGTCTCCTCGTTCCTATTTTCATTCTTTTATTCCTCCTTCTTTCCATTTTGATCGAAGTTAGTGTCACTCCTGATATCTCGTTTGAATGCTCCAGAACTGTGAAGATCATTGGCTAAACAACTCTTTCCGCATGAACAAACTCAAGCAGTACTTTTAGTGATAGCCATGATAGCCCTGCGAAAGATGAATGCGCCTTTTGACGCAAATACTTTTACTCTAGTCATTAATGAAGGTAATACCGAACGAGGGAGGCAGCACGATGTGCTGAATTATGCTATAGAGTGGTTAAAACTAAACTTGTGGATATCCGGAGTTGTTGTTGTGGAGGAGAGAGTTTAAAGGGGAGGCTGGGAACCCCGCCCCGGTCGGGGAAGGTGACCAACCGGATCCACCTGTCTTTTCTAAATGACCCAGCTTGCCTCATACCACCAACATCGTGGTAAGTACTCTACTCACACTAAAACACCCCTCCGCCAAATATGTACAGGCCAGTGCACGGGAGAATGCTCCGCCGTAAAAAGGCATGGAATCACCCAAGAGGAGCGGAGGTTATTCTGGAGTCACTCTCTCCACCAAAAGGTCCTGTGCTGGCCAAGTTCGAATCGGATAGGGTGAAACCGTCACAAAAAGCCCCATGCATTACCTCCTGCAACTATCTGGCATCTTACACACGGTTAGATCCAGGGGAATCATCAATTTTGATCCCAGGTATACTTGTTCGCTACTGCCGCACTGCCTCTGGAAGATCTCAAGCTCACAAAATCTCAGGTCGACCTCCCATTTGGACTCCAGTAAAGAAGTCTCTGAAGCTCAAGGAGACAGGCTATCCAAGATTGGCCAACCCAAAGCCCATCAATGAACTTGATCATCCCTGGGAGGCATCTTTTGAAGCCATCCGGCGGCAGGATTCGAGTTATGATCTTAATCGCACCGACATCGTGACCTGTTCGGCCACACTCAGAGATCTCTTCGATTTCATCCGTGGTCTAACGTCGGAGATCCGCTTTATCATGGAGCGCATTGGCAAGACGGTCGTGTTTGTTCGACGAGAAGTTCCCGCGCCGGTTTGGTTGCCTGAGTCTGACATTCAATATAAATACGAGGCCGAGTTCACAAAGAGATACACTAAGTGGGAAGACATAGCCGCTGAATACAAGGCCCATCAGCGCATTGTTCGGTATAATTTTGCAGGCATCAATATTGTCGTTCGCTCTACGTCAGATGCCTATATCCCGAACCAGGATTTGGCTTTCCAGGGTGGAAGTGCATCCACCAACACCGACAAGGCTAACATCACCAGTCTTACTGAAGGCATCGGCGGGTTGCAGGTACAGGAAGGCGGCAAGCCAATTGCTCAGAACGAGATCCTTCACACCGATTTACGATCCATGTACAATCACCATGGCCATCTTCGAAAGCTCCATCTAAGCACTGTCTTCCCTCGACTCTGGGCATCACAAGTCTCAAACGTCGCAGTGGCATATCACAAGGAAGGGGTCATGAAGAGCGTGCGCGTATCAGACATGAAGGATGAAATCCTAAACTGGGAGCGTGAGAATAAAGATCATCTTTCGCGGCTGGCGGGTCTTCTCAACAATCTTACTGGTTATGCCCGCGCATCGCCGTCCAGACTTGAAGTTTGCCGCAGCTCTTTTGGTCCTCTCGAGATCCGTAAGCTTGCAGACCAGGATTCTCCAAAGGCTGTGTCGCCGGAAATGAGACTCTGCTTTGACAAGTCGACAACAAGTCGGAGTGGCCCGGCAACTAATGCACGGCGATGATCGCATCGGAAACAATGCACCTACACCTGCTACTATGATTGAATTACATATTTAACAAGCGCTCCACTTCTTACTCTGCTATGAGATCTGAGTGCAATGACTGGAAATTTCCAGTATTGACTGTATATTAGTTTGCAACATTAGCCTTCAACCGAAATTCACTAATAGGACCTCATCCTACTCCCTTTGCTAACATTGCAATTACATAATATTCATATTTCTGATATACTTCAGTCAAACCAATGGCTATTTAGAAAGGTAAGATAATAAGATCTAGATTCTCATTGCCATAGAAAGATATTATAGATTTAATTCACCCAGCGAAGATATCCAGCAATTTATAAGATAAAGTAATGTCCTATTTCCAATTAATTCCTCTAATATAGAATCATAAATAGGTGTCTCTTGGCTGAATGAGGGACCAGCTTGCCTGAAAGATAGAACTCATGCTAACCACACCAATAACGCGTTGTCCTTACCTCATTCCGTCTCAATAAGAGGCGCCTCCACACGACCCATATCTTGCAGCAGATCGACTACAGTTCTAAAATCAACATACTCAGTATGCTCGCGAACTTTCAATGTCCTACTTCCTGGTTCTGCCGTAATATCCTTGACCTGATAAGCTAATATGATAGGATCATTCCACTCAAAATGATCAGACCTACAAGCACTGGCCGGCACCCTTATTCTCTCTTCCATGAAATGCACTTCCTCTTCAGGATCATTACTATAACCCATATTAGCCCTTTCCTCGGGCCACTGACGCCACACGCTATCCATAGTTCCCCCCGTAGCGACCTTAATACCGGTGATGATATAAAGAGGCCTGGGCGCAGGGTTACGATGAATGTCTCTGAGGGCTTCCCTAACTCTTGGCTCTGTAGCTTTTGACCGAATACTCTCGAGTACGGACTCATTATTGACGGTTGTTACCTTGAGAGACTTGCAGAAGCAGTCGAGACTGACGGCGTCGCCGCGTCCATAAATCCCAGGATATTGGGCGTTACTAACACCCCTGGTGAGAAGGCGCTCTGTATTGTCCATGTTTGGATACTCGAACTCGGTGATGTTGAAGGCAATGTTCGGGTCATGCGTCGAGATGATTTTGTGTTCATTGCATGGATCTTTGGGATCCAGGATGATGTTGAGCAATTTTAGGGGTCCGTTTGGCTCGATGTCTAACGTTGGGACTGGAAGCCATGTGTCATCCCAGAGGGGAGTATCGAGCACGGCATCTTCGTTCATGGTTCGGACTTCAATGGGGATGAAGCGATGAGGAAATAACTGACAGGTCCGATACTGTACTTTGTGATTGGGATTATGGATATGTTTTTGAGGCCCCCGCGGCAGGTATGGCCTTCATATAGGAATAGCCATGGAGAATGATTTAAACAGTTCAAAGGAAGCCCCCGGCAATCTAGCTGAGCCATACATGTATAGGATACGTCGGAGCTACCGAAAGAACGCGATGTGTGCTGGCTAAGATAGGAAATATCCGGTAAGACCGGTTGGTTGGAATGTCAGGCTCTACTACTTAGTGACCAGGTGACATCCGTCACTGCTTTCTCCGGTGAGTTCGCGTGTCTCGTATCGTCGTCTCTAGGGCTAAAGTGCTAGGGTGTACTCGATGATAGCACAGATGGCATATTTTCTTCACAAGAGCCTTGCGAAGAAGAAAAAGTTGGTCTGAAAAGGAAGTGTTCTATGGATGTCCACGCTTTATGCGGTTGTCTCACTGGCATGTGTGGCTTTAGCACATTGCAGTGGAAAGAATGTCTTGTTAAAAGCCGACTTCATTGTGCGTTTCGGCCTGCTGTTGGGTTGGGCAAGAATAAAGCACTGTCATACTATTTCAAGTCATGGGCTATAAGCAAATTCTGTGTTGCAATTCGTGCAGGAAACAGATAGCCTGTCGGGAAGAAGTCATTTTTTTTTCGATAACTCAAGAATCCACAAAGTGGAACAACATAATATGTTATCAAGTCAGTCAGCAGCACATCGATGCTAGTGAGTGCTTTCATGGCAAAGTTGTTGAGTGTCTGTTTAACCTCGGTAATGACTATTTATAGTATAGTGATTTTTGATTATTTGATCGCGATTGGATAGGCCGACCGGCGGATGATACCTCCCGCCGCCTTATCACCAGTTCCAACACCAAACACAATCTTGATTTCAGTACATGAATAGAGAAAAACCTCGCAAAACTGTCAATGTTACCCTAGAATTGCCCATCTCCCAATCAGGGCATATTTCTCCATGCCGTAATCGGTCCCATTAGCCTGACTGTTTAGCCAGTTCCCTTGAACAAATCCTTCGACCCCTCTTCCCATTAATCAAACCAAATGTTTGAACTCCACATCATTAAACAGGGGAGACTGGTTGGGGTCCCAACGGATAGCAGATGAATTGAACCCTATACCCTGGTACCAGCGCAGAACCTCCTCTGAGTCCTCTGCTCAACAGCATTGCATCAAATCTTTCTAGCCATGAATCATTCGTAAACCCCTGTTCCCTGTACGGGTGATTCCGCAGAATAATCCCATTGGCCCGCATTGGGGAGGGATATTGTCCCTTCCATTCCCAACCACTCTCTGCTACCACTGTCATACCACGACTCATCACTGTCCTAACGTTGGTCAACTTGTCAGTAGCGGGAATTGACGCCATGCCTCGGGCTTAACGCTGGGCTTTTGGCTCAACGGTCTGCTCGTACGGCTGTCTGTCCCTCCCATATATAGTAGAGAGTGCGCAGCTTCCGTCATAAACATTCCCAAGTACATAGCCCCATACGGTCCAAAGCCAGCCAGTTACAATGCCAGGCGAGACCAATATACCCCCTCCTCGAGACAGACATGTCTCAAAAGTTCACATTGCCGATACACCCATTACCCTCCGGAACTGGCACCAACATGTCAACTGGCTGAACGTGACCATGATCGTCCTGATCCCACTCTACGGCTGCATCCAAGCCATCTGGACCCCTCTACGACTCAAAACAGCCATCTGGGCAGTAGCCTACTACTTCTTTACAGCCTTAGGCGTCACAGCAGGTCCGTCCCATCGCCACATCTCAACCCCCATCCCAAATCCTCCCTCCTAACCCACCATATCGAACAGGATACCACCGCCTCTGGGCCCACAGATCCTATACAGCAACTCTCCCGCTCCGCATCACCCTGGCCCTCGCCGCCGGGGGCTCCGTCCAAGGCTCCGCGCGTTGGTGGGCACGTCTGCACCGCTCGCACCACCGGTACACAGACACAGAACGAGACCCCTACTCTGTACACAAGGGGATCTTCTACGCGCACTTCGGCTGGATGATACTGAAGCAGAACCCGAAGCGGTTCGGCCGGACCGACATCTCGGACCTAAACGCCGACCCCGTGATCGTCTGGCAGCACCGACACTTCCTGAAGATCGTTATCCTCATGGGCCTTGTCGTTCCGATGCTGGTTGCAGGCATCTGGGGCGATTGGTGGGGTGGGTTTGTGTACGCGGGCATCCTACGCATCTTCTTCGTGCAGCAGGCCACATTCTGCGTGAACTCCCTGGCCCATTGGCTGGGTGAGCAGCCGTTTGATGATCGTAATTCACCCCGTGATCATGTCGTCACGGCGTTGGCCACGATGGGTGAGGGATATCATAATTTCCATCATGAGTTTCCGTCTGATTATCGCAATGCGATTCGGTGGTTTCAGTATGATCCGACTAAGTGGGCTATTTGGTGCTGGGGACAGGTTGGATTGGCCCGTGATTTGAAGATGTTTCGTGAGAATGAGATTGAGAAGGGGAGGGTGCAGCAGTTGCAGAAGAAGGTCGATAGGAGACGGGCTGGGTTGGACTGGGGGACCCCGTTGAGTGAGTTACCGGTTATGGAGTGGGAGGAGTTTGTGGAGAGGGCGAAGAGCAGGGCGTTAATCGTTGTTGCTGGGGTTGTGCACGATGTTGAAGACTTTGTGAAGGAACACCCTGGTGGGAAGGCAATGATTCAGGCTGGTGTTAGGAAGGATGCGACCGCTATGTTCAATGGGGGTGTGTACTATCATTCGAATGCGGCGCATAATCTGCTGTCGATGATGAGGGTGGCGGTTATAAGGGGCGGGTGTGAGGTGGAAGCTTGGAAGAGGCCGCAGAAGGAGGTGTAGGGCATTTCTATGTATGATGGTTTTGTTGTTTTGACTTGATGGACTTGTATGGTAGGGTTTGTCCCGATTAGGAAACTCGGAGGTCGATGGAAGTCCTTATCATAATCGCCTCTCAATTTTGCGCCTCATTTTTCCCGGCTGTATCTCCGTAAACATAACCTGTTCAATTCCACGTGCAATGCGACCGATAGACATTCGGCCATCGCAACCTTCCTGACCAAAAGTCCAGAAGCCGCGGCATGACGGCATCGCAACCCAACGATAGCCATCACATACATCCGCGGAAGCCGAAAGTCTAACCCTTCACTTGGTAATTCTTCCCCACCTGAAGATAAAGACAATTTAAGATTGATAAGCATTGCTACAAAGTATCATCATCATTGCCCAGGTTGAATGAGGTACCCCGTAAAATCCGACAAAAAATTGCCATTGAACCCCCGGAGCAACCGGGTGTTGACCTAGAGCTTCGTATCCACATGTTGAGCTCATTGCAACCCTCCATCGATGATTGCTCAATGGGGCTTCGAGGTCTCCACCATGAATTGATGGTGACATCATGAAGAATGTGTTCCCCTTGCTTAACCTACAGTATAATATCGGATCCCTGGGGACCTCGCAGACGAAGACATTATTAGATTCCTGCAAGGTAAATCAATTCTATATTTTAATACACCAATCAGAACCTCCATACACCATGGGCTACGATTTCACCGTCTTCAAAGGATCCAAAGATGGATCCATCCAGAAAGCCACCACCCACCGCGACGACCTCCAACGCGACCAAGTCCTCGTCCGCCTCACCCACTCCGGCGTCTGCTTCACCGATGTGCACTACCAACACGCAGACATGGCCCTAGGCCACGAAGGTGCCGGCGTCGTCGAAGAAATCGGCCCTGAAGTCCACGGACTGCGCAAAGGCGATCGCGTCGGCTGGGGCTACCAACATGACTGCTGCGGTCGGTGCGCCCAGTGCCTAACTGGTTGGGAGACAATGTGCCCGGAGCGACAGATGTACGGAAGTGCGAATCTCGACCAGGGGTCATTTGCCACGCATGCTGTGTGGCGCGAGTCGTTCTTGTTCAAGATCCCTGATGGAATTTCCAACGAGGACTCCGCGCCGCTGATGTGTGGTGGCTCGACGGTGTGGAATGCATTGCATGTGGGTGGCGTTAAGCCGACCTCACGGGTTGGTATTGTTGGCATTGGTGGGCTGGGACACTTGGCAATTCAGTTTGCGGCGAAGATGGGCTGCGATGTGGTTGTCTTCTCTGGTAGTGATAATAAGAGAGAAGAGGCACTGAAGCTGGGTGCGAAGGAGTTCTATGCCACCAAGGGCGCGAAGGAGCTTAAGATTGGGAAGCCATTGAAAAATTTGATTGTTAGCACGAGTAGCCAGCCGGACTGGAAGCTCTACGTTAATGTCCTTGCTCCTGGAGCGGTTATTTCGCCGTTGTCGGTGGATAACGAGGACTTCAAGTTCCCGTATATGGGCCTTTTGGAGAACGGATTGCGTGTGCAAGGCTCTATTGTTGCGGCCAGGCAGGTGCATAGGGATATGCTTGATTTTGCGGCACTTCATGGTGTGAAGCCTATCTTGATGAAGTATCCTCTGAGCGTGGATGGCGTGAACGATGCCATAAAAACACTGGAGGGCGGAAAGATGAGATACCGTGGGGTTCTGGTTGTGGAGTAGATCCTCACCGAAGGATGTGTTGGTGTTGGCGTGGGGGGTAGTGGTCACTGTATTCGAAATGGCGTCTATTTGGAGTCTATTGGGTATCTATAATAACTTCTATGGAAACATGATTCCAGGATTTGTCGAATTATATTCGATTTCATGAACATTGGCAGTCTCCCGAGTTCGAAATCAGAGCCACGTTCACCGCAGCAAACCTGGAAGGGTCAGCATGCTCATGATAAGTCTTGGTGAGCGATAAGGTTTTGATGCTATTGAGGGGAAATAAGAAAGATAACAACTCACGCAGTAGCCGCGGCAAAGATCTCAACCCGTCGAGCCCTGACCATCAATCCCAGTGCCAAGGAAAAGGCGATGTTATACAGCATGATGGTGACCATCCTGATAGCGGTATTCTTTATGAAGTATAATACTATCATTGACGATGCAGGCAGCACCGCGGCTATAATGACACTGAAGAAGTGGGTGCACGCCTTGATCTTCTTGTCACTATACTGCCAAGCGCCATTTTCATTGCTCTGTATCAATAAGTAATTAGCTCTCTGATGGAAGATATTACCCAACAAGAGTCCTTACTTCATATTTCTCACCCCAGCGCTTATGAAACCAAGGAACGACTCGATTGAAGATCAGTCGAGTCAGATTATCGACACCTTCATGTCTACTAAACAGGGCGATCATGTCACCATCGTTCCGTTCGTGGTAGACGTCCATCTCGGCAGCTGTTTCGAAGAACATATTTCCCCCTTCAGGCCGGTCAAGCCACTCTCGAAGCACGCTCAAGTCACATTTATCCGGTGTGCTGAGGCGCATGAGCTCCCGCTGTTGAATGATAACATGGTCTATTCAGTCAGATTGGGGTTCTTCCAAGTACCACAAATGGGTGGTGAAAACTAACTAAACTTGTCCATCAAATCCCGCGCTTCTTGAAATTTCGACCACTGCGTAGGATTTCCCTCTTTTAGGTCCCGTACGGAGAAGGGATACAGCTGCTTCTTCTCGTCCTGTGAGTCCTTATCATCCTGAATGAGAAAGTCGAGATCCTCTTCGAGGTTCGCTATCTCTGCTTGGTAATAGAGAATACTTTTAATGTTAAGCTTTGTGAAACGGCGGAAAATCGCTAGGCCCGGGTCGGCTTCTATGAACGCGGCGAGTTTGTCGTATCCTTCGACGGGACGGAGGTTAGCGGTCGACATTGTTCTTGCTTATTATGTTTTCTCATATGTAGCTGTCTCATCATTTTTGATTCAATATCAATTTGAAGCGGACTCAGAATAATGTCTACTTATACGAATTTGATCATCTTGGAAGGCCTCGACCTTCTCAATCTAGTGTACAGATATGTACGAGCCCCCATGTCCCGTGTGGCTGTGTCTCGTCTACCCCTCATCCCACAGCCTTCAGGAAGCCTTAGAATTTGACTAGAAGCTAGTTCTATGCAGAGTGCAAAGGGAAGGCAAACTCGCAAATAACACCATCTCCTCGGGTAATATCTGGCTTCCGTGACTAGGCTTTTCACGTAACATACGAGGCTTTCTGCCTCCCTTTTGGGCTATCCTTGCAATCATATGGTACATAGTCATGTTGTTATCTAGGTACCGTCCGGTGAGCACGGCATATGACGTGACGCCTCTTCCCTTGGTATGCTGATGACACCCGCAGCCCTTTAGCAATCTCAATAAGGCTAAATGAGAGCGACAGCCTGATATGCTCCAGCAAAGCAATATTTGAGTTTCGTCCCTGTAATACGTTGTGATTCATGTGTTCTGATGTGCGCACTAGAAGTGTGGTAGAAAGTTGCATTTACGGACCCCGCATGAGTGACTTGTTCTTCTATGACTGGGTCATTCACATGATAGCCGGTCTTACGTTGACAAGCCATTTAACGCATAGGGCAGCCCTGCAGGCTGGCCAGCACACTCTCTACTATTAAGCTCTGGAATACGTAGGTAGCAACACTGCCAGGTAGAAAAGTTTGATTTCGAACCAATCAGCCCGTCCCTGTGTTCTCCAACATATTGTATGAGATAGAGCCAGTCTTTTATCCCAGAAAATGTACATACAGTAAACGCCAGCAAGTAAAAACAGATCCATTCTATGGGTACATTAGTGTAGTCGCTATGTCTGTTTCAAATTATCGAGTCGTGTGGCAACCATAGGATCCACAGAGGAAAGATCGATAGCCCGACATGAAGTAGTGCCGAGGATAACATCAAAACTGGTACCTTTAACGACGTAGAATTCGGCACAATATGGCGTTTCGAAGCCAACGATAATCCATGTTGCCAGCACTTTCCCGAGGGGCGTCAATTCCCCGCGAGTGGTAAGTTGGGTTGGCGGGCCATCATACGGGTCCATGCGGACATTCATTCTTTCGAAGACATTGTGGTCCATGAAATTAGCTTCTGTTTCAAAGTCCACGACCATGCGTCGCCTCAATTGCTTGTCAAAAGTGAATAGGAGAATGTCGTAGATAAAATCACATTTCAAAAGACCCTCCTGATCATCGTGCTTCCTTGGATTAGTAGCAGGCACGGTCTGATTAGCACCCGTTAGTCTCTCACACAATTCGGTGTGCCGGAAGCCCTCGCGAAATTCATGCGACACCTCCTTCTTAGCTGGCTCATCCAAAGGCATTTGAGAGTGTTTGACGTCCGCTATACCCCAATATTCAGGCGAAAGTGGGTGCTTTTCTGACGGGTAATAATCCCGAGGCGAAGGTAGAGAGGGTTTCTGCTGCCTGTGCGTTTGGTTGAACCAGAAGGGAAAGAGAAACAAGTGTTTGGTTCCCTTCAACGCGATCCGGAGGGCCTACTTCGCACTTTAGCACCAAGTAAATTTCATATGAAGCCAGAGAGCATACATGGCTTTTTATAGTTCCACTTTGATTGTGGCCATGGCCCATGGCTTTTTTGTAGTTTTTGTCATTTTTTCTCGATTTGCCACGCTCGCGTGGTGCCGTCGGTCTCGGGGCTGAAAGCCGGTCAATTCCTTGTCTGTGTTGCATGTTGCGGAGATTGCAATGCAGAACGACGGTTAACAGAGCAGCACTTACATGGGTATGTTCCGGGCATGGCGATGTCTGTCATGATGGAATTTTAAGTCTATACAGAGGTTGGCTAAGAATCTGGAGCCATTACGGGCGGTCGCGCTTGCGATTGCCCGGGTGCGCCGGCAGTTATCAACCCTGGGCCTCGCAAGGAGGGCGGGGGTTGATATGCGGTTAAGTCACGAAGGGCTGGAAATGAGAACAAGTTTAGCTTGTGGCACAGGCACAACCGCTCTCTCCCTCGCGCCTGACCTTATGTGATAATAGGTCCAAGAGTTTACTGGCTGGTCGGGTAATCCTGGCCTTTTTGGAATACGAAATGGAAGCACTGGAAATCATGCCGTGTCTGCAGCTCAGCCCACCGAAGAACATCGCTCTTATTCTGACAATGTGCCTTGTCCAATCACTTTCATAATATGCGCTGCGGCTTTGCCCTCTTCTCCTTTGCATGAGCAGAACTAAAGGATTGCCTTCCCTGCAATAGCGCATTAGCGTGGGACCAACCTCTTGTAAGGTAGCCTTCAGCCGATCGTCAGACGCCCCAGAGTTGCATTTGCTCTGTCCAAAGTACATAAAGAGCCCAATCTGCTCAAGGCTACTCGATTCTTTGAACAGGGCTTGACAGTCCCTGGACCCCAGAAATTTCATCTTGCGCCACCTTCCAACACTCCCCCGTGGCGAGGCAGTGATGTATACCTGCTTTCAATACCCATCTGAGTGCCTTTCCATCACTGGTTTGTATGACTTTCATTGACCCCAACTACCTCTCGTGATCGACTCTCCTGATTGCTAGTTCCCTGACTCAATCCGAGAAGCCTCCGAGAATTTTCTTTTTACCAGCGGTGAGTAGCGCTGACTGTGCGGGACATCAGCCGGCACTTGACGGCCTGAACACCCGTCCGGCGAATGGCATAGCTTAGAGGCTCGACTATTTATGCAGGTGCCACCTGATATGTCTCATTTTGTCGTCGTGCAGCGGGTTGATGTGAGGGGATTGGATCATCCAATGCTAAGTACGACCGATCGTCCCGGAAGGACAAATCAAGTCCGTGTCAATCTCCCCGCTCCAATCCTTCGCCCAGAGTCCTTCGCTGTTGGAGGAGCACGCAGCAGCCCCCATTCCCAGTCATTCTGCGTAAGGGTGATCTCATACATGTGACAGGTTGTTATCGAGTTTCAGACAGCAGTTATTCATATCCAACAGATTCAACAGCTCAAATGCATACAGATGTAGCCTATTTGCCGCCTCTGCGTCATCCTCACAAACCTGGCGATAATCCCGGCACAATTAGTCTTGCAAGTAGCACGCTTCACAAGTCCGCCTTGTCGCCAATCCAAGCCCATTCTGTTATCTACCCTGGGAATCCTGCTTTTTCTGCTGTTCACGCAACTGTTGGTTCTTCTTCGCCAAAGCTTCCTCTTTCTCGCGCTTCTTTTTCTCCTGGGCTGCCTTATCATCTAGAACAGTGTTCAGTTTGCATCACTTCTTCGTTGGCTAAAAATATAAAACGATAGACTCACTTGCACTCTGCGATGCTAGCTGGGTTACAGCAACTGGGAGGGCATTCTCATCGCTGGACCGTCCAACATTGCACTGAGTCCCTAAAATCGCATCATACTGGGTATCCAAGCGCGCTTCATCGTCGTTCATGGAAACGTAGAAATTTTGTCTTGACAGTTTTGTTTCACTCTTCTTCCAAATACTCAACCGGACTACATCGCGCACTGTGTATGAAACACCATCTGAATCGTAAACTGTTTTGGGTATCTCATTGCGCTGCAATTGGATCTCTCCCAGCTCCTGGAGCCCTCTTTGCGTGAGGATATTGACGTTCAATTGCTCAGAGACAGCAGCCTTGAGGCGGACGGTTTTCTCGTCTGGCCTGAGGCAGCGAATTTCTATGGTCTTGGGTCCTGTCTGAATAACGGTAACTGGTAAGCGCCTGAATTACGATGCAAATGGTAAAGGTAGGAAAAGAGGGTTCAGAAGCCCTGTGTAAGGTACCAAACGTACCATGGCTTCGCGTTGGGTGCACTTGCTTGCGCTGTTATGGCTCGGTCGGTTCACTCCAGAGGGAGCGTCAGCTTCAAGCTGCTGTCTGTGGATGACCTCACAACGAGAACGCTGCCAAGTTCATATAGACCAGGCGTTATCTGGACGACCCAAGAGCCGCAGCTTCGACGGACGGACTGACTGACTATCCACGCGCAACCCCTCGTAGGTGGGATGTGCAACTGCACCATCCATCATCAACCCGTACTCCGTAGATCGCATGCACTCCTAATCTCTTCTTCCTTTACCCCTACCCTTTGTTTGTTACGCGAGGCTGCATATCTCTCTCTTCCTCTTTCTCCCTCACATTCTCTATCGACCCAGCAGCGGAGCCCTTGCCATAGTATACATCCGGCTCGCGATAATTCGGCATGTCGTGCAGATTGGGCATAAACGAAGACCCGGCTGGGTATTCATGCCACTAGCAGAAACCGACCCCTCACGATCATTGGCGACGATATGTTTCCTTTGCATGAAAGGATCGTTGCCGATGGCAGTGCGGGGATGTGCGACCGGAAGGAAACGAACAATAGCTGCAGATATTCATACTATAAGCCGACACGGAAGTGCCACACGGACAAGAGGAAATAAGTACGTAGTTGAGGATGACATGTCCAGAGTAAGTAATAATATTTGAATGTGTCACCGCTTGCGACACACAGTGCTCCCACGTATCGTTAATCAAACAAATATCCCGCGAATCAACTACTGAAACACGCCCTTGCCTTATCCAATGCTCTCCCAACCATCCATGATTAATTCCCTTTCCACAAAAACGCCGCCCAAGGTAACTAACTAGGTTCAAGACAAATCATCAATGCGCCTCAATCGGACATGTACAACGTAGACAATCATAAGTTAGGATACACCCCGTCATTAAGAATATGTCGGTCATTGACTGGTTGGAACCTTGCTTTGTCCGTGCAAAGCTGGGTAGCACCTGCTCCAAAGTATATGTGTGATACAATATCCGCAGCTGCCCTTTCGGGTATCACAATCAGTCGTAAAGTACGTATAAGAATGCGTAGAGTCCCCCAATGGTGGGATGAGCTTGGTGCGCATCCACAATGGGTCAAAGTATCGTCATGCTCATACATGACATGGATCATCTTCACGAGTGGAACATCCGGATCGTCGTACGGCGTTCAAGGCCAGGTCCAGATTTGAGAATCTCCAATTTCTTGATGTCCTTCCTTCCCAAGATGGCATTATAGTTCTTCATATCCACAACCAGGAAGTCACTGGTAAATGTCTTTTCGCGTTGTGCAAAATGCCATGAGACGCCCTTCGCGATGCCAAACGGCTTGATTCTGTCCTTGCCGGTTTTGGTCTGCAATGGGACGAGTTCCTGATCGCAAGGCTCCATCTCCAATTCCAACTCCTGCTGTAACTCAATATCCATCAAATTGGCTGATGCTTGTGTATCCAGTGCCATCAATGCCGAAACCTTGGTTGCAGGGTTGCTGCCAACCATGAATACCTCCTCGCTATACTCGCTGTTCGTTGAAACTGGGGAGAGATTCACCTGGGAGATGCGGTCCAGAGACGTCGCTCGGGTATATTCATCATCACCAGGTAGTCTGAACTCGGTTTGCGGGTCTGATGGGGTTGTCTGATCGGTGCTAATTCCTGCGCTGGCTAGAGTGGATAGTCCAGGAGACACTGCTGCGCTTATCCTACTACTTGACGAAGCGGAATCGGAGTTGCGACCGTCAGTACTCCGGCTGGAACTCTCAAATCTGTATGAATCGGGGTTGTCGTACGTTGGGATGTCTGAGTGATTATTCTGGTCGTCCATTGCGGGACGATATCGCCGTACATCATGGTTTCGGTTCGACTCGTGAAGCTGTGGCCGTCGGTTCACCGTGGGCCCACGGCCGTTCATAGGCAGCCTTGCCTGGGACCCCACGACAACGAGCTTATGGTTGGTTTGCCGGTTGCTCATCTTTACTTTGTCTTCTGATCTTTGTTAGTGATCGAATATTCTTCGGGGGTGGAAAAGGGAGAGTATGCGCTTCGCGGACTGAAGCAAGCCGCGAGTTCGTGAGGGCTTACCGGCGTCACTGGAGCTGTCTGAAGCAGGAACCGTGGTCAGTCGTGAGAAGGTTCCATATAATTACTGTGATTCAACCGATACTCACGACCTTTAGGTAGAGATATAGCCAAAGGGTTTGTCATTATGGATGTGGAATGCAAGGCCGTTGACTTGACAGCCTACTCCGCGTCGCTCTCTCGATGACGTACCCAACCAGATAGCTCCAGACGATGAGGAGCAAGGGTGTGGGTGTCTTTCAACAAGAGCTACGGACCTGGATACCAGTCGCGATAGTGCTGCCAGCTGAAGAAAAGCATGGAGGTTCCGGGAGAAATGCCACCGCGAAGAGAGGCGGAGGAGGCAAGAAAGCTTTTTGGCAACACGTCTGAGCAATCTCCTGGGGCTTTTCTCTCACAGGAACGTTAATTGACAGTAGAAGGGTACTGTTAGTCATCAGTGCCTGGGTAGGCTTGATTGGGCACTCTAATTGTAGCCCATGTAGGAGGGGCCCTGGCCAGCTCACGAATGAGAATAAGGGTCGGTGTCAGGGAAAGGATGTGTTGCCAATGAAAAGGTAAAATGATCAGCTTCGCCGATGTAACCAGGGAAGCGGCACTTGACTGTAAGAGCCGCCGCTTGTATGCTCAACCCGAGTCCTCTGAGGCCATGCCAGTGAGCCCCGGGCTGGTGGCATCGGCGGGGAATGGAATGGGTTGTGGCTACTGTTTGATCCTTCGCCATGGTCACTTAAGAAAACCTCTACGTCATGATACCAGATAGCGTTCTTCACTACGGAGTAGTCAATGCCGCCGACAAATATGTGGGTCAACAGAGTGGTCTCCTCTATGGCTTGAGTTCTGACTTGGTGCGATAGTCGATTCTGTGCACAAGCATGAAGAGCAAGAATTCCCACCGGGTCGCAATGTGCATACATTAGCTCCCGAACTCCCGTCACAAAGACAATTGTTAGTGAACCTCTTTATTGTATTGCACTGCCTCTAATCACAGCCTCATACGGGCGGAGTCTTCCCTTGCCAAGCAGCTGCCAGGGTCTTTCTCTTCCCCTGCGATGATCATGAAGTTGTGCCGGGGGGCACTCTGCCGCCAAAGGCGGAGTCGAGGAGGGGGGCAAAGAGCCAAGGCTGTCCTGCGTTGTCACGAATTGCTTTTTCTTCCCTTTCCCCTCGCGAGTCCCAACCCATTCCTATTTGCTTCTGACCTCAACATTCTGACAAGGCTCTTGTTTTGCAGTGTTCCTGCTATCAGATTCGTCTTCCAGTCGTCGTGTATTGCTCTGGGTCTGGCAGCGGGTGCCCCGAACTCTGACATGGCATCTCACACTGATAGAGTTTGTGGGGCTTTTTACTTCAAACGTGCAATGCATGCCATGCCATGTTCTGGAATCATTCCCCCTCGGGGGATATCATATTTACTTTGTTTTGCAGCGTCACACAGCTGCTTTTTCTCCTTTGTGTCTACTAAGGAACAGGTACGCTAGGTGAGATAACAGCCATCTCTATCCGCCATAGGATGAAGCTAATCGGATGGGCGTAGGTTTTGACTTTGACCTTTGTGCTCATTGATCTCTACGCTATCTAACCTTTCTCGCCACTTCGACCGTGCAACATACACCAAGCTGTTATTATCTCTGTCAGGTGAGAGAGGCCCTCTGAACTGAGCTACATAGTACAACGAGCGCGATAAACGCAGTGAGAGTGAAAAATAGGAGCAGAGTATTCCGCCCTGTCTATGAAGGATCCGAGACGATGGAATGCAAGCCCAAGGGCTGTGACATCTCTGCAGCAGGTGGGTGGTTGCCTCAGCAGTTGAGTGTCAGTCACACGGGGGGAGAAGGGCACATGCACGCCACCGATTTCGGACATAGGCCCGGGTACGGGTTGGCCGTCACATCTGACAGACTTGCTGGCGGATAGTAGAGTTAATGATCTGCAGGTAGCTGACTCTGGTTCGGGAGAGAGCAGGACGGAGTACTCCGAAAGTACATCAATGAGCCAATTGTTCATAACAATAAAAATCACTTGCATTCAGCAGCACAAAGCCTTTGATTCTGTTTCGGTTTGGTCTGGTCCGTTAGGTCGTGGTCTGGTCTAATCTGTTTCAAGCGAGCTCGGATGCACTCAATTTGAATTAACACTTCCGATTCGCCAGAATATTGATTGACTGATTGGCTGATTGCATTGGTTCTGACTCGCCATATCGGGAATAGTTACTTTGGTTAGGGTTGACTGACTTAACATAGCTAGAATTTTTGATTAGTTATCTACAGTATCTACAGTGGGATTGGTCCATATTATAGCCCCGGGCCTACTTTAATCCGGCCTGCGGGCGTGCTGGACGCCTCTTCTGCCTGTGCCAACCTAGAAACCATAATGACAAAGAACGCCAAAAGAAGTCTGTGTATCTACTAAGACTTTTAGATCTGAAGAAAGGAGGAAACCAGCTATCTATATCTAGAAAATTTAGTTATCTCATACATATATTAATATCTGATTATCTATATCATACAATAGTCTAATTAGAACGGGTTTATTAATAATACAGTCAAGATCTGAAGATGAATTCTTATATGTCTTAATATACTAGAGCTGTACTTTTCTTGCCAGGTTGGGAAGAGAAGGATATCTTCTTAGTTTATTACCATTGTTGATTATGTTTCGAGTCCTCTTTCTCCAATATTTTTGATCCGAATCTCATGAAATCGGAATTACTCACATAACCAACAAAGTCTTGTCCTCTTATTTTGAGATTTGGTTCTAACTCCTCTAGCTGAGCCTTCGTCCTGGTGCGCCTGAAGCTCGCAGTTATTACTTCAGTGTTATGCTTCTCTGGCAATGCTTCGTTTTATAGACGAGTCCATTCCTTGAACATGTCGTTGGATTTTGCTAAGTGGGAGCTCCCTGGAGACAGCCCAAGCCAACAAGTGCCAGAAGTGCTACTCCTAGCTGCGGTTTTTCTCGGGCTTCTTTTAGTAAGCTATCGTCAACGCATGCGAACTAGGTATCAAACTAATGAATGACAGGCCGTGTATACCCACGCGTATGTCTTCGCAACACTGATCGCGACTCAAACACCCAATCCTATATTGAATTCATCACTCTCGCGCCAGGATTTTAGAGGTCTTTCAGTCTCCGTCTTCCATCGGCTGGCCAAGATCTATGTGATTTCTATATTCCCTATGAAGGACTTCAGTCCTCTGAAGTGCGGCTTGCTCAACTTAACAGTCGAATTGCTACTTTCGTACCTGAGAGTAGCCAATGTGCTCAAAATTCTGCGTCCACATTCAAAAACCCTTCCTTACTCACGTTGCATTCCAACGTGGTCAATGTGGTCGAAGACCTTCCCATCAATCTTACTGTATAGTACTGCCTCGAGTATATGCTTCTATCTGCCTACCTACTTGATTCAGTTGGCTTGTGCTTTAGATGAGCGGTTGGAGGTCTCAGAAACGGTGCAGTTTACCAGTCTTCTAGGAACTATCATGGTTCTTTACTTTGGAATGGTTGTTCCGACATATGCAATCTTTATTCGAGTCACTGCCTCTGCGCAAAGGGGTGAGTCGATGACTATCAGGGGCGCCTGGCAAGGGTTCTCGTGGTCATCTCGGGTACACTTTTTCAAATTACTTGGCGAGGTTCTATTCCTGGAAGCAGGTGTCACAGTCGTTATGGTTTTGTCTGTGTTCGCTTTGGGTCATCCTACTGTGCATGATGATGTTTTTCAGCTTTTTGTCAAATACTTTAGCTAGTCTAGTATCGTGAGGAGATATGGTATGCTATAGGGACCGAAATATCTAAATTGTTTCTTCCTATTGTGCTTATGACATATCTAAAGTAGATATCAATGTTCAAATGCAGAATCACTTTTCGAAATTCGCTCTCCGTTACTAGGCTATGTCGATTCGAGCAGTAGAAGCTACCTACGGTACGCTGCTTTCTCATACATAATAAGAACATATAAGGCAATCGTAATTCGAAAGAGAAAGAGGAAAAGTCGTAGCCACGGCGTTGATCTGGATTATCAAATGGGATTAGTTACCCGGCCTTAACCGCCAGATCCGATATCCCGGAAGTACCGGGCACAGATCACGGGAGCGGGAATGGCTGGTGCTTTTACTACGTACTATCGGGGAAGGAAGGAACAGCAGACCAATCATAGTCTTGGTGAAAGTTGTTAGATGTCATTGGTTTGGCTGCTACTCCTTTCTCTACCCTGGAGTAGCCAACTGCTCGCCTCCAAGTACCTGGGGAAATTTACCTTTCAGTGCTACGATCACCTTATGTCTCGGAAAGTGGAGAGGTTTACTAAGTACTTTGTCGAGATTATCATTGGGTGGAAATGTCAAGTCTAGAAGGACGGGCCACATGCAAGCCACGTCAGTTTCGGAGACTAGAGCGTTAGTTAGTTTATTGTAGAGTGACTTAGGGCGGTTTAGTTAGTGGAGGGATCGCGAATGAAACAATTCCAATGTTCTTGGGTTTTACCCGAGTCGAGGCCATTGGAGTCTAGTTGCTTACTTACTTAGTTTAGAATAGACCATTCCGTCTTGATGCTAGATAGTCTAGTCTAGGTTATGTTGTACTTGGTGACTTAGTGTGGTGGTTAGATTAGATTGCGAGCGAGCCCCTATTCCGTTCATGGTGGGAGGTCCGGTGTCGCCGCTGCATGCTTGGCTTAGGTTCTTCCGTGCTTACGGGGACACTGCTCGTGCTTGTGCTGTTGCTTGTTGCTTGCTGCTTGTTGCTGCTACTGTTGCTTGTCTTTCTTGTACTGTATGGCATTTAGCTTTAAGATAAGAATGTATCTTGTACGAAGAGTCATTAAGTCATCACGCGAGCTAGTTACAAAGTAAAAGACTTGAGGTAATAATGTACATGAAGTCCAAACCAAATCCACAGATCCAATCCAGTATTATTGCAGCTCTCTGCTTCACCATCAAAACAAAGAGGAATATGTATCGAACGTTGTCAAAAGCAAAAAGGACAAGGAAAATGACAAAAGAAGGGTATAATCATGACTCCACCTCCTCACTAACCACCCACGTCCTCACCTCCCGAATAATCCCTGCCTGACTGGACTGACTATCCTCATCCGACAATCTCGCTGCCGACACAGTCGTGATATTCCCCTGTCCAGCCCCCATGCCCATCAACTCGTGCTCGCCGCTGCGTGTGAATTTGCTCTCCGTGGGATTGGCCGACCGTGTGGTCGACCATTTCGATCGGTTATTTGTCGATCGGTAGTCCACGCCTTGGATCCGGAGGCCGTTCGATTTGAGCATGTTCAAGAAGGGTTTAAGCTGCGCCCAGCAGGCTGTCACGATGCTGAGGCATTGAATCGTTTCCACGCTGATGGTTACGCCCCAGGTGGCGAAGGAAGGGTCGTGTGTTGCGTCGTTCTGAGAGACTAGGATGAGTTCCACGATGCTGACTAGGATTACTCTGTTCGGAGAAGTGGGTTGGTTAGTTGGTAGTTTGGTCGGATGATAGGAGAATTAGACTAACAGGACTCGAGATAGAAAAATACTAGCGAACACGAACTTGCGTTTCCAGGAGGTTTGAATGCGCGCGATTAGGTAAAGCGCTTGTGAGGTGATCATGGTGTCGGTCACAATGTTCATGATTCCCGTAAAGTAGTGCCATGCTATCTGTTGGGCTGGTTAACCTTGTCGCGTATATCGTCGGGGTAGCGTAGGGTAGTGAGATTGTACCAGGTTCATGCATTTCCCCGTGTAGTAATTCCAAGTCTGCGGTACGCTGCATTGAAAGGAGGTTCCCAGTAGACATATCACGGCCATCAAAGTCACCGATATTTGCACCAAGTTGGCGACACGGTGGTCTTTGGCCGTCGGCGTCAGGTTGCGGATGAAGCATGAAAGGGAGATTTTCGAGAAATAGAGACTGGGTATGTAGAGGAGAGCGGCGGCGTATTGCGACTGAAATGATACCGATTGTTCTCAGTGAGGATCCCGGAGGGTGAAGGCGACCGCAGAAAGGCATATTGCACACTGGTGCAGGTGTAGCTCATACCTTCATCATGTTGTCGAAGCGCTCCGGGGTAAGCGTGGAGTAGTGGTATCCATATCCGTTTGCGACGGCCATCGATACAGCGATGGATTGGCCGATACAGAAGATCTGTCGCGCCCCATCCAGAGCAAGTAGTTAGTCTGCTGGAGCCATTGTGAGGGTCTAGGCGGCAGATTGACATACCAGCGATACAACTATAAGATAGTCATCGTTTGTGAGCGTGCGGAACGAGCCGTACTTGGTTCCCAGTCGGAAGATGACGCTCAGCGAAGCAGTCACGAGCAGGAACCATGTCGATACATTGACGGCCGGATCTTTGGTGTCTCCAGTGAACCGTCCCATGGAGGGCAATCAGAGTGCTGACGCTGATTCTCGGCGGGAATCATGTCACGCAGCGATCTGGAACTGATGGAGATAATAAGAGTCGGGTGATGGCGCTGGGCCAGGGCTGCGAGACCGGGCACGATCTGGAGTAAATAATAATACGGAGTACCGGTGCCGAGAAATCGATCGATGCAGGGCCTGTGACTGAGGTAAATTATTTTCACCCGGAAGCACCAGGGAAGGGGAGAAGCCCGGACAGTCATTCTGGTGTGGGCAGAGAGAGGGTTCTTGGAAAACGCCCCCTCCCTCCTGAGGGAGGATGGGAAATCGCATGGCCAGCTAGGATCCGGATCCTGGTGTGTTCATTTGTCAACCGAGCGGCCGACATCAATTGGAGAAAGGCCAATAGACTTTGGCTACGCGCAGGGAAAGTCGGACCAGGATGGTGGTTGATTGCATGGAAGCCGACGGTGAGACGACGGCGGGGGACAACCCTGGTCGGGTTTAATTTACTCTGGGCTGGCCAGTTTCATTCGTATCTTGGCCCGGCCTTCGACCGACGGATTAATTGTCTCCCTTCCAAGCATTATTTTCGATATTAATGTCTGTTATTAGTCTTCACTCCGACCACGGTCCCGTCTCCCACAGATTCTAGATCGAACAGGTGAGCCTAATTTCTCTTATCCGACCTGCCTTCTTTGTCTTGTCTCCCGCTTAAGCGATTCGCGGTACCACATCAGCACTAGATCCTTGGATCGATCCAACACACGCGGCCAGACAAAATGAACTGTGCAGTGAAAGTGCTCACGGGGATCTTCTTTGATGTGTTGGGCTGTTTCTATTTTCCGATCGCCAACCTGGCATCCATGTCCATAAGCATAGGACTTTGGGGGAGAAAGCCCCAAGCAATTCACGGAAGGGAGGGGAATTGGAATGCTGGCTGGCCTAACTCGATCAAACTAGAATATCATGCGGTCGCAGAGGCGAGTCCCACCGGAAGAATTGATAGCTGAGTCCGAGTCGGGCCCACCAGTCACAATTACAATTTGCCAGTCACGATTGATTCTGGCTCATTATCTAACAAGTTAACAAGTCCGTTGCATGCAAGGTGTCTGCGCCGGGCGGGGACTGGGGCCTGCCATCCACCCGTTCTCTAGTCTAGCTTCTAACGCTAGATTAGCAACCCCCATTAGATACAAAGTAGTCTAGATATTGTTAGACCGGGGGTGGTCCCGATGGCCTCCACTTGCCACACACTGACCCTAGTACCCACAAGGTCCTATCGGTGGTTACATCTCCTCCATCGGGCCTGACCTGACCCGCCTCCAAGAAAGCTTACTGCGTGCTGCGTGCTGCGTTCAGCTTCTGTTACTGTTCAGGGTCGTCGTTGGTTACCCCTGGATTCATATAACCTTCCTACTCCGGCTGGTGAGCCCGGCGCCCTCCGTACGTGTACTATGTTAGGTTATGTATGGACGCCCCGGTGCATGCTAAGCAACGACACTAGGCACGGTAGTGGCGTTAGAATGCTGCATCTCGACTAACGGCCTTAATTTCTGCTGCATCTCGCTTCTTGACGTTGCAGTGGACTAGGTGGCCAGTTGTCTGTTATATTAATCGGTCGCTCCCTGGACACCGCGCTGCGTCTGCAACTCTCCGCCCTCACGCCGGTCGTGGTCTCTGCAATTGAGTTTTCACCATGGCGTCCTACGAATTGAAGAACCGAGCCAACTCGGCCAACCGAGAGGTAACCGGGTCCGACTCGGGAGCGCGTGATGATTTGGCTCTTGCACGATTGGGCAAGAAGACTGTCCTGAAGGTATGTCCTAGCTTTTCGATACTATGCTGTGGATTTGGAGAAACTAATGCTTGTCTTGTGCTCTTGCAGCGGAACTTTGGTATTCTCTCAATTATCGGTCTCAGTTGTACCATTCTCGGCACCTGGGAGGGTATTCTATCGTGAGGCCATCTATGGTTGTGAGAGTTCGGAACATTGCAACTAACAGAGACCAGGACTTTTACTATTCCCCTCGAAAAGTCGGTTATCCCACGTCCAACCTATGATTGGACCATGAACGCAGCTGACTGAACACACAGTGGTGGATCTGCCGGTGCAGTATACTCCTTTATCTTTGCATGGACGGGAACAGCCTGCTGTTTCGTGCTGCTGTCCGAAATGGCGTCCATGTAAGTCGAAGTCAGGACATCCATTCTCTGGTGGTATACTAACTAGCCAAGGGCGCCGACTTCCGGAGGCCAATATCACTGGTGTGCCATGCTTGCGCCCTACAAGCATATGAAATTCCTCAGTTACATCACAGGTGCGCTCTTCCATTTTGTTGTTACAGCGACCGTGCAGTTTACTGACCATCACTGCAGGATGGTTGACCGTGATCGGATGGCAGGCCGCCTTTGCATCGTCGTCTTACATGGCTGGAACTGAGATTCTGGGTGCCATTATCTTGGGTCGGAACAGCTTTAACTCGCAGCCCTACCAGGGTACCCTTCTGATGTGGGCGGTCGTGGTCGTAGCTCTTCTTGTGAACATTATCGGAGGAAAGTTCCTGCCTCGCCTGGAAACCTTCATCCTCATGATTCACATTCTGGGATACTTTGGTGTGCTCATCCCCATGACATATATGTCCGACCACAAATCGACCGAGTCGGTCTTCAAGGACTTTACCAATGGTGGAAATCTCTACACCGATGGTATATCCTTTTTCGTCGGTATGACCGGTTGTGTTTTTGCCTTTGCAGGCGGTGATGCTGCCGTGCATGTAAGTTGTCCACCATGTACTGCACAATGGTCAATATCTGACTTCTACAGATGGCCGAAGAAGTAAACCATGCCACGGTCGTCATTCCCCGTGCCATTCTCCTCAGTGTTGCCATCAACGGCACTTTGGGATTCACCATGCTGATCGCCACTCTCTTCTGCATGGGCAGTGTTGATGCGGCCCTTGAATCTCCTACGGGCTACCCCTTCATGGAAATCTTCCAGCAAGCAACCGGCTCGGTCGCAGGTGCATTGGGCTTGTCCTCCATCCTCGTTATTGTCGGTATCTGCGCAGCCCTGGCCATGTTGACTGCCACCTCTCGCCAGTTCTGGTCGTTCGCTCGCGACCGTGGTGTCCCTGGCTGGCGAGTCTGGAGCCACGTATGTTTCCATGTGCCTTGTATCGTACACATGAAGATAATTGCTAACATCAACACAGGTCTCCAACCGTACTTTCCTCCCCACTTACTCCATCCTCCTCACCATGACCATCTGCTGCCTGCTTGGTCTGATCAACATCGGGTCCGCCGTCGCCCTCAACGACGTCGTCTCCATGGCTGTCTCGGGTTTGTACTCCTCCTATCTGATCGTGGCGGTTCTTCTTCTCTGGCGCCGGTGCAGCGGCGCCATCAGCAACTACAATGCCAGTGACGACACTGTGGTCAATGTCCCTGGCGCTAAGCTCATGTGGGGTCCATTCCGTGTCCCGGGCGTCTGGGGTATCTTGATCAACACTTATGCGGTGATTTACATCGTGATTGTCATCTTCTTCAGTTACTGGCCTACTGAGTTGCCAGTGACGGTGACGAATATGAATTACAGTGTGGTGGGTACTATGGGTGTCGTCATTCTGGCTATTATCTATTATGTTTTGAGGGCTCGTCATGTCTACACGGGTCCTGTTATTGAGATCTCGTAAGGATGGGAGCCGGACAGATGAGACAGGTAACAGGGGGAAAGAGTGTGGCAAGCACAAGGGTTACGGATGAGTGTGCTTTCCGTATTGATTTAATTCTCTGTTCGAGATTCTGCTGCTTAATTGGGCACTAGGCCACATGCATTAAAAGTTACATAGCATTTATTCCTTTTCTAGAAATACCATTTAGTATTATTTGCTGCAATAACTGGGGTCCGATGCTACCCAACAAAAGCCCTGCTTCGGGCGGAAGAAAATACATATTCGCATGGTAGGATGCATACCCTGGCAGTGCTTCAATATCATCATCACTAGGGACGGGACTGCAATAACGATATTAGGCTGAATGTCCGTCTCCCCGACAATTTCCCGAAAATTATCAAAGGGGGTTATTCCCATGTGACTGAGTGTGTGAGTGAGCAGCATGTGCGCATGTGCTACGCCGACCTACATGGATTGGATGATAATACAAAATAACAAGCAGGTCCTCAACAGCAAAGGGGCTGTGGTTTAGTGGTATAATATTCCCTTAGCATGGGAGAGGTCCGGGGTTCGATTCCCCGCAGCTCCAGCTGTTCTTTTTTTTTTTTTTTTTTTTTCGTTTTTTCACTACCCGCAGCAGTCCCACTCTTCCTTCCATACAAGTGGTAGACAGAAAGCCTCCGCATTATAACAACAACCCTCAAAACTCTAGAACGAGCCTGGAAAGATTTTGTAATTATTGGACATATTACTAACTCAGCGGTGATCCACCCACTGTTTCTTCGGCTATTCAAAGTTCTCTATAGGACGCTAACATAACATCATCGGATACACTGACAGGTCGCTCTTTCGCGGCAATGGCTATAGTCTGGCTAGAACATGTTCCACTGTTACAGTAGAGCCCTGACTGTGTCTTTCATATCTTCTGTAGAGTCTATATGCCCGGTCGCATGGAGGTGTAGGTAGCTTATTTCACTCTACACCAGCGCCGCTGAAGTCATGACCCAGATCAGTTTCGGGGTATATGTAACTTGCTTTCTGCATTTTCTGCAGTCAACGTCTTTGTACTGATGACATGAATCCATCCTCATTCATGCCAAGATGTTTCCAACCCTCATATAATCCACCCATATCACTCGCACCACAATGGACCCAACCCCAGTAACAGACTTTATCAACGACGACCTCGACTTCATCATCATCGGCGGAGGCACCGCGGGCCTTGTCCTCGCTGCCCGTCTATCAGAAGACCCCAATGTTCGCGTTGGAGTCATCGAAGCCGGGGTCTCACGACTAGGTGATCCAAAGGTGGACACACCTACCGGAATGGCCATGACCCTGAAAGATCCAGAATATGACTGGTGCTTCCAGACTTCTCCACAGGTACGTCTGCACCACCTTATACCACACACCAAGTTATTGCCATGGCTCACATGAAACAAAACACAGAGCGGCGTGAACAACAAAACCTACGCCACCCACCGCGCAAAATGCTAGGCGGCTCCAGCGGCTTAAACTTCATGATGTCAGGCCGACCAACGGAAGAGGAAATCAATGACTGGGGCAAGACCACAGGAGTGAAAGGGTGGGAGTGGTCTGATCTGCTGCCGTACTTCAAGAAACATGAGAAGTTGGAGGTGGATCAGCCGAATATCACATCCCGGGATACGGATATCTGTCCGCTGGATCCTGGTCTTCATGGGACTGAGGGACCGATTCATAACTCGTTCGGGATCTGGCACGCCCCATTCGAGAAGGATCTCATACCTGCTCTTGACATTGTCTCTGGGTTGTCGCGACCAGAGAACCCGTACGCTGGGAACCACCTGGGGTTCTACCGCACGCTGTTTACCATCGATCGCACCGGCAAACCAGTGCGCAGCTACGCCGCAAGCGGATACCTGGCCCCGATTTCCAATCGTTCGAATCTACGTGTCTTAACAGACGCTCTCGTATGCAAAATTACACTCGGGACGAACGAGCACAGTGAGCGCCAAGCGACAGGAGTGGAATTCCTCCACCATGGGACGTCGTGCACCGTCTATCCACGGAAGGAAGTCATCCTCAGCGCCGGCGCCGTGCAGAGCCCTCAGCTCCTAGAACTATCCGGGATAGGCGACCCGAACGTCCTCGGCCGAATCGGCATCCCGTGCATCGTTCCTAACATGGACGTGGGGAACAATCTCCAAGAACAGGCGCTGTGCTCAGTCGTATATGAACTAGCACCGGGGTATACGTCCGTCGACTCGCTACTCCGGGATCATGCTATCTTCGAAGAACACCAGAAACTCTACGAGGAGAAACACACCGGGGCATTGTCCGGATCACTCAGTATAATGGGCTACACGCCCTACGCGACACAAGTTGAGCAGCATGACCTCGAGAAAACAGTTGCGTGTTTCCTGGATCCCAAGAATGCATCAACCAAACAGGACACCGTTCTTCAGAACGAACAGCGGAAAATCATCGCAGCACGTATTCAAGATCCTACCTGTCCCTGTATCCAGTACATGTGCGCGCCTGAGAACTTCGATACCGCTCACGCGGTCGATAATCTTGGGGCAGTCATGTCCGGTCCGCCGTCTGGGTTTAATGATTGTTATTCTATCACGATGAGCCAGATGCATCCTGTTTCTCGCGGGCGGGTGCACGTGGTGTCGGATGATCCGATGCAAGCTCCGGATATTAGTCCCGGGCTGTTGGCTCATCCAGCTGATGTGGATGTGCTTGCTGCGGGGGTGGGGTTTGCGGATAAGGTGTTTCGGTCGGAGTTGGTTAGGGGTAAGGTTGCGAGGAGGGTGAGGCCGGATCCGGGGGTGGATGTTGGTGTTAGGGAGCAGGTGAAGGAGTTTGTTAGGGAGGACGCGGTGCCGTTTCAGCACTTGCTTGGGACTTGTGCGTTGGGGATGGTGGTCGATGAAAGGTTGAGGGTCAAGAGGGTTAAGGGGTTGAGGGTTGTGGATGCGAGTGTTGTGCCTATGATGGTGAGTCCGTCGTTGGCGGCGGTGGTGTATGCTGTTGCTGAGAGAGCGGCGGATTTGGTTAAGGAGGATTATGGGTTGAAGTAATTGGTTAGGGGTGTTGTAATGTGGGTTGGATGGTTTGCGTGGGGATGTCATCCCTATAATGTTCTTTGACAGGCATTTTCAGATGATTATTTAGTGGACTTGCTCGAGAGTGAAGTCTTTTTCTGGAGTATTATAGTACTCACTTAATATTCTACTGCTACGTGATGTCCGTATCAGAGGTTGATATCAATTAAGTGACCAAATGGCAAACATTACTTATTAGACATGGACCATATGCAGCCACATAGCTGCTCAGATAGTCATCATCATAGCACATTATGTACATCCCACGCAAACTCAACTCACGTACTAAGCTCACTCCGAGGAGTTCCCATTACTTCGCTTATCGGTCGGTGATTCACCTCCTCTGATATTCCTTCCATGTCGAAGGACGGCGAAGGCAGTTCTGCGATTACTGTTTCCGCCCTGGAAATGCGAGGATCCCATGGAGCCTTGGCCGCTTCAACCAGCCCAGAGGATGTGGGTTGGTCTGAATTCGGGACGTCGTCCAAGCCGCTCCGCCTTTGCGATCGACGTTGATACAGAAAGGCTAAGGCCCCGACGGTGGATATTGCCAGCACTCCTAGCGGGACCCCGAGGCCGATCCCAACCTTCTGTGCGACAGTAAGACCACTGTTTGTATCGGTAGTAGCTGGAGCTGAATTATAAGACGCTGCTGATGTCTCGCCCGCTGCGGTGTTTGTAGCATGTGAATAAGTCGTGAAGGTGGACGTTGCTGAAGTAGCACTCGAGGTATATTTCATTGAAGTAGTGCTGGACGTACTGCTAGATGGGTTGTACAAGTTATAAAACTCTGGTGGAGGATCATCTTTCTGACGCTTGCTCACGCCGATTTTGACACTTGTGAGTACTGGTGGGTTGAGAATACCGAACATATCCAGTGAATCGAGCTCGAACGCGCAGCCAGACTCTCTGTATTTGTCCCGGGTTGCATTCCAGACATGGCTGTAGGGGTTTGTGACGTTTACTGTGATTCCATCAGCCAGATCCAGCGGTGGCAGTTGTAGGTGTACCGACATAGCAAGGGAATCTTGGTGTTGCACACTTCATAGAGAGAAACACGCGATGTCACCACGTCCCAGGATACATTGACCAGGTCTCCCACGATGAACTGATATTCCTTTGCTGTCGGATAGGTGAAGCTCTCTGCTCGAGCGAGACATCTGCATTGAAGAGCGAGCAGAAGATATATGAGGTATGCGATTCCGTCGAAATCACGTTGCAGCCTCATCTCAGAAATGCGTTTACTCGGCGTGCACAGATGATGATAAAAACAGCACTGATCCTCAGCAGGGGGGCCCGAGGTTTTGAGAGATCTGATATTTGAGTTGATTGGTGTCTCAGCCACCCCGGGTTGCTGTTCTGTTTTTATCCCGCCGCAAAGGCTATCCCTGTCAAGTCACTGTGTTGACGTTACGCAGATAGGCCGGCTGGTCATGAGGAAGTGAATTTCGGCGGGGGTTCTATTCATTGCTGCCATGTGTCGTCTTAGGCCACGAGGCTCAGGTTAGATCGTGGGCAGTGGTTTTGAGGTAAGTGTTCGTTAGCTATGTTGTGCTTCGAGCAACAAGAGGACAAGGTTACATTGTGCGTTGATCATGCGATGCATCTGCGCCCCTGTGGCTTGAATGGGATGGTCGGAATCGTGATGGCTCAACTCGGGAATTCTGGCAGTTGGATGTAGTAGTTTACCTTGGTTTTGAAGTTCGCCAAAATCCAATGTCGGTATTGTTCTGTGGCCGTATGAACTTCTCGCTCCGACTGGGGGACAAATGAACGATTACTTTTCCTTTTTCGAGAAGCTACCCGATAATTCGAATGTGCCATCGTACCCTGGTCGATGTTGGAATAAGACGAGGCTATTTGCACCCTCTAGATACACTCATCGCTGATAACTCCTGTACAAAGGGTGACACCATTGTAATTTTGCATGTGTAGGCCATCACTGGCCTTTGGTCATTTTCAAGGTCTTAGGCGGTTGACAAGGGATATCGGTTGTGAATGCTATGACCAGACCATTGGCAGTGTGGTGGCAGTGGAGAAGTTTTTGGATTGAGCGACAGCGAGGCACAGCATTTGGGGAGGGGTGCTCTGGACAATGTAAAGATGTGTCGCCTGGGCGGAAAATGGCATTGCAACGTGGACAAACTAGGAATAGTCGTCTGACGATAAATAGGCATAAGCTAAGCGAATCGATAAGGACAAAAAGAAAAACACAAAAAATGGAGCTGCGGGGAATCGAACCCCGGACCTCTCCCATGCTAAGGGAATATTATACCACTAAACCACAGCCCCTTTTTGTTGAAGAACGCCTGTAACTTTTGCTCTATGAGACAGCACTATGTCTCAAGTACTCGCAGCTCATCCATCATATTTATCGTTGCTGGTGAATGGCCATCATAGCCCACCACGAGCTGCGCTGCCAGTAAAAGGCCACTATCTTTGCAATTAGATAGACTCTAGCATGCTTTTTGTATCTCCGAGGTTAGTTAATGACAATAGCTTGATTTTAGCGTTGTCATTCCATAATTACTTTTACATCGACTCTGCTAGCAGTGATTATATAGTATATTCCCTGCACAACTTATGGAAGGTTTCATTTTCGCTGGTACTTACTATTTACTAGCATCACGGAATCATCAAAACTCGACGATAAGAAATTGCGACCAGTGTAGTTATGACACAGAAAAGTATAAAAAAAGTCACCTGTCATGCCAGCTCAATTAGCAGAAAGAGGGAGAAAAGTCCGCGGGATCCGTAATTGGCAGTTATGCAAGGGATCGGGTACAGCTGCGCAACAAACAACAGCCCAAGCTGCACCAAAGTCACGAAGTCACCTGGTTTAGCAACTGAGAATCGATGACTCTTAGCCGTGATTATAATGCATCTATTCACCTACCTACCCACCGGCATTGCAAGCTTCCTAGGTATGTCTACCGGTGGCATAAGTCCGGGATATCCGACCACCATGGACAATGGCAGTGCAGTCCTCGCCCAGCGGCTACCGCAGAAGATTGATATCCACCATCACTTCGTCCCCGATTTCTTTCGTCAGGGTACGTGGGCGTACTTGAACTGAATGAAAACCCCGCACTAATAGTGTGACGCACATCCAGCCGTTGAAGATGCAGGCGGCGACCCAACAGGCTTGCCAGTCCCCGCATGGACCGTCGAGGACTCTCTCCAGGACATGCAGGATAATGGCGTCCGAAAAGCCATACTGTCTCTGACTACACCAGGTGCAGTCATTACTGGAAACAACGACTCTGCTCGGTCGCTAGCCCGAAGGGTCAATGAATATGCCGCCAACCTGCGCGACCAGTACCCCGAACGGTTCGGATTCTTCGCCGCGCTGCCTTCTCTCCTGGATGTACCTGGTACATTGGCTGAAATCGAGTACTCCCTCGACACACTCAAAGCCGACGGGGTCACCGTATTCACTCGATACGGCGATGGAAACAACTACCTAGGTCATTCTCAGTTCACACCCATCTGGAAGGAACTGGATGATCGGAAAACCGTGGTTCATATCCATCCTACTATGCCTGAGGACTCTGATTGGATTGATCCGATTATGCCACCTCCCATGCTTGACTTCCCACAGGAGACTACACGGACTGCCGTGGATATGATTGTTAACAACGTCACGCAGCAGTTCCCGAACTGTCCCAAGATCCTATCGCATGCGGGTGGGACGTTGCCGTATCTGATCTCGCGCCTGACTGTAACTTCTAGGGATACGATGGCCCAAAAGGGTCCCTATGGAAAGACCTACTTTGAATTTATGGAGGCATTGCGTGGGTTTCATTACGACCTCGCTCTTTCGAGTGCGCCAGCAGTCCTGAATCTCTTGCTGGACTTAATACCGCATGATCATATTATGTATGGTGAGTATTTTTGTGGCTGGCATGTAACACCAGATGCTAAAAAGAGTAATAGGATCCGATTATCCCAACGCTCCCCCAATCAAAGTAGCTGGTTACCGGGAGAATCTAGATGCGTTTCATATGAACGAGGAGCTTCGGGATATGGTCTATTTCGGGAACGCGCAGAAACTTCTGTCTGGAGCTTGACTCCAGACTACACATCTCTTGAACTTCAGCATGATGCACGGTAATGGATGTAATAATGGTTGGGAAATTTGCATAAGCCGAGAAAATGTGAAAACAACGTGCATTATGCAAAAACTAAATCTACATCTGTCTTCAGAGTATAGTGACGTGCCACAATGTTATAACGGGGGGAATCTGATTGAAAGGCAGCTAAATACACAGTCCAGTTGCCTCTGCCAGATATATGGAGTGGACGATAATACCACACCTTCTTGAAAGCTGTAGGGTGCATGAACGCCACCAGAAAGCTACCCTCCCCATTTGTTCATTGAAGAATCTCATATCGAAACTCCTCCCCAACAAGCTCCTCACTCAACTTCCACAAAGCATCCACACTTCCCGGATCCCTCGCATGCTCGGCAGCCTCACTAACCGCACTATTCTGCATAAACACCGGCGCCAGAGCCTGCAACCCCGGATCCAGCGCCGCAATCAACGGCGTCGCCGCAATTTGAGTATACGTCTTGAACCGCGGCTCCTCGAAAACAAACTCCTTGCTGGTATTCCGTACCGCGATTGCAGAGATCCCGGTAAAATCGTCCCAAGTGAGGTGACTTCCCAGCCTAGTGTCTCCGTTATAGCCTGGATGGACGGCGATAGCAGCAATTCCTTTATGCCGTAGTCGCTGGGCCAGACCATATGTGAATAGGATATTGGCTGTTTTAGCTTGTCCGTACCCAGTCCAGAGGTCGTATTCTTTTCCATCTGAATAGTTCCAGTCTTCGAAGCGGAACGGCGAGATAAGGTACCCGGAGCTGGTTAGATTGACTACACGGGCGGAGCCAGCAGCCTCGAGGGCTGTCACGAGCAAGTTGGTAAGTAAGAAGTGGCCGACGTGGTTGGCCGAGAGCTGTAGCTCTATTCCCTGCTTGTCGAGGGTGTATTCCTTGATTGCCATCACCCCGGCGCTGTTGATCAGGACATCGATATTGGGTGCCGCGGCGAGGATCTCGTCTGCGGCGCGACGGACGGATTCATGGTCGGTTAGGTCCACCTGTACTGCGGTGGTCCTGATGGTGTTGTCGATGGCGTGGATCTCGTCGAGCACGGGATGGACTTTGCTGAGGGTGCGTGAGGCAATGAGGATGTGTGCTGGTGCAGCTTTGGCTAGAGATGTGGCTATCTGGCTGCCAATGCTGGGCTTGCCGGCACCGGTTATGACGAAGGTCTTGCCTTTGATGTTGGACTTGAAGGCTTCAATGACCTGTTCGCTGGTGGCTGTTACGTCGAAGATGGGCATGGCGGGTGCTTGAAGATGTGGTGAATTGGTTTGGTTGTAAGCTGAATGTGAAGAGAGATGCGATGAATATCTGTCTGGCTTTGCAGGGGATTCTACAGGGCTTTATATTTCTGGGAGTGCTTGATCGTAAACGAGGGAGCTCCGTCTTTGCCAAATTTACCTGGGTCAAAGCTATAATGTGGGCCATTCAATCACTGCCATCCTGCTGCTGCTTAGAAATAAGAAAATCCATCGAAAACATCACCAGGAGATAGACCGGCATCATCCGTAAACTCCGAGTCTCCATCCCTCAAATCCACCCTGCTTACACCGTAGACGACTTTGTAGGTAGTTATTATAACTGGCGCAATTTGTAATCATCCAGAGGATGGTTATGGCCCCAACAACTCTGATAGCCTATGTCTTTGCTCATAACACAGAATAACAAGCAGGTCTTCAACAGCAAAGGGGCTGTGGTTTAGTGGTATAATATTCCCTTAGCATGGGAGAGGTCCGGGGTTCGATTCCCCGCAGCTCCAGCTGTTTCTTTTTTGTCTTTTCTTTTTGCCCCTTCCCGCTTCTCCTTTCCGTGCTATGCGCCCTTCCTGTTCATGCGCACTATGACAATTTGTTTTCACGGCCCGCGTGTTCTGTGTTGGATCTTACTAGAATGAGCTCATTCATTCTCTTCAACTCCCTCGCCAAGTTCAGTTCATCATTAAAGTAGGCAGTCTCGCTTCAGAAACTGCATTGGTACACCGACTACACTGAACCCATAACGTAATCGGCTACGATCGCCCACTTCGACTGCAATGAGAAGAACCCATTGTAACATCTTATTATAACCTTTAAGTATTTTAACCTTCATTAGGGTTGATGGAGCCTTCGTGAAAATCTCTAAACCCTCGCAGAAACGTAAGGCCCGAGTCCGATGTTGTATCGCCCTTAAACCTCAAACTACCAGTCGGAGATGATTCTGTTAGCACAGCAAGGAAAAGTACCACCGAGCTAAAAATAGAATTTCTGCACATCTACCTAAGTTGAAGCGAGCTCCAGAAGACAAAAAGCATACGGAGGATAGCTCAAAGCCAACGTCATCTAGTAAGGCTGAAGGGACCTCGATATTCCATGCATATACCACTCGGCATAGAATATAAGCCGTTTGCTCTCCCGATCAAGTGTCATTGTCTGTTCCGCCCACTGAAATAGCCTTTGCCAGTGATTCCACCTCGCGATGCCATACCGAGGACCATTGTAGTAATAACCAGTTGCCCACAATGGGTTGTCGTTTATTTCATCAAGCTTAGGTGCTCGAACGACCTCCTCATACAGCCAAGCCCCAGCAAACTCGATAATAACTGCAGCACCCATGATGGATACGACGTGGAACTGTTCTGGCAGTATATCTTCGAAGGCAGCCTTCATTTCGTTGACTAACCAAGCCTGATCTTGCAAAGCTCCCACTCTGCAAAGGCGCGCTATAAAGGCCCGAACGTTAACAAAGTAATTTTGGTTTCCATTTTTGTCCATTCCTGAGAAGTTGTCAGTCTTCGAAGATTACTGATTTTAGAAGCTAGCATGACGGAGGCTTTGTTGCACAGGTGCTGTACACAAACACAGCCTCAATGAAAAGAGAGGAAGGGGACCCAGACGTACGTTGCGCCGAATATTGCCCTAAATTGGTCATCAATTGTGGCATAATTTCATAGCGACCGTATCCCTGGTACTAGAGTGTCAGTTTCGCTGCTTGGCTCAGGCTAGTTTCTAGGTAAATATCACTCACACCGACACCTTCAGGTTGTGGTATATATTTTTTCACGCGGTCCGAGTCTTGCAGTCTTTGAATCACCTGCACATAACGGTCTTGAGCAGGATTATCGTACTCCACCTGCTGAGATAACTCAAGTATAAGGTCTCCGAACAAGTCAGCTCCGCCGGGATAAGTAGGGTCATCTGGTGGTGGGAGCAGTTCATGAAGTGCTTGGGCAGTTTTCTCGATGGTAACAGTATATTCTGGCGCTAGGCACTCCTGTATGAGTCGAAAAGCTTCTAACCGCGAATAGTTGCCTCTCATCGCCCTGTTACACTCATTATCTCCACCTTCCAAGGTCAAGACAGCCATGGTGACCTAGAAAATAGAAGAAAAAAAAGGATGGATTTGGGGTGGCTTCAAAGCAAATAGTACAATAAAGTGAATGTGAGCAGATATTGGTTCTCTGAAAAGACCGAACGATTTGATTGATGATAGTAGAGATTGTAAGATGTTAAGTTGACCAAGAAACAAGTCTATTCAGCGGGCCAGAAGTAAAAATTTCAACGAGGACGGACGGTGGGAAGGCGCGAGGAAATCGAATTAGGCAAGCATAGACAGCCGTTCAACGTCCATTCCGCTACGACTTGAAGTGCTTACTTGATCCTAAAAACAACCGTACAACTCATTTCCACCAGCGAGATGATTGTTAATTCGTTTATAGCCCCGCTACACTGAGCACCAAGCCAACAACAACCTTAGAACGACCACTGCTTCAACCAATTCCTCATATCATCTCCCGTAATAGGCCCCAGTGAAGCCATAGTTTCGCTTGCCTCCTTTGCCTTGTCCACCTCTAGCGGCACCGAGAGCGTAGCACCTTCCGCGAACTCACGGTAAAATTCGAGTAGCTTGAGGGCAGGCTTCTCCGCGATCTCCTGCTCGGATGGGTTTTTCATGCTCAAATTTTCGAGGTGTTTTACCCACGTTGTGAAACCCACCGGTTCCATGTCCGGGTACATGTCCTGGACGGTAGGGACGAGTGCTTCCCAGGTTGTTTTTGATGGGTTAACAAGGTGAAATACTGCGTGTGGCGAAGCAGAAGACACTGTAACGGCGCGAGTGTGAATGACCTCGGTGATTATGCGGGCGAGGGTGTCCTACATTCCAGGATAGTGCATTAGTAGCCAAACATAGCTATCCACTAGACGGAAGATGGAAGGGTGTATTACCACGGCAATCCAATCAATAGCTCTCGAGCCCAGAGTGTCCGGAATTAGTCCTATTGCCTTTGATGTATTGATAATAGTAGGCAGCCAGTCTTGGGGATTCCATAGACCTTCCATTGTGGTCGGACCTGCTATCTGTCCCACGCGATATACGGTAGTCGGGACGCCCGACCTGCGGCTTGCCTCATGACATATCCGTTCGGAGATGTACTTGGACTCCCCGTATCCTTGACTCGGACATGCCTTGCTGTCTTCAAGTGGGCTTTCAGGGATGGTTGATCCCATGTCCCAAGTCCAGGCGCCTATGGTGCCCACTGATGAGATAAAATGGACATGCGCACGATGAGTACTCCGGAGACTAAAGTCGATGAAGTGCCGTACGCTGCGAATGTGCGGGTCTTCGAATGAGTCGACGCTGTGGTTGAAGTCGACTTTCCAGGCGTTGTGGATTACTGTTGTTACCGCGGTAAGGAGGGCGTTGTACTTGGGCAAGGGGAGACCGAAATGTGGATCACTAAAAGAGACGGTGAGATATTCCACCTTCTCAAAGGTGACTGGAGTGATATCGAGGCCTTTTTGTTGGAAGATCGTTTCTTGTTTGGACTGGGCGTCGCTGCGGTTAAAGCAGTAGACTTTGGCGACACTCGGGTCTTCTAGAAGGGTGTGCAAGAGATAAGTCCCCAACGAGCCGGTGGACCCTGTCAGTATCACTGTATAATTTGTGTGGGTCTTTGCAGTCTGCTCTGGGGCGAAGTCCTGGATTGGTAGGTTGGATGTGTATTTTTCAATGAGACTGTTGAGCTTCACTGGGCGGGAGACATCTGTCGCATTGTCACCATTCAGCACCCGCAGAAGCAGCTGGGCCAACTTCTCCACGGTCGGATTTGCGTAAACCATTTGGATCGTCAACTCTACCGCACTTGGGCCACCGCAGTGGGCAAATAAAGCGTTGCGTAGATACTTAGCGACCTGGATGGTTTGCAAAGAGTCGAGACCAAGTTTGTAGAGGTCTTCCTGGGGACCAAAGCCAGATCGTTGGAGGGTCTTAGTAACCAAGTCATAAATATATTCACTAAGATTAGACAGGTCTGGGTTTGCTGGAAGCTCGTCCACTGCAAGGGTTCCCTCGTCACTCATGGTATAAATGGCATCAATCTCATTGGCGTAGTCTTTGACTACAGCAGCCCTTCGCGTCGAACCCTTTGGTGTGGTTTGGAATGGCCTAGCCCTCTTAGACTGAGTGATCTTGTCTTTCATGATACGTCCGTGGGCGGCTATAGTTTTGTTTGCCTCCTCGATCGCAGGCCAGATATCATCAATGAAAGAATTGGGGTCAATGTATGAGTCAAATGCATCCCAGTATGGCTCGACCAGCAGAGCAGTGTGGAATTGTCCCTTTCCGACCACCAATGCCCGGGAAATAAGAGGATGCGCCTCGATCATGGTCTCCAGTATGACAGGATTGAACTTGAACCCGTTACTTAGAACAATGACGTCGTCTAGACGACCGTGATGCTTCCACAGTCGTGGATTAGATGGATGTCGTGTGAAGAGATCCTTAGTATGGTACTCCGTGCACGAGGGAAACGTATGACAGATGCCGTGATAATCGCGTGTGGGCGGGCGAGGAATGACCAGCTCATAGATATCATCTCCGACAGGCTCCATAACAGCGCCGTAATTAGGATTCCACTCGAGATAACCATAATCTTCGTCCTTTTCGGGAACTATGGAAGGGATAAGATTGGTTTCGGTGGATCCCAGTGCTGTGATCAGTTTCGTGTATTTGCGGACCTTGTCACCTGTTTCTGATGAGAGTGGTGCTCCACCAAAGTAAACACTCTCCATTGTGCCCAACGTGAGCAGGGCTTCTTCGGACAAGGAAACATCGTCAAGGATTGACGGGGGAAGAAGCGCCGTAGTTGGTCGACCGAATTTGATAAGGTCCGTCAAGAAGTCAACCGAAAGTGGCTTCTCTGGCCCATAAAGGAAAGGTACCGAGTGGAAGATGGACGTGGTGAAAGCGACGACCCCCATCATATGAAAGAACGGAACTACGCTGAGAACAAGGTTATCCGGGCTGAGATCACAGAAGATAGTAAGTCTCCGGTCGCCCGGACGAGGGAGATGGACAATGGCATCCAAGGCACTGAAATAGCCATGGGTCAGGGGAATAGGCTTGGGCATTCCTGAGAAGTGAGTTTACTTGAGCTAGATTCGCCATTTTGAGAAGGGAGACCATACCTGTTGATCCAGAACTGTGCACAATGAGGAAGACCTCATCCTCAGCCTCCTCGTAAGATTGAGTAAAGGGGAAGAAGCGTGAACCCTCTTCTCCCTCCAAGATGGCATCTAATGCGGGTAATTTGACGATATTTAATTCGGGACGGAGTTGCTTAAGCTCTGTTACCTTCCGCTCCCTCTCCGCAGTGTAAAAGAACCGGTTACACTTAGTCTCATGTAGCAAGTACAGTTGAGCTTCATCAGAGTTCTTACTCGAAAGCAGCAATGGCTGATTGAGAAAGGTCAGTATACAAGCGGAACGTCCACGAAGTCGGAAGTATCCCACCTTGTAGCCAGTCTTATGACATGCCACGATGAAAATAAAGTAGCGAATATCATTGGCACCCATGTATGCTACCGTTGACCCAAAAGGTGCATCTGTACCAGTTTGCGCTTCTATCCACCAGCATAAGAAGTTGATGCCACGAGAGAGAGCCTTAATCGAAATTGCTTGTAAACCATCTGAGAGCTCCGAGCCTCTGGGCATTACACAGAATCGTCTATCAGGATTATTTTCGGCGATGGCATCTATTTCGGTGGTCAGAAGCCGTTTGCGAGGAACTGGTATATTAGAAGCCATGGTCACTGAGGTACTGCTTCTGGCGGGTCTTCCTTAATACTTCAAAACACGAGACAGCAGCTTGACATAAGATCAAGTCAGGCTATTACCGATACCTGATGGATGATCTTATAGCAATTGACGAGCCTCACCCCTCTTGGCTTAATGCCGAGGGAAACCGCAACAATGTATTTCCACATTTCTGCAGGCCATTTTGTCCGTCTATTGGCCATCATGCTTCGTATACCCAACTCCATCGTCCGGCAAATTGATGTCTGACGAAGAATGGATCCTTTGGCCCCCGAATCCTTCATCTGCTTTTGTTTTTAACGTAATCTGCGGGCTCTCCCGCTCGGTCGCTCCCACCAGACCCTGCACTCTCTTCACCCTCCTCGTTGGAGTTATTCACTGGGTGTCATTGTAGACGACAAGACTCTAGCCACATCGAACTACTTACTTACAGCCACAGTTGCCTATTAGCGAATTGGGACACGATTATCCTCATATTCTTACTGTCGCAATATGCAGTGGCATTGAAAACCCCTGTCTATCCATTCCAGCCAGAATCCAGCCATGCTAAAGGCATTATTATAGTCATAATAATTCATTAATTTATCACTTTTTGAGTGTATGGTCCTCCGGCTCCGGGATCTGCACCAGCCCCTTCCTTTCCTTGGTCCGCCACTGGATGGCCTTGAGAAGGCCATACAACACTGTTAATGTCGGCATGGGGACCCCCCTGGCTTTTCCTTCCTTCAGTGCCTCTCCCACGATGTTCTCATACTCACAGAATCGGCCATTGCGGATATCCACCTGCATGCTGGGGGGATTGTACATGGTAATGGGATCCATCGTGATCATGAAGTCCACCAGCTCAGGTGGTAGGTCATGTCCACATGCATTGGCACCTGCGCGGATCTCCTCCATGGCCGGTCGGACCAAATTCTCAATGGCGCCGTCTGCCAGCTGGATGCGACCGGTGTCTAGATCCGTAACGGCACAGATGGGGTTCAAGCAGGCGTTGTACAGCAGCTTCCGCCAGCGACTGAACCCAACGTCGGGGTTGAACTGAGGATTGCACTTGCCACCTGCCCCATAGATCTCACAGTATTCTTTGGCGGCCGCATCCTCTTCGTCGGGGTTCAAATTGGGGTTGCGGAAGGCTCCCACGTAAAGCTCGTCATCGTCTTCGTGGACGATCTCTCCCAAGGAGACCTGATGGGAACCACAGAAGCTGACACCCGAGAGGATGATGTTTTCTGGGAAAGCGGCAATAAGGGGCTTTTCTATGTTCAGGCCATTCTGGACGAGCGCGATGCGTGTGTAGCCCCTGGTGACGGCGGGGCGGATGATCTCTGCTACGGTAGGGGGCACATCGGCGTAGTTCTTGGTGGTGACGACGATGTACCGGTATGGGGGGAGATTCTCTTTCTCAACGTCTGGGATTGTGTTTCTTACTGTCAAGGGAACTGTTAGTGGGAATCTGCTAGTGTGGAGTTGAGTGGCTGCATACAGACTGACGGTCGGAAGCCTTTCACCTCTCCGTGGTCGATCGACTTGATGGAGAAGCCGTGAGCTTTGACATGCTCATAATTGGAACGCAGGACAGCAGTGACAATGGCTTTGCCTCCAAGTTCCAAGTTCAGTGCAGCAATAGTGCCGATGCCACCACAGCCGATTAGCAGGATGTTGGCTTTGTCTTGCATGGTGAGTGAGTAGGGGTGGAGATGTGGACGAGGGATGAGGGCCAACCTGTTGTTATCGGGATCTTAATGGGGGTTGTTATAAATGGTGAGAGGTAAATCATGACCATGGAATTAACCTGCCTGGTTGGACAGATGATGCTATCAGGCCTTATCGAGACTATCGGCAAGTGGCTGATCCTCGCGATAATTGCGATAATCTTAGCTTCAACTCCATCAACCCCGCTTGCCCGCAACACCAAAAAGGCAGGCCATTCCGGCCTCACCTTCCCCGTTATCCTCCAGGCAACTCTCCTCGCTCGACATCTCCCCCCTCACTTATTCACTACATACCCTATCTATTGCTTCTCATATCGACTGCTTATCGATCTCCATGACATCAGGGGCCGCCGTCACCACCACCACCACCATCACCACCGAGGCCCCTGCTCGCCCTGGCAAGCCAACTGACACCCCAGTGCGCTCCCGTTCCTTGGGAGGATGCGAGACCTGTCGTCGGCGCCATGCAAAGTGTGATGAGACCAGGCCATCTTGCCTCGTGTGTGAGCGTGCGGGGCTCGTCTGTGAGAGGTACGAGATTCGGCTGTTGTTCGATGCGAGCGACAACCAGAGCTCACGATGTCGCCGTCCCCTCTTCACTGAGGACATGCGTCAGCGTATGAGTGAGCAGTTGACCGACAGCTTGGACTTGGATGACGTCCACACCATTCTGACCAAGATTGATGGTCAATGCGAGAGCCAGGAGGAGGAGACCAGTACCAATTTCACTACCCGCATGGGTCCCTTTGGTGCCTTTCGGGTAGTTCAGGTCGAGATGGACCTTCCAGAAGCCCCCATAGACCCAGTTGACGAGCCCCTCCCCGGGGTGGAAGACAGTCCTGTCAATGTTGGGCTGGAAATGTCCTTGGACGATGCCTTTAGCAATGATCCCCTCATGGAGTGTCTGTTTGGCCATGTGAATGTAGACGTTTCTGCCGACTTGGATGCTCAAGACTTCTTCGCCGCAACCCTACCTTCTGCGGAAAATGATGGGATTTCCCCGCAATCCCTCTCAGGAGGCTTCCTTATGGGACCATCACCATCAGTTCCTCTGCAAGCATCGCTATTGTCGTCGCCGGAGATCCGATATGCTCCATCTGTGACCAACCTGGCCCCTCCAGATGCCCCATTATTGCTATCTGCATACACAAAGAATGTAACTCAGCTGTTCACCCCAATCCAGCTAGAAAAGAGCCCCTGGAGTATGCTTTACATGCCTCCCGCTATGGAGACTCTGGCGTTGTTGACCATGGGTGAACTGGCCAGCAACACCCGGATGTCCATTTTCTACGCAATTCTCGCCACTGCGGCCTTCACCCAGCGTCTATCATCCTCGACGCGCAGCGCAAGCGAATATTGGCAGAGACAGGCAGAGACCTTTGCTATCGAAGCTCAAAATTACCTCAAGCGAGCATTACACGATGCGTCATCCAGCGTCAAAAAAGTCAAGTACAAAGATGTCCTCGTCGCCTTGCTGTGTATGGGCACGGTTTCGGTAAGCAACGCCAGCCGCAGCTGAGCAAAGTACATATCTCACCATACATATAGGCCTACCAAGGGAGCACAGAGCGGGTACGCCGATGTCTGTTAGACTGCGAAAACTGGGTTCGTTTTCGTGGCTTGCCTAAAACTCGGAAATCACGCAAGGTCCGCTTGTTGCACCATTGCTATGTCTATCTACGTATCTTCCAGGAGAGCACTTCCGTTCTCCCTGTGTCCAACGTAGAGATAGGGTCCGACTATGCATCCCCTGATACAGTGCGCTCCATTGCTTCCACTCGCTCGTTCCGCCTTCGGCAATGGGAAGGTCGATTGGACCAGCGGATGAGCGAGTTGAAGGAGCAGCACCAGGGAGAGAATGATTTGCACTTGGAAATCCCGGGCCAGTGGGACTCGACCATGTACCCACATGTCTTTGGCCTCCCAGAGTCTCTACTATTTCTAATATCACAAGTAACACGACTAGGAAATGAGCGAGACCTCTCAGACTTGGGAAGCTATACGGGGGCGTTGGACTTTAAGCAGTTCTCCGCGCGGGCGCGGAGCCTAGAACGATGCATTTCCACTTGGCGACCACCGTCAGTGTCAGATGCGGATCCAGACAGTATCATCGCTCAGACAAATGCCACAATTGTTCGCCTGATGATTTCTGCAATTCACAAAGCCCTCATTATCTTCTTTTATCGGCGAATCTACGATGTGGATCCGATGATCCTCCAAGATAAAGCGTGGCAAGTGCGAGACGCCCTAGCTCAGGTAGCAAGAGACGATATGCCGGCGACTCGCATAGCTGCTCCTTTTATTTGGGTGGCGTTTATTGCCGCCTGTGAGGCTTTGGATCCTACACTGCAAGACTGGTTTGCGGGCTGGTTCGAGACATCAGCCAGAAAAAGTGGGCTTGGGACTTTTAAGCTGGCGTTGAGGATAGCAAGACAGGTCTGGGAGAGACAACGACAGCACCTGAACAGTAACGTCAGCGCCAGTTGGCCGCAGATTATGCGGGAAAGCAACTTGAGTTTGTTCTACATATAACGACATATTCATGAAGCTTCATCTTCTCATTATCATCATACTCGATACATCGTACAAGCATATTCAACCACACCGCATACAATACTCACTGTAGAAACTGATCGTTGCACAGCGCCCGCTCCATCTCATAATCCGGCTGGAACTCATGATACAACGCTTCCTGCTTCCATTAGCCATACTTTTCAACCCCCAAGGACTTGGTGTAACTCACCGGATCACTAGTCATCTTGAATGTAAACTCAGCCGCTTCCGGCTCAATAAGCTTCTTCTCCAAACCCTGAACAGCAGCCGCATCCACCTGCAGTTGAATCTCGCAGCTCCTCTCAGCCAGAGTGAACAGATAGGCCGCTTCATCAACAGTCTGTCCGACCGTAAGAAGGCCATGGTTGCGCAGTATCAGCAGCTTTCCCTTGTCACCCAAGTGTCTACCCAGACGTAGACTCTCCTCTTTCTCTAGCACGACGCCCCCGAACTCGGGATATACAGCCTGCGCATCGCCGTAGAACATAGTGACGTCCTGGTTAATCATATCCAAAGGCTTGGCGAAAGTCGACCACGCTTTACCATACTTCGAGTGGGCATGGCACGCCGCGTTCACATGCGGATACATCTTGTGCAGGACGCCGTGGATCTGGAAGCCTGCGGCATTGGCTGGCCGCGATCGATTGCCTCCGACTGGTTCGCCAGCGTGATTTAGTAGGATGAGATCGGAAACTTTGACTAAACCGAAATGGAGCCCGAGTCTGGGATTGTTAGCTGGTGTGTACCTGGACCGGTTTTGTTGGTGGGAGGTCATACGGATTCGTCCAGAAGCAGTCTGGATGCTCTGGATCACGCAAGGAGATGTGCCCGCTCATTCCTTCGGAGAAACCCTTGTGAGCGAATACTCTGAAGGCACCAGCCATGTGCTCGAGCATCCATCTTCGCTTTTTGTCTGCGGAGGTAAAGGAAGGGATGCCTGGTAGGGTGGCTCCTTGTGAGATGGCCTGGATGGCTGACTTGGCTTTGGTGTTTGATCCGGTGGGCTGTGAAGAGTCTTCCTTCTTCGCTACGATGGTGGTTGTGGTCGAGGACATGGTGCTGTGTTGGACTATTCAACGTACGAAAGGATAGGAATTGAGCCCACGTTGGCGTTGCAGTGTGGAATATTTGAGTATGTCAGGACTTATATTTCTACCTGCACTTTTGACTTTTTATCCCACAGCGTCTTGTGATTTAGTCTACAATTGCCCGACTGGTTTGGCGTGGAGAGTTAGGGTATGCAAGGGTAAATGCAATAGGCAGGTCAAGAGACACGCAGCAGGGGAGACTTGCCTTGCTGGCCAACTGATAACCTCGGGCTAGCCCCGACGGTGGATCTGGCTCGAAACTGAACTAGAGGCGAACCAGCAAGGCCTGATAGATACAACCCGCTGCTTCTCCGCAATGATGCAGCTGACATTCGCTTATCCAATGTCGGTGCTCAAGCCACAGTGACACTAATGGCCTCGTATCTCTCAGTCTTTATCTGGTATCGGGATCTACGGAGGCAAAGCGCAGTTCCCACGTGACCCCAGATTCTGTACATGCAGTGTCCTGCGAACTGATAAATGCCCTGTATACCCTCTGTACTTAGCTGCAATTTCCCTAGTCTTAATCCATTCAATCCATATCTCAGACTACTGTAGCAATCATGACCAAGTCTCCCGACGAAAAATCACTCGAGGTCCTCGACCGCACTGCCTCATATGCTGAAGGACAGATTCTCCCCCATGATGCTGCCCCCGTCACCCAGCGTGGCATCAAGTCCCGCCATGCCCAGATGATGGCCATCGGCGGCACCATAGGCACAGGTCTCTTCGTGGGAGTAGGAGAAGTGCTTGCCCTGGCCGGTCCAGCTAACATTCTCCTCGCCTACATAACCATCTGTATTATCGTCTACGCCATCATCACTGCCACCAACGAAATAAACACCTACCTCCCCTTCAGCGGCTGCTCAATGGCTGCCTACGGCACCCGCTTCGTCTCCCCCAGCTTAGGCTTCGCCATGGGCCTCCTCTACTGGTACAGCTTCGGCATCCTCGTCGCCTACGAAACCACCGCCGCTGCCCTAGTAATCGACTACTGGTCCAACCCCGTTCCCCTCGCCGTTTGGATTACCCTCATGCTCATCGTCGTCCTCGCGCTCAACTTCTTCCCCGTCAAAGTCTACGGCGAAACCGAATTCTGGTTCGCATCTCTCAAAGTCTTCCTCATCATCGGTCTCCTCATCCTCTCCTTCGTCCTCTTCCTCGGTGGCGGTCCCGACCACACCCGTCTAGGCTTCCACTACTGGAAGACCCCTGGCGCCTTCAATACCTACCTCGTCTCCGGCTCCACCGGCCGCTTCTGCGCCTTTCTCTACACCCTCTGCTACTCTGTCTTCTCCTTCAACTTCGCCCCGGAACTCCTCGTCGTCGCCGCTGGCGAGATGCAAAACCCTCGCAAGAACCTCCCCCGCGCTGCGAAACAGTACTTCTACCGCCTCATCATCTTCTACATCCTCGGTGTCCTCGCTATCGGCGTCATCTGCCCTAGTAATGCCTCCGGCTTGACGAAGGGTACCAGCGTCGCGGCCTCCCCGTGGGTCATCGCTATTAAACGCGCCGGTATCCACGGCCTCGACTCCGTCGTCAACGCCGTCATCATCACTTCCGCGTGGTCCTCTGCGAACTCGTACCTCTACATGTCCAGTCGGACACTCTATTCCCTCGCGAAGGCAGGCAGTGCCCCCAAGATCTTCACCCGCTGTACCCGCCACGGCGTGCCATACTATGCTGTGCTGTGCAGTTCGCTGTTCTCCCTGCTGGCATACATGGACTGTAGTTCCGGCGCCAGCACGGCGTTCAATTGGTTCGTGAATATCACCAACACAGCGGGGTTTACGTCGTGGACGTGCTGCGGGATTATATTCCTGAGGTTCAGGGCGGCGTGTAACGCCCAGGGTTTGAAGGATCTTCCGTATCGGTCGAGATTGCAGCCGTGGATGGGGATTATTGCCACAATGGCTTGTCCGATACTGTTGCTGTGTAATGGCTTCGAGGTCTTTTTTCATGGACACTGGAGTGTGTCGTCGTTTTTGACTTCGTATGTGGGGTTGTTTGTCTTCGTGGGAGTTTATGCTGGGCATCGGGTGATGAGGTGGAAGGATGGGTGGTGGATTCCTGCTGAGCAGGTGGATTTGGTGAGTGGGTTGGAGGAGGTGGAGGCATTAGGGGTTGATGATGGGGACGAAGTGGAGAAGAGGGGGTTTTGGAGGAAATTGTGGGAGTAGGTCGATGGTTACTATGTATTAGATCCATGTTATGTTTATTGTATTCTTTATGAAGTTGTTCGTTCTATATGTAAGTGGTATGTATGTTCAGACTTGTTCTATCATATTGATTATAGCTTCGCCAATAGTCCATTTGTCTCAAGTACCGCCAAGTGCTCCGGCGTGATATCTGCTATGGTTCGACACCTGCATATACTCACATCCATCAGTATCTGCAATATGCACGTTGACGTGGTCACTTACCCAGCCAGCTTCATTGTGCGACAGAACTCGTCGTAGAGGATCTTGACCGCTAGATCGACGCCTTCTTCGCCGTTATACTATACCGACTGTCAATTTCCTGGACAAATATGGTAATTTGTGTGAAGCTTACCGCTAATCCCCAGATCGGAATCCTCCCCACAAAACACATCGACGCTCCCAGTGCAATCGCCTTGAACACGTCTGCTCCCCGTCGGATACCCCCGTCCACTGCTAGAGGGATCTTCCCTTTTGCTACGGGCGCGCAGATGCGCAGTGCGTCCAGGGTGGCGGGAACACCGTCGAGTTGGCGACCGCCGTGATTGGAGATGATGACGCCGTCGACTTTGTGGTCGATGGCAAGTTGTATGTCTTCGGGGGAGTAGACTGTTCACGTTAGTCTATACATAGTAACCGCAGGAGTGAGGATGGACGTACCCCCCTTGAGCCAGATCTCGAGCTTCGTGTTTTGTCGTAGCCAGGCGATCGTCTTGTCCCAGCGAATAGAGCCATCTAGGTTATTTTGTTAATAGCCGATAAGCAGAAGGAAATAAATTGCATACCATAGCCACGTTCATACGTGTCCTTCAACCCCAATTCTTCAATTCCCTCTGCCAGTACTGGAAACCGCATATCACTCGGGAAATTGAAGTTATTCCGAGACTCGTTTAATCTGTTCCCTAGTACAGGGAGATCCACGCTCACGAATAGTGCTTTGTATCCGGCTTCTTTACTTTCATCAGCAACCGCGAACGTTTAACTGCTCAATTGAATACCCACTTTCGGCCTTCTGAATAATCCTCTTCGTAATCTCTACATCCCTGAAAAACGATACCTGCATGGCATACGGATTCCCCGTCCCCTGGGCAATCACATCATCAATGCCTGTTGTTGCCCACGAGGACAAGCACATGGGGATATCATGCGCTGCGGCTGCACGGGATGTGCCCACCTCGCCATCTGCGTGGGCGAGTTTGTGCGCGGCAGCCGGGGCAAAGCCGAGGGGGAATTTCACTTTCCTGCCGAAGATGGTGGTGCTGGTGTCGAGGGCATCTACGTCGCGAAGGACGCGAGGGAGTAGTTTGTATCGGTTGTAGGCTGCTTCGTTGTCTTTTAGACTGTGATCTGTTAGTATATATAGGGGGCTGCGGTGAGTTGTGGGAAGTAGTACGTGATGAGGTCGCCGGCGCCTTCGTTGAAGTAGTCTATATGCATGTCTTAGTATTGGCTGGGTTTGATAGATCGTGAGGATCGCTCACCGCGCACGACCGGGGGAAGCCGTTTCTGGGCCTCAATGGCCAGATCGGCGATGGTGAGGACTTTGGAGTCGTGATCTTTGGGACGGTTGGCCATTTTAATGTATGTACACTGCAAGGTGGTGATTGGCAATACGGACTAGATCTACGACTGATATATATAATTTCCCGAATTGTCTACTCAATGGACCAAACAACCGAGAAGGCAATTCCTCGGATTGAACATCCATCTTGCAGTATGTCGATCTACGATAAGATAGAGCTTCCCTCAACTGGCGGTGGAGTGGAAATAATGCAGGCAAGTCACCCCGGCCCACTCCTAACAGGCAAGTCAAGACTTCCCCGCACGATAAGATAACCAGCTTCATTCTTCGGACTTTGTCTTTGCCCTATATCTATCCCACCTCTTTACCACATAGAAACACCGGTTATCAGCTCCAATCTACTGACAATGGCTCCAACACCCGTCCTAGCCACTTCCGCCTACTACGCCCCTGGTGTGGTGTCATCCGCCTCTAAATATCTCCATGTCTCGGGCCAACCAGGCACCATTGAAGGCACTGCCCCTGCCGATTACAATTCGCAGATCCATCTTGCCCTCGTGAATCTGCACCGTGTGCTAGTCGCCACCGGCGCTACTCCTCGCGATGTAGTCAAACTCACCCTCTACATCGTCGACTACGACCCCAATAACCGTCTACACACCCGACCTCTGCAGACATGGCTCGCCGGCCACAAACCTGCCATTACTCTTGTTCCAGTACCCCAGCTAGCAGTTCCAGACCGGAAATTCGAGATTGAGGCTACCGTTGCGGTGCCGGACTCTGTCCCAACTTCGCTTTCTCTTCCCTCTCCCACAGAAACCACCGATGTGCTTATCATCGGCGCCGGCCTGTCTGGCCTCATGGCTGCTGAAACCATCCTCCAGTCTGGTCACTCGTGCATCGTGCTCGAAGGCCGCGACCGCGTAGGCGGCAAGACCTGGTCTTGTCCCTTGCCCAGTGGAACTGGCGTGGTCGATCTCGGCGCTGCCTGGATCAACGATACCAACCAGAGCATGATGTATGAGCTGGCAAAACGGGCAGGTGCGGAATTGATCGAGCAGAATACGACAGGGAATTGTCTTCTGCAGCGAGAGGACGGTACCCTCACTGCATTCCCTTACGGGCAGACTCCATGCGTATGCGACCTCCTCCCAACTGGGTTATAACTCACCCTGCTAACTGCATCAAGATAACTCCTCAATTCCAAAAAGAAATTGAACTTATCCGCGACACTGCCGAACTTGACTGCCAATCTCTCTCCACCAGTAGACCCCAGAATGCCGAACTCGACTCCCTCTCCTTCCTCGCCTATCTGCATTCCCGTAACGCCAGCCCCATCGCTGTCGCTAATGCCTCCGTCTGGACTCGTGCCATGCTGGGTCAGGAACCTCAGGACATCTCCGCTCTTTACTTTCTCAATTACTGCAAGTCTGGCGGCGGACTACTCCAGATGCGATCGGATCGGAAACACGGCGCACAGTATCTGCGTGTGCGACAAGGGACGCAGATCTTCGCGAAGACATTGGCAGAGGCTTTGCCTACGGATACAATTCGGTTCGGGCAGAGAGTGGTTGGGATTACACAGGTGCAGAAAGGGGTGAACTATGTTAAAACGGAGAGTGGATTGGTGGTCAAGGCTCGAAAGGTCATTTGTTCAGTGCCGACACCTGTCCTCAAGACAATCAAGTTCGAGCCGCAACTACCTGCTGCTAAGCAGCTGCTGGTCGATTCGTTCAGATATGGTTACTACACCAAGGTGATGTTGTCGTTCCGGACGGCGTGGTGGGCGGATCGCGGGTTCTGTGGACTGGCGCAGTCGTTTGCTGGCCCTGCGTCGATTTACCGCGATACGAGCATGCCTGAGGATGGTAAGTGGGTGCTCACGGCGTTTTTGGCCGGCGATGCTGGGAGGAATTGGTCTGCGTTGGGGAGTCAGAGAGAGCGTGAACTAGCGTTGCTGGAGCAGTTGGGGGCGATTTATGGTGACAAGGATCTGCCCAAGAGGGAATTTCTCGAGGTTCTCGGCCACGAGTGGTCGACTGAGGAACTCTCTGGCTGGGGCTGTCCCTGTCCGGCACTGCCTCCAGGCGTATTGACGCTGGCTGGGGATGCCCTCCGAGAGCCGTTCCGGGATGTGCATTTTGTGGGGACGGAGACAGCAGAGGAGTGGAAGGGGTATATGGAGGGAGCTGTGCGCAGTGGGAAGAGGGGGGCAGTGGAGTCTGTTAAGGGGCTGACGAGGAGTCAGCTGTGATACTCATATGATGGATATAGTACTAGCTATCATATAGACGATGCTGAATATGTGAATGGGTATGTTAATGACATCAGTTCTATAGCACGAGTTGCTCGGAATTTATTTCAATTGAGACGAAAATACCGACCAATCAGGAAGCATGCTGTGAAGTGGAATTTACCACAACCAAACCCTTTAGCTTTATTGTTAGCAAACAACTCTTCCAACATAGGAATCTACACAAATGGATGAAATAAAGATCTACATTCCAGTTTATATAGCCCCAAAACTAACGTGATGGGGTCCTAAAAATGGGAAATGGCAGCTGTGATCCGCCGTACCCCGTGCCAAGCCTGACTCCATCCCCAACTCGATTCGATTGATTCATTCTTAATGCTCAATTCATCCCTCCGTTTGCAGATTTGCAGCCAACTTCACCTCTCCATCCGTCTCCTAACTCTTCTTATAATCACATAACCCTCGCATCTGCGATGGCCCTCCCTTCCACTCGCACTCGCTAACCCTCCTCATGCCACGCCGCCGCCTCATCCTGGTCGCCGCCCTACTCGCCCTCGGCCTCCTCTACACCCTCACCTCCCACGGCGCATCCTCCCCTCCTCTCCAGATCATTCCCAATGACTGTCCCTCCCGCCCCGGCCTCGACAACATCCTAGTCGTCCTCAAAACGGGCGTCACCGAATCACGCACTAAAGTCCCCATCCACCTCTCCACCACCCTCCGCTGCATCCCCAACCACGTCCTCTTCTCCGACTACGTCGAACAACTCTCCCCCACCCACTTCACCCACGATGTCCTCGCCTCTCTCTCCCCCGCTCTCCTTAACCATAACCCCGAACTCGACCTCTACCGTCGCGTGCGCGCCGAAGGCCCTGCCGCCCTCACTGCCGCCGACCTGAACCCAGACGTCAACACCCCGATCGGCAAACCCAATAACCCCGGCTGGAAGCTCGACAAATGGAAGTTCCTTCCCATGCTAGACGAGGCCCTGCGCGTGAAACCAGATGCGAACTGGTACATCTTCCTCGAGGCCGATACATATCTCATCTGGGATAATTTCCTCCAGTGGCTACGGCGCTTCGATCCCTCCAAACCATGGTACCTCGGCAATCAGATGCAGATCGTGGATGCTATTTTCGCCCACGGCGGATCCGGGTTTGCGCTGTCGCGCCCGGCGCTCGTGCAGGCTGTTAATCAGCGCAAGCGGACTAGCGATGGGTGGGAACGTGCCGTGGCGGAACATTGGGCTGGGGATTGCATGCTGGGGATTCTGCTCGAGAATGTCGGGGTGGATCTGACGTGGTCGTGGCCGATGCTGCAGATCGCTCCGCCGGAGGAGATGGATTACTTCTCCATTGGGTATGCGAAGCGGCCGTGGTGTTATCCGGCCGTGTCGTTTCATCATGTGGACGAGCAGGGTATCCGTCAGTTGGATGATCTGGAGAAGGAACTGGGGCCGCTCAAGACACCGCTGCTGTATCGCGATGTGTTCCTCAAGCTGGTCCGACCGGAGCTGCGTGATGTTCGCACCGAGTGGGATAACCTGGTCGACGGAGACCCGGTGGCCGTGAGCAGCTTCGCAGCCTGTCGGGGCGTGTGCACTCGCGAGGCCAAGTGTCTGCAGTACGCCTATAACGAGACGGAGGGAGCGTGTCGCACGTCCACGGTGCTGGCGCTGGGACATGCGCGACCGGGACTATCGGCCGGATGGATGTCCGAACGCATTGATGCGATGGCGGAGAGTCTGGGCGAGTGTCGCGAGATCAGCTGGATTGATTGATGCGCCCCCTTTTGACAAAGAAAAGGATTCTTGTCATTCATAGTATCATACACATATATATACCGTCTATACAACCAGCGTACACACACACACACACACACACATATTCACATCCTAGAATCCCTGCACAGGAGTATACCCCTCGATCAACCTGCTCTGACTCGACCCGCGAATCTTAAACTCCCTCGCCAACCCCGTCACCTGCAGTCCAGCCAATCTGCCCTCATCGAACCGGAACTGGCCAATGCGCACATCCCTCCCCCCATCCCAATCACAATAAGTAAACACATGCACCGCATAATGCACCGTCACTCCCCCAGTCTCCTCATCCATCTTCACCACCCCGGTCACACTATACACGAACCTCCCCACGGACAAGAACCAATCCCAGCTCTGATCCGGCGTGGCCACATACTCGTGCCAGAAACTCGTAAACGGCACGACGGGCGCCTCGTCCGGTCGGGTCATCATGACTGCCTCGTAGGCAAGCTTGGCTTTGAATTTCGCCAACTCGTGCACTTCGGCGCGGAATTGCGGCATCGCTGACAACATCTCGTCCACGGAGACGTGCGCATCCCGCCCCGTGTTCCTCAGATAGTGTTTGAGGTAGTCGGCGAAGTGTGTCTGCCCTTGGTTGTGCGCTGCGCGCGCAATGCTATACAGGGTGGTTTTGTCGACGTGGTCGGCGCTGCTGGCTAGTCGGGATTTCCATGGGTAGTAGGGGGATGTGGGTGGTTTGGCTGGGTCGGTGGGAGGTGGGGGGAGAGTGACGCCGTAGTGGGGGAGGGAGTGGGTGATGGTGGTGAAGAGCGATAGTAATAGAGATAATAGTAGTAGTATTCGCATATTGATATGATATGATAGTGTGTGTATAGATAAAAAAGATAATGTAGGTATCACGACATACAAGGGACGATGGTGCAAGCAACAAAGAATTTAAAGAATTAACTACTTTACCACTCAAGCTAGGCTAAGACTTTCAGTCATTTCTAAACTTAAAACTCGGAAAGGGTCCCTGCCCATTTGTTTCAAACCGATCGGCGTTTCCAGTGGAGTGGTCTGTTTGCCGTTGTGACCTATCGCTGTCCCTGCTCAGCCTTATTTGATACCAGACCCTGCCTTGGCATTGCTGATCTTGTCTGCTTCGGAGATGGGTGTACGTGGATGGAAATGCCTTTTTGAGTCTTGTTCCGCTGTCTTGAATCTGAATGAAGGGTTTGTTGTTGCTGTTGCTGCTGCTAAGGGTGTTCTTTGCCATTGTGGTGAGATGTGCAGGGTCAAACTCTACTGTTAAAATTGATGTCGTCTCAATGATTGAATTGTATGATGAATTGATTGACTTCACATCCAGCCACCCGGCCTGACCGACCTGTTCCAGACTCTGGCCAGTTCACGGATCGTCCGGCCAGCCATCCACTCATTGTCCTTTGCCGACACGGCACACACACACGGTCGCATTGCTTGGATCGAGCACTGCCACAGACATGTCAGCACTCAACTTGAACCAAACCCTTCATCCCCAGTGTGGAAATAAATATAGAAACGCGGGAGAACAACGGCTGAGATTTCAATCAGATGGAATTGACAGAGGATGAGAAGGAAGGAAGGAAGGAACAAAATACTTTCAATTTTGACTTGAAACACCGGATACTCCCACACGAACCCGTTCGACTGAGCAAGTCCCCAGTGTAGGGTCCTTTTCTGTGCGGAATGGCTTTGTTCTCGGAACGTCCGTTATGCACCGTTCATTTCCGATATCCGTTCCGTGAACTTGCAACGTTGTAGAAGAACGCGCATGATTTCGAGAAGAGGTTTTGGATATGTAGTGAATCAAGATGGTGACATCCAGAACCTGTTTGGTGGTGAGAGTGGATACAGATGGTAAAGCGGGGAGAGGAACTCGCTCCTGTGTGGAATGCAGATTGACAACATGGCAATCCTCGACGCGCAAAGATATCCGGTCTGGAGTATGCGGAATTCAACAAGGTCGGTCAGAGTAAGGTTAAATGCTTTGTGGAATGTGGATTGAGGCATGCCTCGTGGGTGCGGGTGATCTGGCCCCATTTGGGGGCGACGAGTTTAAAGTGCATATTGATCCTGGGGTCTCGGCGGGCTCGGTATCATTGCTGGTGAGAACCAACCTGCTCAAGGCGAGCCATTGAGAGTGAAATCGCATCTTGTATGATGGGCGCTAACTGTCAGACAAAGCTGTCTTTATCAGATGGTGTAGATGAGTGATAAGATGATCGTCACTGCTTCGCATGAATCGAAGTATCCGATCAAGGATGTCCGATCATTCGAAACACTCGTACGGGCAGCAAACCCAATCTCAGCCAAAGCTCAATACTAAAAGAGGATTAACAACAGCCATAATGGCCATACATACCATTCATCTCATAAGCATATATACATAACGTCGCCATCCACTCATGCAACCGGAATATACTCCCTGGCAGAAACAGCATTCGTCCTAGCCAGCACCTTATTTCCCTCTCCCACAGCCTCGGCATAATACCTCGTATCACTCGATGCCCGCTCACTCTTCCACAACAGGGTCGTCTCGAAAGACTTCCGCGACACCACTCCAAGAGACGTCGCATTGCCCTTCTCAGACTGATAGAATTGCCATGCCTTTGTCTCTGTATCGCCATTCCAAGACACATACAACCGAACAGTCTGCGACGCGTCCACATATGCAGCAATGGCCGGGACTTCCGTCGGTGTGCCCGTCCAGTTGGCCAAGAATCCACGATAACTCTCCGCCTCCTCGATGAAAGCGTGATAGATGATCTTATTGTTGGCATCATATTCAGTGACTGCGCCCGCCTGGCCCCAATTCACGAAGATATTGTCATTGGATAGCAGCTGCGCGTTTCCTTGTGAAGCCGCCTGGATCCCATACGGGGCTGTCGCTTTGCGAAGGATGGTCGCGGTATCGCTGCTGTGGTCCAGTTCGACAATCAATGCGCGCGATACGTTGTTGACGATGACTTCGCCGTTGCCGGAGTTGTCGAAGAAGGAGATTATCTCTTTGGTTGGGGACTGGTAGTGCCAGCGCGCGTGGTGCTGGTACCCAAAGGTGAAGTTGTAGTTGAAGGTGGAGTGCTTGCCTCCGAGCTCCCAGATGATGGACCCGTCGGTGCCGTTGATCTTGAAGATGGTGCTGAAGTGTCGCGAGGACAGGAGGTAGTTGCCGTCTTTGTCTTTGTCCACGCTGTTCAGGTGGATGAAATCCCACGTCGTGCTGGAGGAGAGACCGCTGTCGCTGGTTGATGAGCCGAGGGTGACCAGGCTGTCTAGGATGTGTCAGTAAAGCTCAAAAGAGAGCTGATAGACGAGACGAACCTGCGGGGTCGACGTGGTCGAGAGCGTTCCACTCGAAGATCAGCTCACCAGTCTCGATGTCGAATTCTGCATTGCATTAGCGCGAACAACGGCATTGACCAAGGATGGATACTCACCCTGGAACAGACCATCACCAATCCACTGCTGCGACGAGTTCCCTCCATAAGCCGACAGATTAGCCACGGTAGGGAGATAGACCTCCACCAGCGCGGTCTTTCCATCGATGACATTGAACTCGTGGATAGAAGGAATACGATGATTCCCCGCCTTTGCAGTCACGACATGCTCATAGTTCTGGTTCAATATGACCTGCTGCCCGAACCCTTCGCCATGCGATGTATCCATTGTCCCCTGGAACCCCTGCAGGACAGGCTCATTCTGGTATGTCGTGACGTGAAAGTTACCGACAAACCCGGCATAGTACCCGATGCCAGACCAGATCAAGTCGCCATTCTTGCGGTAGATGTATGCGCCGCTCTGCTGGATATCGTCCGAGTAAGGGGCGAGAAAGACATACTCGGTGCCGTTAGCATCAGGGGCCGGGATTGTGATGTTCAGCTTGGGAGGGGAGAGGTCTGGACGCGAGCGATATTGCCCGTCCGCTATGGTAAGGGGGGACAGAGCTGCCAGGAACAGGCTATATTTGGTTAGAGCGATCATGCTGCTACTGCTATGCTTCGCAATTCTCTCGTCCTGCTTCCAGAATCCTCCTCCATTTTCATCCCTGGACCTCCCCTTTTATGCGCCGATTTCTATCACACCATCTGTGGTAGTGTCGAGAACAAGGTTGAACAGTTCTCAACCGGCACATCGATAACACCATCGGTGGACATTTTGCACTCATCGTCAATATCGCTTAGACTGCAACTAGATATTAGTTCTTCGGCAAGAGAGAGTTGTTGATTCGGCTTTTACCCCCGGATCGGGTACGTGGTGGGGGATTTATTGTGCCATTGATCTTCGCGATGACGCGAGCGCGGCTGGCGATGACTACATCAACAGGTACACAAGCGAGGTCTACACTTCTCCCGAAGGTGATGCGGGAAGCAGATACCCCGAATCTACTTTAAAAGGAAAGGATATTGATATTGACGGCCTGTTAGATATGGTTATAACATATGCAGTGTTTTCAGGAATATGACATCCAACCTACCTGCCTGATCCCACTTGCATACAGCTGTTATCTTATCAAGATCGCTGGTCCCGATCTCATGACAGAATGGAACCACGGACAGGCCTCTGCACCATTCCTGTTCCTACAATATCGCGTCATTTCATTTCGGCAGATATCGCAAGCGAAGTAGGACGCTAACCATATGAACAAGTGACAGCGGATTATCCGCGCATGTGGAAGGGACTGAATGGGACCATCACTGCCTTTTCTGACAGTGGTAGCCATATCTGGAGGGAAAGCTTTGAAACCCTCTTTTCTCTTACTACATAAGACATCGTTGCGACATGATACTTCATAGTTATATAGTATACCCTTCTATCAATTGTACTATCCAAGAGGTCGATAAAGAGGATATAGGCCACTTGTAGTCTCAAATTTCAATATAATTACAACTCAGTTCAGGCATGCAGCACCTCAGAATATGCAACAGCCGACAATCATGACATATCTTCTTCTCGACTGGAATATAAATGCAGGACCCATTATCATAACTCTATAGTCCATTCGGTTACTGCTCTGATTTCGTGATCACACAAGCCATAGTACTTCCTTTGGAAAAGCCGTTGGAATGCACCGTGACTTGACTCCAACAACTTACCTCAATATATATATCTCATAGCCCTGCATGTCTTCAGCCCCGGTGGACAGAAAGCTTGAATATAAGTGACGACAAGGTCTTAGGTCTAAGAACACTAGCTATAATTTATCTGACGAGGGTTAATCATGCCATCAGATGATGCTGGGTCGAGTGAAGCTAATTGGGGTGGGAGGTTCTCGTGGTGTTGGAATTGTATGTTCTACATAGTGCATACCAGTTTAGATGAAGCCATAATAGAATAGATGACCCATACTGTTCTGGAATCAGTGACTTCTCGGCGTGGGGTATTAGCCTAAGATCTGGCTATATTGACACATTACTGTCATAAAGGAACGCTACCTCCACAAGTATGGACAGAGCCGACGACCAACACGAAGGGCACAATAACCTGCAAAGCCACACACAACTCCAATTACTGAAGAATATTATCCTTGCTATTACATCAGAATGACTATCTGATCTTGCTTGGAAATCCATCTTCAAATCTAGAATTATGGAGATGACTCCGCCAGAAATGCCAAGCCCACTACCCTGATTAGTCCCATTGCAAAGTCGTCGGGATCCGCCGACGCGTATATTATCCGTCTCCGACATCGGAGACCTAACCTATCCTCGTGACTATTCTCACCCATTATTAAATAGTAATAATTATTTGTCGCAGTCACTCATTCCCTCGTAAGCAAGTAAGCAAGTAAGCAAGTGAATAAGCTAAAACATCAATAAGCGTAACGGTACGTCGGCGACATATCACCCAGCAATTCTTCCTCTTCCTCCGTGATGGTCGACGGATCGATGCGACCCTCGGCGATCGCGCGGTCGCGTTTCTTGTTGTCGTGCCACACCGCTAGGAAGTAGAGGATCGACATGGCGGCGGAAAAGGCCAGGAAGGATACACCAATGCTGTATCCGGGACGGTAGAAGGGAGCGTCTTTCGAGAGGAAGGAGTAGGTGGAGATGATTCCGCCAACTGTGATTAGAGGGTTAGTTACTGGTCGGTCGGGGTTGAGCATGAGGGCTGTGCTTACTGTTGCCAAAACCAATCTGCCACGCCGTTCCTATACTGCGCCGACGATGGCCACCGAGGTTCATCGCGAACCAGCAGACTAATACTGGCATCGCGCTGTAGCAGCCGCTGGTCACCAGGAACAGCGCGCCGTATTGAACATGGTATTGTGAGGTGTCGTGGATGTTGAGCAGGATACCGAATCCGGCCATGGCTACCAGCATCGGGATGATGGTGAATAGGAAGCGATGGCGGAATTTATCAGAGAGGTATGCGATGAGCATGGAGAAACCGAACGAGGCGGCCCAGGGTGGGATGGAGTAGAGCTGGGTTTTGACCGCTGGAAGTAAATTAGCGACTGCACTGTTATCAGATTTTCTGAGGGCAAGAACATACAACTGTAGCCGTAGGTCTGGATAATGGTCGGCGCAAAGTAGGCGTAGCCATAAGCTGTAACCACCTGTCCAAAGTACATCAAGCCACCGATGAAGATCTTGTCTACACAAAACCGTCAGCACTGTTATCGCCATCGCAGCCACGAATACCTACAGTCCTTGAAGACAGCAGCAATATCACGCCAGGTCATGCTAGCATCGGCAGCCGACTTTCCTACATCCTTCGCCAGCTTGTCGCGCAGGAATGCCCGCTCCTCCTCCGTCAGCCATTTGGCGTCTTCGGGGAAGTCGGGAACCACGAAGAAACAGCCAATGGCCACCACACAGGTCAGAACACCCTCGATGATGAACACCCATCTCCATCCACTGTATCCTCGGAGGCCGTCCATCTGTCCCAAGCCGTAGGCGAGCAAGCCACCAAAGGCACCGGCGAGAGTCGTCGAGCTGAAGAAGAAACTGAAGCGCTTCTGGGCTTCGCTGCGCTTATACCACATTCCCAGCAGGTAGAAGCCTATCAAGTCAGTATGCGACCATAAAATCGTGGAGAACTCGACATACACCCAGGAAACAGGCCGGTCTCGAACATGCCCAGGAACCAGCGCGTTGTCATCAATCCTCCCCAATTCTGCACCAATCCCTGGCAGACCATGACCAGGCCGAAGCCGAACATACACAGCGACACTAGATGCATGTCAGTGTGGCCCTAAACATGGCAGCGCAATACGTACACCATGTGTGCGGCTTCAACTTCTTCATCAACACGTTGGACGGAATTTCGAAGATGATGTAGGGGACGAAGAAGATGGTAAGGGCAGTATTATATTTGGTTCCGGTCTCGATATTCAAGTCGGATTTGAGACCCAAAATGGCCGCGTTACTGACATTGACGCTGTGCAATTGATTGAGTTTCACGCCTCTTGGAATCGAGCGCCCATTTCTCTGGGTGTTATGCATACCGATCCAAAAATGCAAGCAGATACATGACGCAAAGACACGGCACCACATGCCAATCAATCTTGGCCATCAACTTGCGCTCGTTGACGGAGGCGTATTGCGACGGTGCTGGCGAGGACTCGCCATTGTCAGCCACTGGCTGTTTCTCTGTAATCCCAGTCAGTCAAATTTGGAAGAGTCGAGCGCCGATCAAGTCAGCGCAAAGAATAACTCCGGTCGCGGTTGGACATACCGTCAACGGTCATTTTCTATCGCGCGATCGCAAGAACGATCGCATAACACACACACAACCGAGAAGGACGAAAGAAAAGCAGAGTCTGAGAAATCCAAACATGACGGCGACGACAGCGCGCGTGGCTGCAGCGGACTTTTAAACGAGAGCTGAAGGGCGGGGAAAGCTAGATCGGCCAAGCTGAACCAGGAACGAAGATGACTCCTATGATTGCCAAAAAATGCGCCAATCCGAGGAGACAGTGGAGACCAGCTGGGTTGGATGAACCAACCAACCATGTCCGATTTGGAGCTGGCCACTGCGCTATCGCAGTCTACGCTGGTTTGGGTTGTGACGATCGAGTCATGCTGGATTTTTTATTTGGTCGGCTGTCTCTCTCTCACTCTTTTCTGTCTTGTCTTCTGTCTCTCCCTTCCCTCGGCTAAGGGTTGAAGGATGAGGCTTGGCACCGATGTCGGGATACCTGGACTCTCATGACTGGTACAGAGTAGCAGTCTAGCTCATAAATTAGCTATGTTACATCCTGATTATTGCGCATAAACAATTCAACCTAGGAGGAAAGGCGAGCCTGTCGGCAAAGGTTACTTGTCGATCGCACCGAGAGGCAAGGGGGTTCCATGAACATCACTTGCCCGGTTGGGAACCGGTCGGTGATTCAGCTGCAGCGATCTGGAGTTCAAGCTTCATGGTGGCCCCTCTGTTCCCTCCCGTGCAGAGTTTTTGCGTGTGGGTTGGTCCACTGAAAAGAGATTTACAGTGTCAGAAGCAGAAAGAGAACTTGTCTCCCGAGTCAGGATGATGGTTGAGGGCAACATCTCAAACCCCACACCGGATCTGAATCGGGGGATCTGCGATGCTCGCCAGAAGGAAAAAAGGTTGTTAATATGGGGAAGCGGGTCTTAGAATCGTCAACAAGTTGAAGATCCAATGAGGGCCAGTTTGATTTGCCATGTCCGCGGTACTTGCCCCAACCAATTATAATGTGTCTGCAATCTGCATATGTCTGAAGGCATAAAGTACAAGATCATGATTATATAAGTTATTCAAGAACAAGCAACGCTACATATATATTATCTAGTTAACTAATCCATTGCTAATAAATACAACAGAATAACACATTCTTAGACATCATCATCATGATTGATCTCCCAATCCAGCAGCATCACCCTGAACTTTTGCTCAGGTAACACTTGTCCTCCATATCATCACGCACTCAACCCCCTTTAATAACTGCCGTAAGAAGCGTACTTTCCATAGTTGCCGTAGTTGCCATAGTTCCCATATCCCGCAGCAGCAGTGGTCGTGCTAGCAGCAGAGGTGGTCGAGGACTCACTGTCCTGCTCGGGCTGGGGCTCAGCATCCCTCTTGTACGAGCCGTAGCTGGCATACTTGCCGTAGTTGCCGTAGTTTCCATAGTTGCCATAGTTCGCCGCAGTCGTGGTCGCAGACTCGGTCGAGCTCGTCGCAGAAGCAGTGCTGCTCACCTCGGGCTCCTCGTCACGCTTGTACGCCTCGTAGCTACCGTAGTTGCCATAGTTGCCGTAGTTGCCATAGTCGCCATAGCTGGCCGGTGCAGTGGTCGTAGGGACCGCGGTGGTGGTGGTGGAGCTGGGGTCAGGCTCCTCGCCACGCTTGTAGGCCTCGTAACTGCCATAGTTTCCGTAGTTCCCATAGTTGCCGTAGTCGCCGTAGCTAGCAGGGGCAGTGGTGGTAGGGATAGTGGTGGTGGTAGGGATAGTGGTGGTGGTAGGGATAGTGGTGGTGGTGCTCAAGCTGGGATCGGGCTCTTCGCCACGCTTGTAGTTTTGGTAGCTACCATAGGTGCCGTAGTCTCCATAGTTGCCATAGTTGCCATATCCCGCAGCAGTGGTGGAGGTGGCAGAGGCAGTCGACGACACGCTGCTGGTCGTCTCATCCGCCTCAGGCTCGCCGTCCCTCTTGTAGGCTTGGTAGTTGCCGTAGTTGCCATAGTTGCCGTAATCTCCGTAGCTTGCAGGAGTTTCAGTGGCTGTGGCAGTGGAAGTCTCCGTGGCCACAGGACGGGCAGTAGCAGCGAGCAGGTGGCTGCTCAGCACCAGGAGAAGACCCTTAGAAACGGAGTGCATCATGTACAACGAGATGAAGAAGTATGATTAAAGTTTAAGAGAGGGGAGTGTGATGTTCTGGAAGATCTTGGGATTTGCATGAGACTGGGGAATACATGCGGCCATATTTATAACTTCTTCGTCTCCCTGCTTAACACCCCGGCATCCATTTTTAGCAAAATGCCAATATCTCTCGTCGTGGAGTAAGCGTCCTGCCATGGCGTACCGGCATGATTGGCCAAGTCTCGGATTGTGCCATCTCTCGAAGTTCTATCTCGAGAGTAGCCTCGGACCGGCCTCAGTCCAATCACGGCGACACCCCGAGATGACCAAGTGGCGCTGCGGATGCCGGTGTTACACTCATATGCCTCACAAGTAGGCACCCCTCATTGCGAGCTGGTGCATACACTTCCCTCTCCGGGATAAGAAGGGGCTTGGAAGTTGACCTAGATCGCGGCGATGACCCATCGTGATCCGCCACCAGGCGGCCAGTATAGGGTGTTAATAATAGCGTGCAGATGGTTTAATGACGGTGAATCCGGGTTTAATCTCGGGAGTAAGGCATCTTTGCGTCATGTCTCAGTTGGACGAAAGTAAGATGTCGAGCTGTAAGGCGGGCAGTGAGCTCGTATTGAGGATCTTCAGCGATCCATCCACTCCGGAAACCCTCATTGGGCGGCCGAATGAGACAACGTCTGCGGCCAAGCGGAGGGTGTCTTACTTGGAACAAATAACATCACCGCCAGGATGAGCCTCTCCGCACCTGCACGAGCCTGGTTGTCTCACCAACCACTCGGATGAGTGTTACACCCGTCACTTGGTCCTCCCAACGGCGGGTTTGGCTTCGGGAGGATATTATTAGCATCGGACCTGGCGGAGGGCATAGATGGGCTCATTGGTCCTCTTCCATGGGCAACCGAGAATAAACACTCGTGCTGCGCTCTTTTTGACGGAGAAGAAGGCTCATGAAGTTGTTGCTCATTCTTTTTCCTTCGAAAAAGAGTCGCTCCTTGATACCATGAATTCTGCGCGCAACACCAACTCTTTTGACGACAAGATGAACACCTCGGAGCGGTCCGACTCGACCGATCGCGAGAGGCTTCTTGTCGATGAAGAAGATGTTCACTGGTCGGGGAAGAAGAGTGTGCGATCGGGGCCTGGAAGGTGGTTGAACATCATTTTCGTCGTTGTCATTGCCATAGTGTCGTGTTTGGTCGGCATTTTCGTCGGCCACAACCAAGGGGATTCGGACAAGGCGTGCACGCGGCGCATCACCCAACACTGTACGTCCTAATTTCAAGACTTGTCATCGAGCGTCAAAAAGCGAGGAAATCAGAAAGTTGAGCTAACGCGACCGTAGCACCCGTGATATCCAGTGTTGGGCTCAACTATCACAAGCAACAGTTCAACGGGTCGCTCCTCAAAGAGAACATCTTCCGACAAGATGCCAGCCCGGAAGTAGATGCAGCATGGGAGTCTCTCGGTGCCAACTGTTGGTTTCCTTTCACATTATGGAGTGAGTGAGTGGAGTTGGCTGATCGTAGTCCAGACCGATCCATTCGCGTCCCTGCCGAAGAAGCCGAGAAATCAGGCCTCGCTCCCGACCAGGTTAAGATCAACGAGAAGTACGGAGGTGGATATCCTGCCAATGTGGAGGGATTTCACCATCTGCACTGCTTGGTATGTTAGACAGGATAAAGGACAATGTAGGTTGTGCGACTAACGGGTTACAGAATCTCCTACGCCAATCCCTTTATTACAACTACGACTACTACCATGACCTTGGCAAAGGCGCCTTCACCAACAATGACTACGTTGTCCGTCGCCACGTCAGTACGTTTTCACTACTACTTATTTCTTCTTAAATCGGTACTAACGTGGATAGCTCATTGTCTCGATATCATCCGTCAGCAGCTGATGTGCACCGTGGACGTGGGAGTCCTGGGTCAAGTTTGGGTCCACCCCGACCACCCTGAGCCCTTTGTCGACTTCAACACTGAGCACAAGTGCCGCAACTTTGAGGAGATCCGCGAATGGGCGGAGCGAAACCAGCTTCCGGAGGCTGTTCCTAATGATTTCCTCCAACCCCCGAAGATTGGGGATAGAGTGTATGAGGAGATTCCATGATGATTGCTGCTGTCTGTATATAGAATGTACATATGAATGTCTTGATGTCAATGACTAAGGAAATGCCATTTCTTTCCTAATGTAAAGCGATTTTGTGAAACGTTGGGCTGAAACTCCAACCATTCAACATCCCCCGAGATAGGGAATCTGGGACAAACGGACCATGGACCTTTGGAAGCCTAATGAATTCAGGTTGCAGCGGACTGAGTCATGAAACTTGATGTGATAATTTGAGCTAGGTGATATTTGAAGACAGGATTGGATGGGAATAGTACTAGTTGTGGAATTAGTAATTCGTAAATACTTCCTGGCAATGGGCAATCAATCACTGCTCCCAGGGGCCGTCACAATAAAAAGAAATGCCCATTGCACTTTCCACAAGATTACTGGTTGCTCGCATGTATACCAAATCCGGCAGTCTTGAATGGCACCAGACGTGAAGGTGGCTCGACTGGCCGGTTAGAGCTGATCAAGGTTACGTTGATCCGCCGCCGTCCCATGGATGGTACCTGGAAAAGGATGACCCAGGAGATGGAGGTTGCAGTCTGATATTCTACAAGATCACAGTACAGCGGCTTCTAATTACTGTAGGTGTTCTGGGTGTATACCAGAAGAGTCGTGCCGATAAGTTCTACATGTGGCGCCTGCTTCACGACCAAAATCATTCTAGAAGGAAGCGCCCTCCTGCAGGGCTACCCAAGCCTTTCACAACATCGAGGATCACCGGCGACTACCCCGCATCGATGAGATGTTATCTGCAGCCAATTTATCCTTCCAGTTGCCATGCTTTCTTCGTCGGCAACTCCGTTGGTACGTCAAATGGAACTCTAACCTATGAGCTTCGTTGCTCCACTCGCTCAGAATCATGAGCCCTGCCATCCCTGTTATTGATTTCGCTCGTAGGTAGAGAGAACAGGCATGTCTGAAAACATGCCCTAACCATTCCCGAAGCCTTCCACGAGGGCAGCAGTGAAGACCGACAGCACCTGAAGGAAGAAATCCACCACGCTTGCAAAGACCTTGGATTCTTCCAACTACGCAACCACACCATTCCACCCGAACTCCAAACAGCTATCCTAGAGCAGTCCAGGGAATTCTTCCGTCTACCGGTGGAGACCAAGGAGAAATACGATAGGGGTAAGTTCACAAGCAACATCCACACCGGTGCCCACTGTTTAAGCTCCTAGACAATGACAGCTTCAACCGCGGATACGAACGCTTGCGAGCCCAGAACTTCGAGAAACGATTCGCAGGTGACCTAAAGGAGAGCTTTTTTCTCGGTCGACATCTCCCACTAGATTATCCGGATGTCCAAACCGGCAAATTCGGCCTGGGACCCAACAAGTATCCCGCTGAAGTGACAGACCCGCAGCTCTTCCGAGACACGGTGGATCGGTACTATGGAGCCGTTCTCAGTCTCACAATCGACCTTATGACTGTCATTGCAGAAATGGTGGGCCTTGGTTCAGATGCTCTACGCAGGTTCAGTACTAAGCCCATTGCTACACTTCGCTTGCTCCACTACCCCCCTCAGGCTCCTGATGCGTCCGAGCTGGAAAGAGGTGTGCATGCCAACCCTCCCGCATTCGGCTCCAACCAATATTGGGGGTACCACTGATGAGCTAACTTTACTTGCAGGCATCGGGGCTCACAGCGACTTTGGTGCTATTACCATCCTCCTGCAGGACTCTGTTGGGGGTCTACAGGTTTGGAGCCGGACGTCGAACGAGTGGGTGGACGTGGTACCTGTGCCCGGCGCAGTGGTAGTCAATACGGGCAATATGATGATGCGTTGGACAAACGATCGGTATATCTCCAACCTACACCGAGTCATCAATACATCGGGAACTGCACGCTACAGCGTTCCGTTCTTCTTTGATGGCAACGCAGATTTCCTGGTCGAGTGCCTGGAAAGCTGCCTCGGGCCAGGCGAAAAACCCAAATACGGCCCGATTACTGTGAACGACTGGATGGTTGGCCGCTAGGCGGATACTTTTGGGGGTGGCAAGGTCAAGGGCGAAAAGGACCTTGTGAGGTTGGAGTAACTACACCAGGATACATATGGTCAAGGCAAAAGCCTCATGGCAATAACGCACGGTTCTTTCTATCAACCGCGGAGAAGCATGAGGATCCTAGGCTTAATTCTACCTCAAGGATGGATAGTCACATACCCAAACCACTGGGTACCAGGGAAGCCAGGCGCGGCCCGAGCGAAGCACATCTGACTCTCGAGTTTTGAACGTAAAGTAAGTAGAATTTAGAAGAGCCACAGGTCCGATTGAAGCATCAGGGATATTATTGCCTTTAGTGATCGACCGTGTAATGCACGGCGGGCCTATGCCAGAGCCGGCTAGATCGGGGGAATAAAGTATCCACCATGCAGCAGAAGAAGTATCCATAGCTAACGATTCAGCAAGATTAGGTAATCTGAATATTTCTTGTCTACAGAGCCCAATGCACGCAATGGGCAATTCCGAACGTTATGAAAAGAAACATGAATCGTGTCGTCAAACCTTGCTGGGTGGCTTCAGAATGCATTGTTTTGTGTAACGTGGCCATTGGAGGGACCAGCAGCACTGGCTGCACGGATTTAGTAAGTCCCGAGGTCGTAGATGTCACCAAAATTTCAATATCCCAGCTATTTGAAAGAACCGACCGTGAGGGATAGTGGGAGCAGGCCCAGTACCTGCTTGGGCCCCTTGGAAAGGCCCGGGATTTAAGTTAGCAGTCGGGCTATGAAGTGCAAGCAATTGGATCGACTCGAAACGTCATGCTGCAAGTACAGGCTCCACCCGAACCACACTGAAAATAAATCCGGATTGTTCTAGCGGGTTGCCATCGGCTCAGTGTCGCCTCTGACAGGCGCGTTTTCCTCCCGGACCAATCGATCCTACGTCAACCATGTTGCCCCGGAGTTTGAGCTCGACCAGATTACTACTTTGTATATTCTGTGGCCCCAGGCAATCCGGTTTGGAGCGGATATCTTCCGTCCCCCGTCCACCCACCCCCCCATTAACCCTTTCCCCCCCAATGCGTGCGTTCAAATCCCTGCCGGATTTATTATCCCTACAGCCCGACTTGCGCGTTCGTCTGTGATTTCCCCTTTGTGTGGCGCCTTGTCGTCGATCGAGAGAATACCGTTTTGATCAACCCTATCGGACCTGCTCAGTGCTGTGATTTAACGGACGGTCTGGCTCCCTCCAATCAGGGCTCGTTAGTGTCTTGCAAACCACCCAAATTATCAACTTCGTATATATAGCAGCCGTGATCACCATTTACTGCGCAACACCTTAGTGGCTTATTTTTTTTGTATCTGCATACTATCTTAATTGTGTATCAATATTCCAATTCACCACTGCTTACCTCACCAATTCCTTCCCCTAAACGCTTCAATGGCCGACGTGAGAATGTCCGCCGACTTGAACCTCTACGGCCCCCTCTCCGGACCAACACCCACCACCGACGAGACCTGGCCGGGCTCCCTTCCTTTCTATCTCGATAACACCATTTCTCAGGACTGTCTTTCTCTCCCTCTGTTCGAAGATAACAATCAATGGCTGCTCAATTCCTTCGAGCCGCCCGTGTCCTGGGCCACTGGACCCGCTCTCCGAACCAACTCCACCGCTAGCTCGGACGCCAGCTTCATTGCTCCCTGCCAGACCGTACACAATCCTACCAATGACTACGAGCAAAAATGCTCCCCAATGCAGGCCACCTTTCCTTTAGTACCGGCACAAATGCCTCCAGCTCCTATGCACGAAATCACTTCGCGGGGTAGCATAACGAGCGTCAGCAGCGGTGGCAGCGCCGACAGCAATCAATCCCGGTTCAGTATTTCCAGCTACAGCAGCAGTAATGAGAGCCCGGTATACAGTCGTCGGGGGAGCTCCAATCGACCACCCTCCCCGGGATTTAAAGTGAACGAGCGCGAACGACGCAAACGGGAGCGGTTCCTTGAGCGCAATCGCGTGGCTGCCAACAAATGCCGCAAGAAGAAGAAGGAGCATGCCAAGCAGCTCGAGAGTCGTTGCGAGACGGTCTCGCGGGAGAACACGCTCCTGGAAAGTCAAGTGGATCACTTGCGGGGCGAAATCTTGAACCTAAAGAATGAGCTGCTGCGGCACTCCCACTGCGGGGATGAGAGGATTAAAGACCATTTGGCGAAGATGGTGAAGCAGCTTTCTGATAAAGCTGGTACGGCAACTCAGAGCCCCGAGGAGCAGAAAGAGTCATTACCTTTGACAAAGGGTCCAAAGCAGGAGCAGGAGATGACAATGGATCTTGAGGATTTGGTACAGCTCCCGGCTGCTGGGGACGGTTCAGCAACACAGGGGCAAAAAGATACGGAGTGAAGGTCTGATTCTGAGATTGTCAATGGCCTGTACATGATGGCCTGCGGTGATTTGATTAATGTCTATATGATGAGGCGTTATGGATATTTTTGGTTCCTTTCCCCCCTTTCTATGTCCCTATCTCTTAACCCTTTCTAATGTCTTTTGTCTCTTCCCTTACTCCTTTTTACCTCTCTACCTTTCTCTCCTCGGGACTTTCTCAAAGATACCTATTCACGGCGATGGAAAAGTACTGTGTACAAGCTAGATGATAGATACGATTGATGATGATGGCGGAAGCTAGCGTGCTAGCGATGATTCTGTTTCTAATGTGGCGAGCGGGGTTTAACGGGGCGCAAAAGTAAACTTCAATCCAACTATCTTGTACAGTCGATCACATCATGCTTGCAAGTAATGCGTTAAGGCTGAATCAATTTGGTATATCCATTGTCGTCATGATCGTCAACAACGGGTCGAGTGGCCAATAGTGTTAGCGACGGGGCCACCACTTACTCAATGGACCTTCGGAGATGTTCGCCATCCAATAGTACTTTCCATTCTACAACTACTGTACTGCTTGTACTAGCCTCCGAAACTCTATTATGAATAGCAATACAATAATAATCCAATTCATCAATGCCACAATCGATACAATTTATTCTCATACTTGACTAATAATACATTGAATTCATATGACATAAAAACTCATCCCCAACAAGGCCGATCATAATGTCATGGTACTTAGTACGAGTAGACTTACTCCTCCGGCATATCGCCCCCAGTCCTCGATCCTCCCTTCCGACCAGCCTCTCTAGCCCGAGGATCTCCAGGCTCGAAGCTCCCTCCGGAAGACATTCCTCCCTTGTGGCCGGCTTCCCGGGCCCGTTCTTCGCCGGGCTGGAAGCTTCCACTGGAGGCTTGGCCGCCCATGGAGGCGATGTTGCGCTGTCACCATAATAATTAGTACTATGCTCTCGTTTATGGAGTAAAAGAAGGGAATGGGTATTGATGTACCTGCTTGTCCTCGTCCATGGAGGCGAATCCGCCCGAGTGGCTGGACTGGCCACCCTTGCGGGCGATGTTCTCGACTTCTTCCTGGGGTCGGTTGGCGAAGTTGCCGGGGTTGGGGTTGGAGGCCATTTTGATGGTTGTGTGTGTTTAGTGTATATGGTATGGTATGCTTTGGGATAGATGTTTGTTGATTAAGACGGGAGAGTAAGTTCCAGGATTATGGTAGGCTATTTGTAGGTCTTTCAGACTCTGGATAATGATGCTTGTGTCTAACTATAGATATTACAATGACTACGTACTGATGTCAATGTTGATGCAGTAACCATGATCGTAATTTTGAAGGACATGGTATAATTAGCCTTGATTCAAGTTTCGGGGAATTCTCCAGGGTCCTGACTGCATGTGGTCCCGACTACATGGTATGTTGCTACTTTGGGTAGGGCAGGGACAAGGTACAAGCATTGGCTGTGAAGTCATCCGGCATCATGTTGGGGGAACGTTGTTGTTTCTGGAGTGGAGGGGATACGGGAGATTGACACATATGGTTTCTCTTTGTTACTGCCCCAGAAAAGTCTGGAAGGCTGGATGTAGTCATTGTGATGGCGGTGTTAAATTGTGGACGGTCTGGGTTCAGTCGGTAGTTGTACGGTGGCACAGTGGATAAATGGCGGGGTCAGTGATCGATCAGATACTGTGTCGATGTGATCTCCTTCCGTGCAATTGCCCTATAATGTAAGAGATGGAGACAACCCTTGTTGTTGCTGGACAGTCGAGAAGAGGTCCGTCCGGTCTGGCCAGGGGCCTCCAGATAGCACAGATAAGCCGTGGGGCAGCCTCACTCTGAGAAAGAAGTGGACCTGACCGGCGTACAAAACCTCATTCCCTCTCAGCGGTGGTGTTGTTTGTTTGATTCTTAGAGGACATTGTTTTGGGCCTCGATCAAAACATTTCTCCACGACTGTTACTCTCATGACATCACCGTTGAGCATCACCATTACCTCATCAATATTCCCTCCCAATCAAGCTGCATCATCCGTCCCCTGGGTCTGGAAGCCAATTTGAGCATTGGTTCCACAACTTCCCTATCATCCACCCAGAGGGTCTCTGGGACTTCTGACTGGCAGGGCCCTTCTGCCGGAATACGGGACGAGAGAGCCGGTGCCCACGGGTGATCCCCGGTCTGTGCGATGTGCTGCCGTTGAGCTCTGGCCACTGACCATGCGTGCGCTATGTTGGGGGATAGCATGTGCAAAGTACATAATTTCTGTCATTTATTTTTGCTAAATTGTGTCGCACAAATGGTCTGGTGCTAAGTCTTTTCTATAGCCTCTCTATCGTGCCTCTGTATCGACATGGATGCTACAACCAGAAAAGTATCCGTGCAACGCTCGGAATGCCATCACCAACATGCCCCCCCAATTCCACCCTATTTCACCGGTCGCGCTCGACGAAATAGTACTGAATAGAAACAGAACCCGATCAGATCACTTCCTCCCGACGAATTGACCAAAGTACTGGTCCAATGCTTCCACATCTCCAAGGCTCCCTAACCAAGCAACATGTTGATCCGGACGGCAGAGGACCAGACACCCATTCTCCTCTCGTATGCCGTACTCTTCATAGGCATGCCCACAAGCTTCGCCGTATGAACCATCATCCGCGAACACCCTCGAGTAATCCCATCCCCACGTCTCATCGAATGGATGGAATATATCCGGTAGATCCAGAAGGTTCACGGAAGTCCTCGGGCTGGAATGCACCACAATCGTCTCGAGAAGGGGACAACACCGGGTCGATTTCAGGTTTTTGTGCAGACATGACAGATGAGGTTGCTCGTTGAATTGGTTCGCAAAATTGGCCAGCTGACTCTGGTTGCTAGGTTCAAGCAGGTCGCCTGGGAATACGAGCAGTCTCCATGCCCCGTTACTGGTCAACCTGCTAACCAGCTGCATGCTAATCCCGTCGGCCTGGGCCACGACTGGATATGATGACAGGCGCATACCGATCTTGATATTCTTTGCGACCGATGTATCAGCCTTCTTTCCGGCGATCAAATCATTTGAGTCATATGTCACCCCCGTTCCCGTCATGAATTCGATGTACTGGCCACGGACGCGCTCGACCCCTTCGGTGACGCTCGTGTCTTGTTCGTACGCTTTAACTAACTCGGTATCCAGCTTGAGCAGCTGTTCGCCAACTGGTCGTCGTTCCAATTCGTATGTATCGAGTATACTCGGAGAAGCTTCCCCTGTGATAACGGAGCATAGCTTCCATGTTAGGTTGTATGTATCCTGCATCGACACGTTCAGACCCTGACCTCCCTTCGGTGAGTGCGTATGTGCTGCATCGCCGGCCAAGAAGATCCTGTTTTTGTTAGCATATGCCTGGTTTGACTCAATGATTTACCAACCTGTCATGTGGCCTATACGTTTCTACTAAACGTTGACCTATCTATCCCGAGTCAGTTATGGCCGTCTGCCTCCAATGGATACTCACTTTGTAGATAGACCACCAGTCGCAGTGCTTATAAGTCAATGAGTAGGGTTTCATGACTTTCGCCATGGCTCCCACAATCTCATCAAGTGATACTTCCGATCGGTCTTTGCCCTCCACACTCAGCCTCCCATCGCCTTTGGGATAGATGTAAAAGCGAACCAGCCGATTCTCCCTGGGTGCGGTCATGATGCTGCCACGATCCCCGGCATGTATAGCACAGGACTGACGAATGTCCGCTAAAGCCTGTCAGTCAAGCATACATTTTCACCGATTGACCAAACTTACGGAAATCAGTGATCGGGGCGATATCGACAACGCCCCAGGTGGTATCTCCAGAACACACCCGCATCGGTACCTGCAGCTGCTCTCTGGTCCAGCTCCTCGCACCGTCGCAACCGATAACATACCGCGCGCGAATGGTCTCAACATCACTGCAATGCCCATTGGCCCCTATAACAACATCCAAGTCAGCAGGCAACCACCATCAAAACCAAGGATAACCATACCATTCTGCCCGACCCTCTTCACCCCAACAACAACCGGATACTCATCCTCCCCTTCCTCTAGCAGCTCCAACGTCTCCGCCTGTTTCCCATACTCCACCTCCACCCTGCCCCCCTGCTCTAACCCCAAATAATCTAGAATAATCTGCTCAATGATCCCCTGATTCAGCAACACCATATTGTATCTCGACTTATCCGTCTGAGCCGAGTCCATCTTGTGCCTCGTTATCCCACCCGTATGCTTATCATAGCCCTACGCAGCGCCCGAATTAGTTGCTGTGCTCATTTTTCCCCACGAGGATCGGGACTGGAGATAAAGCTGAATGCGATATAGTATATAAGAATTAATAGTTTATTTACCCAGAAACACATCTCCGCATGTTGCACACCTTTCCGTATTATCGGATCAACTACCCCGAAACTCTCGAGGATCTCGAGTGATCGGCTCTGTATCCCGTCGGCGTGCCCGGTCGCTGTTCGGCTAGGGTACTTGTCGATGATTCGGGTCGTCATGTTCGTGTATTGTGAGGCCCAGCAGGCCGCCATGAGGCCGGCTGGGCCAGCGCCGATGATCAGGAGGTCGGTTGTAGAGGGAGAGAAGTTGGGTGCCATTGCTGGTGGGTGTCGTGTCATGCCATTGGGTAGGTGGGGAATAATAATATATTATTTGTAGATACTGGGGTATCCTGTACAACGAATGAGATAGGTGGTATTTCTCACGCTATATTGCAAGTCTATCGCAGACAATTCTTGCGTTCCTGATGGCTTCTGATAAAGTACAGAAGTGGCGTCACAATTGAGTTCGGGCGTTTGGTTAAGGTAACTACCACATCGAAACGTCATGGATCGTCACCGTTGATGACTCCCTGTCGCCAAATCTCTTGATCATACTTTCAATATTCCGGCTGCTTATACTGAATATGGTTTCCATTGTGGATCGCCGGATTATTGTACATGTTGTAATTGATCGCCGTGTTCTTGGGGTGAAGGTACTACCCAAACAGGCAACCAAACTGCCGGATTTATTTTCCACCTCAACCTGATACTACATCATTGGGGTGTTCATACCTATTTAACGTTAGATCATGGCAGAAATGCTAAAAATGCTAATCGCTTCGATAGAATTCTTAAACTCACCGATCCCACGTGGTCCGATCGGAGTCGTGATCCTCGGGTATAAGTCACCGGTCGCATCGTTAGCGATTCGGGTACACAGAGAAGTTGAAATGCGGCGCTAATGAAACGATAGCAATGAAACAAAAATATTAACGCGATTTTTACGCATCTGGGGTATCAACACCAAGCACATCATGCACAGTATGTGCCATATCAACTGTCAACGCTATCACGCGAACCGCACTATCAGCCCGACGATAAGCCCGACGAGAGCCCCAATGAGGATCCCACCAGCCATATATAGCAGCGAACGGCGCCACGACCAGTTCACCCAGTGTAACTCGATCGGTAACTGATAGCCTGGGTTCATGGGCGCGTTGGATTCAAGGGTTGGTCCTTTGGCATAGCTGTCGGGCTGAGCGGAAGTCATGATTTTATTCGGAGAATGTCCTTCGTCAATGCTGTCAGTACTTGATGAGTTCAGATATCCCCGGGGCTAATATACGTACAGCACTAGCATGCGATTGTTGTTTTGATGGTAATAACCAAGAGAAGATGCCGACAGCGGGCCTCCTTCACTTTTGTAGTCAAAACCAACCACCCGCATCTGCACCATCTCCGTATGACTTTGTCCTCCATCCAAACGGGCCATACAGGATGCAATGCGGGGTGGGTTGAGTTGTGAGCCTACAGACGTGCTGTCTTCCTTGGCTTCTTGGCATCGCATCTCATATGAGTGCCCTACGGGGATTTTGACTTCGACGGCTCTTTGAACCCGTAGTTGTAGGCGCCCGGCTGTGGGTCATATCGAGTTCGTTGGTGGATGGTGGGAATGGGATCATACACTAAGGATGGGTCCCGCAGAGGTTCATATGGATCTGCGTTCTCATTTGTAGTCAATGGAGGTAATGTCTCGGAGGACAAGAGACCGGGCAGTCATAGCAGGACAGATTAGAGGCGCTGGTTCAGGGCCCATCCCCTGCTGCCAAGCGTATAGACATAGATGGTAAAAGCCAGGGGTGTCCTAGCAGTTTCTGTCAGTTGACAACGCGCATGGTCGGAATATTGCGTATGCCAAGGAGTAGCGCCCTGCCACTTTGCGGAGATCAATATAAAAAAAATCCTAGTGTCGATGTTTGGGGGCTTGGTTAGTATTAGGCCTGATGCTATGTTGATCTTGAAAGTAATGGCGGCTGATATTGTCAGAAAGCATCACAAGAACTAGGTGTATATATGTCATGTCCGAATTCTTTTGGAACTGATATCTCACTATCGCGGTCGTCTTAATTTATAATAGTAGATCGATATCGACGACGCAGTTGGAAGAGAACATCCTCCCACAGGCTGCAGTGGAATATAATCAAGACAAGACATCCTCAATTTCTCAGTTGTTGAGAATAACAACCCATATTTGGGTGGACCCGGCCAAGAAACCGTGGCAATTCGGGGGTCACCTCGGCCTCTTGGTCGACTTCGCGCAGCCCCACGGCAGGGGGAAGGAACATCTCGCCGAGTTGAGAGCAACATGGACTGTTGTTAGGATGTACTCTTATGTCGAGAGCAATGGTCCAGTCGACTGAGAGACCGAGTAATTCAAACATGCCGCTTCGCCCAATTCGTGTGGCTTGCAAGGAATGCACTGCCCGACACCTCAATCGCAGATCGGCCACCCCAAGATAATAGATATTGTGCTGAACAGCCAGTAAACTTACGGGTGCCTTTGCTATGCCATCTTATGGGATAGCAGACCAGATTATCCGGGTTTCTTTTCCGACGTCATACACCCAGCACACCCTGTATTGAACCTCCAGAGTGCATGGTATTTTCCTCCTAGGCTTTGCGACTGATAGCGAGGCCTTAGCCTAGCAAGCGGGATTTACCGACCGTGCTACCGTGAGAAGGGCACATTATGTCCGAGAAAAGGCATCGTACTTGTTACTGGGTAGGGTGCGCAGCAATGCTGGCTCAGTCGATGGGAATGCATTTGCTGTACGTTGCGTCGATCCTGTCGTTTGGCGGCTGTATCAATATTGTGTCAGCACATCCCCGTGCGCTATGGATCACTCGATAAGATCCTCGCAAAAGCGAATCTGGTGGTCGATTCATGTGAGTCATTTCAACTCTTATCTGTGATACATATGTACTAATTGAACCAAGTCCGTGATTCACACACAGCAACAATACGTGAGGCACTCTACCCTTTCGATCATTTATCGCACACAATAACTGACAAAATCCAAAGATGTATACATATGCATTAGCCAAATCAGTCCCCGCAGGCCCGCGCCCGAGAAAATCAAAACAGAAGTATTGCCCAGAAGGCTCATACAATGGAAACTTAAGTCGCCGGACCAGATGCAGCACTGGCCTCAGAGGGTTGCGTCGTCTTTGACATGCAGCGATAGGTGCATTGTCGAGCATTAGGTATGTGTATAGTGCTTATGTGACAAGCAGATACCTCTGACATAGAATATTTAGCATATCGTCATAGTCGCCACACGTTCTTCAGGATGTTTGGGCCGCCATACTCGAGGACGAGGCGTGGATGGACAATGTTACGAACAGCAAGACCAAACTTATACAGGAAAACTATCGCATGGATACATCCTTTCCCCGCGAGCATGGCATTCGGTATTGCGAGTCGTTTGTATTTCGAAAGACCCCCAACAGGCTTGATTGCGCTGATATACGGATAGGAATTCTTGCTTGTTTATTTGGGTTGACCTTCGCCATCTATTGCTAGGCAAGTCTGTCACACCAGAGTCAGACTACAGCCAGCCAAGGGTTACATTGCCTGACACTCGCTTATGAGAACATCGTGAGTTGGGAATCACTGGCATCCGTGCGAAGAATGGGGTTATAATGGCGCCTGGAAGCGTATACATGCCGGAAGAGCTCGGTTGGTTCCGAATCACGTTCACTCCTGGGGAAGAAGCCTTGAAGGAAGGATTAGAGTGGCTGTTGAGATCCATCGCAGAGGCTGAGGCGGAAATTTGTGGGAAATGAAGGACTATGCCGTTTGAAGTATAGTGAAGCGCATTGATTGCTATCTCGGTCCGCAAACCACACACATTTACCACTTTTCACCAGCCTTGTCTGCCTTTAACGTCCCACAATCCCCTTCCGCTCCTTGTATTGCTGCCTGTGGTGCTGTCATCTTTATTTGGCTACCTAAGTCGCACTCTCTAGATGTTTCCATTTTCTCATCGTCTGTGTTATCGTGATCACGATCAAGCCCAATCACCTTGGACCATCTTTGCTATTTATAGGCTAGTCCGGACAGGGATTCCTTCTCGCCTCTGGCCGCGATAATGACTGGTCGCATTAGGGCATAGTACACAGTTACACTATAGGACACACCCTGGCAGATTGCAGGTTCCCCTCTCTCTTTGGGTAACGATGGGACCAACTGGAAGATCAGGCTGAGAGCCGGACTAAACACAGACCCACGGCGAAGGCGGGCGCAGACATGAATGGTGCAACCAGGGATTCTAGATTGAAGCGACCCCACCAAGGGAGATTAAAATCATGTACAAGCATATCCCAATAGTATCTAGCTAGGTAGCTAGGTTGCTAACCAAGTGACTACTGTGTGGCACAGTCGCGCACCAGCTGAATGAGCCACGACCCTGGTCCGACCCTGGTTCCCACACAGCCAGCATCCCGACGGGCCCTTCACCCGAGCCTCACACCAACAAGGACCCCAACCGATCGCAAATGGCCCCCAATTCACTAAATTGAAGCCAACTCATATGGCGGACAAAACAACAGGGATTAGCTGGACTAGCTGGTTTAAATGCTCATCCGCCATGCACCGCCCCTTAAGAACCGTTGGCCCAGGAAGCCTTTCCTCCTCACTCTTTCCCTCCAAGAAAAACAAACCCCCAAACTGTCTGCATCTGACCTCAGCCAACCATGGCTGCCAGGTCGTCGGATGGGCTTCGTCTCCTGTCCGATGTCAACATCCCGGACTCAAGATTGCATGACGACTCATCCGGCGAGGACGATAAAAGCGTAATCGATCTGCGCGATCTCGGTCCGGGGCCACGCGATTCGTTTCGTAGTGACTTGACCGATACACCACCCAAAGGTGTCGATCATGGCGATCAACCTCATCCTCTGCCACTGCCGACCAATAAACCCAGGCGTCGGTGTTCGGGCCTCTTCGTCACTCTTATCGTACTGGGCGTGTACACTACCATCCTGTCCGGCGTCTTCTTCGTCGTCGCGTGTATCAAACCCTACTATGGCAGTTTGATCGGCAACAATGCCGGACTCACTGCCTCGTCCGCATCTTTGCTGAGCGCCCTGTTGGCCAAAACGATCGAGCTATCCTATGTCACAGTTTGTGTTGCATTCCTGGGCCAGCTGTTGAGTCGGCGGGCTCTCGCGCATGGGTCCGAGGGTGTCAGCATCGCTGACATGACGCTGCGAACCTGGATCACGCAGCCGGGGTCGCTGCTGATGCAGTGGGATGTGCTGCGCTATGTCGGGTGGACGACACTTGGTGGGTTGACGCTAATTGTTGCTCTGGTTGCAATGCTGTACACCACTGCTGCTGAAGCCCTAGGTTGGTCACTCTGTCCCCTAACTAATCATGGGAGACTTACTTTCTGACCGTCCGCGTTTCTCCCGACTGTAGTTTCTCCAAGCTTGGTCATGGGCCCCATCCAGCCCCGACTTCTGCAGGGAAATGTCTTCACCGAATACTCCAACCCTTATTACTTAGAAGACGCCTGCCAGACTCCAATCACCGTCGATGTTGACCCGACACACTGGAATGAGACCTGTCTGGAGATGGAGATAGCCGGCCGCTCATACCACGACTACTATCAATACCTGCAAGGTTGGGCCGAAATGCTGAAAGCCGGAAATAGCACCTCAACCGCCCTCGCTTATCGCCCGCAGCCACATGCCTTGCTATACGACAACACAACAGTGACCGGTCGCTGGATCGAAGTCGTCAATACAACCGCCCTATCCGAACAACATGGTCGCGTCGTCAATAACGTCACTGCCGCCTACCCACACGGAGGCCTCTTCGCCGCTGCACGCAACCCCGCAAATAAGATCCAACAGCCCGTTGACATGTCTGGAGAGGGCAAGTACATCATCCAAGCCTCTCTCCCATCGCCTGCTATTAATGTGATGTGCGTTGGCATGTCGCATGACGAGCTGAAACCCCTCATCTACACCGAGTGGCCCAACCATAAGCCCTTTAACGCATCGACGTGGGCAACCGCCGCACCAACATACTCGATTAACACGAACCGCACCGTCGTCGATGACCTCTTCGGCTTCAGCGAAGACCAAGGCGCTCCTGTCTTCCCCATCTACCCCGAAGCCTACAACACCATCCTAAACCCAAAAGTCGACAACACAACCTCCATCTACATACTAGGCAGTGCCCCTCCAGGCCACGATCCGAAGTATGTCCTCTGCGGAATGCGCGGGAAGCTTTCAGGTCGCTGTTCAGCGCAGTACCAGGTCGATCCGAGCGGCGGGGATTTGAGCTCACGCTGCGAAGACGCTGCCGACAGGCTCCAGTACAACCGGATACATCCTAACACGTCGGAGGATCAGTACCTGATAAATTGGAAAAGCGTGGCATGGGAGTGGGCCGACACGGTGACTCTCGCGTCAGGCATCCAGGGTGACGACGCCGCTATTGAACGCACGCTAATGGAGTTGGTCCCGAGCTTCGATAACACCACTAATAGCTCTTCGCTGGATCCTCGACTCCCATCGCTCAGTGAGGCTCTGGCCGTCTTAGCAGGGAGTACCGCCCTCCTCGGTAGCCAGTACTCTCCATTTGTTCCCGATTGGAATTACTCCGAGCCTAGTCTCGATACCCCTGTCGTGCAGGTCTTTAACGCCACACTGCAGTCCGCGGGCTATGCGTCTGGCCGGACGAGTGACTGGCAGCAGGTGTTCTATGTCATTCTGGCTGTGGTCTTCCTGACGAATATCATGTGTCTGGGGTTAATTCTCTTCCAGGGACGCGGGCAGTTGGTGACAGATTTCACAGAACCACCGAATCTGTTCGCTTTAGCAGTGAATAGTCCGGGAACGGTGCATGCGTGGTCTGGAGCACAGCTGGGAGCGGCGGGGACTCCGCGTTTGCGCGATCGATGGCATGTCGATATGCGCGAGGAGAGCGGGCATTATTATATTCGTACCCGCGGACAGTTGCAGCACTTTGGGGATAGGGCGGCAAACTAATGGATATGATGTGATGATGTGAGGGTGGTTGGAGCTTTTCATTTATATTTACTGCATTGCAGGTGTTGGCGAATAGCGTTTATTGCATTGGACAGATAGTATTGTAATAATGAATCGAGATCACAGATGAGCTTGCCCTAATTGTGTGCGATGCTTGAAGTTGATTTGTCATGTCACCTACTCACCGTGAGGATTAAACCACTGGATAGCATAAAAGCCTCGGTTCAAATGAGAGAGTCAGCCAGCCAAAGATCCTCAGGAATCCCCAAAGATATGGCGGACGGCGGATGGGTATGCAAGGGTGGTCCGCGGGGCTGGTTCTGCCTTTCGTGTTCTCGGACAGTAACCATGAGATCGATCCTGAGGCACCACGGATAGATGAGGAGGTGAAATCCTCCTTCGTCCGAGCGTCCGGAGCCGAATGAGGACATTTCTAGCGATATACCGGAGATGCTACGGACGACGATCTGACTAGTCTCCGAGAGTCATGAATTGTTATTGAATCGTCTATCAATGCGAGTGTCACGATTAGGAGAGTTCCATAGTTGTGGAGAGAAAGATGTCTGCTGGGGATCCCTCGAGAAGCTTAAAGTGAACCGTTATTTTAAAAAAGAAATAGACAGGAATTGTTGGTCCTGATAGTGGCATTCCAATGGTGGGTCGAGATAAGGCGGGCTGACAACTCGATAACTCCCAATTCTCAGTTACATGCTCGTTTGAAGAGCTTCGTCAATACTTATTGTGAGAATCTAGTCAGAATCATTTCGTGCAGTAGTCAGCTGTCTAGCATCAAGGGCATTGATTGGACCCATGTCCATTGTTGTTATTGTTGCGAACTCTAATAAGCCCAAGAAGATGTGCTGTTGTGTTTAGTACTATTGAACGATCCAATGTAAACGTGGTGTCTCATTGGCCGGCAACTTACATATGCCGCATATCTCTATCCATTCGGGTTATTTACAATGATAGTCTGCAATGCCAACCTCCACGGACTGTCACACCGATGAGAACCATCACAGATGCCCCGTAACAGTTATCTCTACCTGTAGACTGCGGTGAAATAGCTTCCTATCCTCAGCTCATAATATAGCCAGTGTCTTTTGTAGTCTGTCTTCCTTTTTCCGGCACACCCCACACATAGGTACCCGTCCATATTGATACTGTGCTTTTCTATGGAGAAAGGACGGCATGACACCCAGCTCATCATGGATCGGGGAATCGATAGTTGTCTAACCCTGCATTCCGCTTGGGAGAAGATCGACAGAAAATCTGCATTCCGCCAGCTCATCCTTGTCCACCCCTTGCGTCATTCATCGCTTACCCTTAACATCCTCAGCTCAGCCTCACCTGGTCCTCTGAGATATAGTCAAGCTTCATAGCTGCAGATCCCCCTCAAGGACTGCATACTGTTATTCTCCCAACATCAGATTTCCAACGCAACAGGCAGTCTAGTTGCTCCACCCCGCAGCAAGATGGACTCGCCAGAAAGCGCACCCCCAGGGCATGGGGATCATCTCCCGGGGACCGAGATAATGCACGATAGGGATCCCCACCTGGTTCATGGATCTAAAACTGGAATAGTGTGAGCGGTGTTTCTCGAGCCTAGATGTACAGCAGTAGCTCACCTCCATAAGTCTCGTCCCTCAGCCATCAGAAGATCCCCACGATCCGCTCAACTGGGCGCCGAAATGGAAGTGTACGTTTCACAGACAATCCACGCAATAAGCCACGCTCATCATTCCCCCATGACAGACTTAGCTATAATGTCCCAGCTCGTGACCACATTCGTATCAACAGCATCAGCATTATCCATGAGCCCAATGTTTCCTGCCTTCTCTGATACCTTCGATCTGAATAACACCCAACTTCTGCTCATCACCGGCGTGTGTATCCTGTCGTTTGCCTATTTCAATTTAATCGTTGTTCCTTGTGCCAATATCTTCGGACGTCGCTTTGTTTTCATCGCTTTTTTGTCGCTTAGCGTCGCCTCTTATGTGTGGGAGGCTCTCGCCTCCTCCTACACGAGTTTCATTGTGGCTCGAGTGGTGAACGGAGCAGGGGCTGCGGTCTGCGAGACCGTACCCATGCAGACAGTTGCAGATCTTTTCTTCCTGTATGAGCGAGGACGATGGACCGTAGCCTTTTTGTAAGTTGGAAGACTGACAAAACACAAGGGCTATTTAACTGACAGAACAATTATAGTACCGCGGCCTCGTTTGGCTCTTTCCTCGGGCCGGTCATCTCAGGGAATATCACGCAAAGGTACTGTCCCCCGGCCATTTATCACGCTCAGTTGGCATTAGAGTAAGTCTGAATGGCTGACTCATGGAATATCAGATTCGAATGGCGTAGCTTCTTCTGGCTATCAATGGCTATGACCTGCTTCAACATCTTCACTATCCTCCTCTTCTGCCCGGAGACGAAATACCACCGTGATCCCGCGTCCAAACCCCCCCGACATACAGCACACACATCTCTGAAACCAGAGACCGAAGGATCCCCAACAGACACCAGCCCGACCGTAGACTTAAAAGAAATCTACTCAACCCAACCACTACCCCCCAAGCCCGGGACCGGATCCCCTTGCAGCGCCCAATACAAGCTATGGCAACCCCCGGACCCGCAATGGAAAGCCTTCATCTTGCGAGACACCCTCACCCCATTTCGCATATGTCTCTACCCGATCATATTCTGGGCCGCGATGGCTATCTCCGGCGTCGCGAACTTTGTTCTCTTCTGGAACCTCACTGAATCTTCTGTCCTCGGTGCCCCGCCCTTTAATTTCAACGCTTCGCAGGTGGGTTACTCAAACTTCGCCTTTCTGATCGGTTGCATAATCGGGCTTGTCACGGCGGGGCCATTGTCTGACTGGGTTGCGGTGAAAGCAACGGAGCGGAACAAGGGTGTCTATGAGGCGGAGATGAGATTATTGGGTCTTATTCCATTTGCTGCGTTACTACTTCTGTCGGTGTTGGTAGGGGCATTTGCTATCCTGGATTTATGGCCTTGGCCTGTTCTGCTGGTGTTTGGGTTCGGACTCAGTGGACTGGTTGTCTCGCCGATTTGTAGCATTGCTGTTGCTTATGCGGTGGATTCGTATAAACCTGTCTCTGGGGAGATTATGGCAGTCATCACGATTACCAGGAACACTTTTGGGTTTACTATGAGTTATTGGGTGCCGCCCTTGGCGGAGAGGAAGTTGGGGTATTTTTTGCCTGCTATGGTGCAGTTGGCACTGACGTTCGGGCCGTTGGTGTTGGGAGTGCCGATGTATCTTTTTGGGAAGAGGTTGCGGGTGTGGACGAAGGACTCGAGTGTGCATTTGTATGGGGGATGATGGGTCTGTTACGTTGTCTGATATACTCTATATAATGTTCGTGCTTCTGCCTAGTACTTATTTGCACTACTTTGGTGTCATTGTGGCGTAGGTCAGTGGCTTGTGTATTCCGGAAAGGGTGCAAATTTTCTGAACTATTAAGTACACTAAGCCAAGTAAAGGTCTCTTGTCATTATTTCTGCTGCTGCAATTTCAGTAGCTACTGGGTATCCCGAAAATCTCCCTGTCCAGAGGGCACTGCGTATGGCGGACCCGGATGTGTGCACTGAGGGCTAATCAGGTCAGTCCGCCGTCTCGCTATATACATCAACTCGTACTATATGCTATGCATAGATCCTGTAAGATCCTTCTATATGCTACATGCTCTTATTTGCTTCATTCCGGATCATTGCGAACAAGATGTCCGTCGCTGTCGTTCTTCAGGTTCCGATCGGCCATAGTAGTGGATAACGCTCGATCAGTTATTGTCGTAGAGAGTGTCTGATCATTTGTACGAGATTCCTCTACATCCACAGTCTGCATAATTATGATACTGTCGACCGCTCGTGGGAGTCTCTTCGGGGGTGGTTGCGTAGGGTGTGGAGGCGTCTCTGGCTGCCTGGCCCGTCGGAGGCTGTACAATGTGGGCACGTTGGCAACCAGTGCCGAGAGAAGTTCCTCTATTGGGCTCAGAATTGTTTGCAAGGGTGTGTCGAGTGAACCTTGGTGGAACGGGAAACGAAGAGCAGAAATTATCACGAGGACGATTCCAATGGAGAAGAGGCCAATCAGCTGGGCGCGTCTTCGCATCGGTTAGTATGGATGAGAATCGTCGGGATCAGCATTCGCACTCACTTGTACCAGGGACGCCTAATCTTAAGGAGCCAGTGGATCGGAAGGATAATTAGCATTACGTCGGTGACGCAGTTGAAAACGGCATGGGCTGATAACTGGTATGTTGATCTGATACAAGGGCCTGGAATAGGAGGTCACAGGTTAGACAATCCGACTAACACTAAAGTACTGTATACCTCGCGAAGTACGCACCTGGATCGGGATAGACCTGGAAGTACAGACTCAGTGGTCTGCATATAGTGAGGAAGAGAAGGAGCAACGTTATGTAGGTGACGCCTAGTATGGCCCACATGAGGCGAATCCATATGTATGGCCACGGAAGCACCCCTAGAAGTCGGTTGATGAAGCAGAGAACGATGGCCTTCTGGCACCAAATACTCGACGGTCTTAGTATTATCCATCATGTATGCCACACATGTACGCATGTTCAGTTGCTTACTTACTAGGTGAAGTAGATGATTGCACCAGCATAAGTGACTTTGCTGCTCATCTGGGAACGCTTAATATCGGCGCGACTCGGTACTTCGCCCGCCATATATGTGTTGGCAACGTTACCAAGAGTCCCAAAAACAAGAGTGATATTCATGATATAGACCAGAAGAAGGCAGCAGAAAAGGGTTATATAGTCGCTGATGACGAAGGACTGTCGTCGATAGCGGCGCATATAGAGCCGGAGGCCCATGATGCTGATTGCCAGCGTCGCAAGGAGGTACCCCACGATGATGGCGGCATCACCCCCAGTATTGCTCATTGTGAAGCTTTACGGGACAAGCCTGAAGTCATCAACGGGGAAACGGGTACTGGACAGGGGGTTTATATTCAGGTGATGGACCGGGAGACCTCGAGCATCCCAGTCTGGCGGAGACAAAGAAAGTTTAATTTGGAGCTGCCTCGGAGTCTCAGCCGGACCATAATTGACAGCTCCGATTCCAAATATATTGCAGATAGTAGCTCGATATTGCTGGAAATCCTCGAGAGAAAGTGTCGGTAGAATCTAAGGTGTTGGGTTTGACCTAGATCTAACAGTGGGTCTTTGAAGACTATCGGGGACCAGCACATCCTCGTCGATGAAGATCCGCTTCTCGGGGACTCGTGGTAGGCTCGGTTGTGTCACCCTTGAGTGTGCCATGGGACCATTAGATTCCAGCCTGGCCATGATTTCTGGGGAGCTCAATCTCAGAAAGGGAAAGGAGTGACCCAGCATTTCCCTTCAACACCCCCCCTCCCCCCCAGGCACGGGAGGGATCAACCTTATCCGAGGCCCATGCTCCGACCCAAACATCAACGAGGGCGTCCAAGCGCTCAATAAACTCTTCGTATCACATCAGCCAAGACAATTCAGACAAAGGAACTGAGTAGCTCAGCCAGTTCGAGGGCAGCCACGGGCTATAATACCTTGTCTCCAGCCAATGCATAATGCTACCCGACCATAAGTTCGTTCCAGATAATAGGCCCCTCAGCACCGCATGCATCCACCTACGCCTGAAACAGAGGGCTAAGAAGTCCAGACCCGGCTGTGTAGCCTCGTAAACGGCCAACCCCGAGCTCCAGTCTCCTCCGCGGGCTTCCGACTTCGTTCAGCAGCGGTGTTTGGGTCGATGAGCTAAGACGCTGTAGGCATTGGAATCGTTTGACGCTCGGGTCAATTTGATGCCCCCTCTTTTCCTGCAGACCAGGTGATTTAGGGATCAAATGCAGGGAAGCTGGATGGTCATAGATTCACGTAAAGTTCTTCGGCGATGGCAAAGCTGTAAAGTGCCGAGTCAGGGGGTGGACAGCGGCAGCCACCACTTTGGGTAAACTGACGCGAGTCCAAGGCGTTAGTCTACTTAGACTTGGGGTTGTTTCTATCACTTTCTCCTCGGAAAGACCGCTCTTCGAGTCAGTCACATCACCAGTGGACGAACGAAAGTACCACCCAAATCCTCCATCTTCAGGGGCAGCCACTTTCTTCCTCTTTCAGGCCTGCGCTTTGCATGGCAGCATGTTAGGTCTTTCTCTTCATCAATCTGGATTTCACCACGGTGTGGAACGAGCTATATTGTTGTTTCAAACAGTGCAAGAACGCCGCCCGTTAATTTGTCTTTATGGCTTGTTGGGGTTCCATGTAGCTGGGTAGATGGATACTGGGAGAGCCAGCTCCTTATAATTCACTGCAGAGTCCCAAAAGTCAGCAAGCCGGTCGGTCACAAGACTTGAACGTCCTTTATGCGCTGGAGCATGTCCTGCCACTGCAGTGGCCAAGGAAAGCCTTCTGAGTAATCCACCACTGTCACTTCCCTTCGAAAGCACTAACTACAACTGAATGTTATATATTTAACGTGTCGCCAACGTTCATCGCTATTGCTCCACAACAACTGAGACACGTCAGACCACTAAAGCTTAGCATGCGATACTAATTACCGCAGTGGTACAATGCAGATTGCTCTACTCTGGAATGTATGCGCCCGTGCAACGCTCGAACATGACAGCTCATGCAGCCGACTCTTAAAAATTCCCTATCCGACCGCGAGCGTGAAGATGGCATAAGAAATATAACAATCCATAGCCTCCCCTCCCCCCTCCACGCTCGAGCATTCTCATCTCGGCTAAGATCCCAGGGCACCAGCAGGTGGTCGTTCATTGGTTTCGGATCCGAGTTCTCGGGTGGAGGTGTGTATCCGGACCGCGTGTGGATGCAAAAACACACAATCGACCTTGTCTGACTGCATGGGTTGAGCGTGGGGCGGCACTCTCGCCAACTAGGAAAATTCAGCCAGTGAGGCCTACGAGGGCGGAACCATGGAGTGACCCAAACCTTGGAAAGTGGAATCCGCGCGAGGACCTTGGGAGACAGCTTAACCCGCGCTGCATCTTACGCATTTTGTTCGCCAGCTTGATTGGCCTGCAGATAAGCAACATCCCCATCAGCCCTATAGGGCGCTTGTCATTCCGGCTCACGAGGTGATGCTGCTCAGCCCTACCAATTTGTTTGCGAATGATATCGCCAGGAATGTCAGCAAATGGCTCTTTAGAGATGCAGAGCTTCTACGCGATGGTCCATTGAAAGGACATGAACTGCTGAGATGATTGAGGATGTCTGCATTTTGTTAAGAGTCGAGCGAGGCAAATCTGGCTAGCCATCCAGTCAGACCCTAGTTAATGGCTATCCCTGTCAGCCTACGCTTGTCGAGATTATTGCGGCCCACAATGGAGGGCACCTGGTTCGCCATCGTCAAGCCAGGTACTCCCCTAGACACCACCATCTCCTTCAGCTACACCCCAAGGTCCTCACTCAGTATGCTATAAGATGATCCATCTACAGCTGGATTTTCATAATGCTCTCTCTAGTCAATCCTCACTTCATTGCTCTCCTCCAACCTCTCTCCCCATCTGGTCGCCATGGCTATTTTCAATGCATCCGAGGTGAACCTCCACACGGCCAGCAAAGAGGACGTGCTGTGCTACTATGCCATCTCTGAAAATGACTACAACGGTCATATGGGGGCCCGCATCTCATCGATCTTTGTTATCCTCTTCGTCTCCACAGCCTTCACCTTCTTCCCCGTCGTGGCTAAGAGCATGCCCCGCTGGAAGATCCCTCACAACGTCTACATCTTCGCCCGTTACTTCGGTACGGGCGTCATCCTAGCCACAGCCTTTGTTCATCTGCTTGACCCGGCCTACAAGCGCATCGGACCCAAGACCTGCGTTGGCGTCTCCGGAAACTGGTCCCTATACTCCTGGTGTGCCGCTATTGTGCTCGGCTCCATCACTCTTATCTTCCTTCTAGATCTCGCCGCTGAGGTCTACGTCGAGAACAAGTATGGCATGCACCGAGAGGAGAACGCCACGGACGCCTTTATTTCCGGTGATCCCACCAGCGCGCATATCCACCCCAACCCCGAAGATGGTCGCATGTCCGCAGAAAAGACCTCCCCCACGGCAACCTCCGCAGAAACCTCGTCCGAGCAAGGCGAACGCTCCTTCAGACAACAGATTGCCGGTTTCTTGATCCTCGAGTTTGGTATCATCTTCCACTCGGTCATCATCGGCCTCAACCTTGGCGTAACCGGTTCTGAATTCTCGACCCTCTACCCCGTGCTAGTCTTCCACCAGTCGTTCGAGGGTCTGGGTATCGGTGCCCGACTTTCCGCCATTCCCTTTGGACATCGCAAGTGGCTCCCTCACCTGCTGTGTCTGGCGTATGGCCTGACCACTCCGATCTCGATTGCGATCGGCTTGGGCTTGCGCACTGCCTACAACCCGGGCTCGAAGACATCCTTGATCGTGCAGGGAGTGTTCAATGCTATCTCAGCAGGAGTGCTGATCTACAGTGCTCTAGTGGAACTGCTGGCACGCGACTTCATTTTCGACCCGTGTCGCACTCGTCGTCGCTCCAAGCTGTTGTACATGGTGTTCTGTACGTTGTTGGGGGCGGGCATCATGGCCTTGATCGGCAAGTGGGCGTAATTGCCTCGAAGTGTGTAGGACAGTAAATTGCTACATCTGAAAAGATACCCTCAACTCTATTTCTAGTCACTGAATAATGGATACTTTCGTGCTTTTCTCTTTCTATATAGTCGTTTGTTGCTGTAGTATCCCTCTTCTCTTTCTGCACACGGGATAAGACATCTGCCGGTCGCTCCAGCCAATGCTGTCGAGGATTGGCTCTTCAGGTTGCCTCCAACAAATATGCCTCATTTATTCTTAACCAGCCGACTGTGTAACCTTCCAAAGGTCCTTACTGAGCTATCCCCCATCTCTGGTTATACTTAGCCATATATTCAGGTACGCCACACTAGCACCGCCATAATTTTGCCCCATTCGGAACTCGGCCATATTCCGAGGCGACTATTCAGTGCCTGAGGCAGTAAGAAATCAAGATGGCTCCATCACCAATATGTCCTATGCTTTACTACTACTGCATATGATATGGCTTTTTACGGAGAATAGACGTGAGAACAGAATGATCATATTTCGGTATGATATCTGGGATGACTGACTTTTACGTTTTTCTCACCCATACTATGCAATTGGCTGGTCCGATCTCAATCCTAATGTTTCTTTGATCGACTTGCCTCGGATGGTTAACAGCCCCATATCACGTGGCGCAGAGGATCGTTGACTTGCCCATCCAAGAAGCCTCTGAGCTAGTGGAGTTAGACTCTCCACGATGGGACGCGGGAGGGCCATGTTACTCTCAAGCGGAGTGAACTGGCTGATGCCTGTGGTGATGGAAAGTACACGGCGAGACTCGGTTTCTGTCATATTGGCGCCGCCGCAGTGCACCGTGCCATTGACAAGCACCAGAGCATCTCCGGGGTTCATCACTGCACGAACAGCCTGATCTATCGTGCCACCATCAATGGAGTGCCACTTATGGCTGCCCAGAATGATGTGGGTAGCACCGTTCTCGGCCGTGAAAGATGTCAGGGCAACAATAAAGATGATTGAAGTGGATGGTGCGTCACGCTTCAGATAGTCGACTATCGGATGGCTGAAGCTCATGTCTCGGTGGAAAGATAGAGCTGGTTGTGTGGGTGCATATTCCATTATCGCACCCAGTAGAAGCCAGTAATCACCATATACTCTGAACGCATCCTCGGATACTCTATTCAGAGCCTCGATGTTCAAGACGTCGTTGCGGAATGTGGATGAGAATCCGCTCAAAGCATTGACAAACTTGGACGTTGGGGATATCCCATGGTTAGGATGATCTTTTTTTCGAGGCACTCGAACTTGTTTTAATCGCGACGTAGGGGTCGGCGTCAACATTCAAGCGCCATACGACGTCCAAAGGAAGAAAGCCCTCGATGATGGCAGCCCCATGTTCCTGAGTGGTTGGCCAGACCTTGTCGAGGTCACTCTTGCCGGAGATTCTAGGAATTTCGTTCTTAGCCTGGTGTTGGATAGTCATTGTGAAGATGAATCTGATGCGACAGTCTGCTGTGGATACTTTGGGAATGAAGGGGGGAAGGATAGACCCCCCACTTGGAATTGCTATTACTATGGGATACTCTTTTCCTGAGGGGTCTGTCCATTAAAAGCATAGATTTGCGCCTCTCACTGACCCGATGAGAACTTGTGTAACATACTCCTTGCAGTTCTTTCCCCCCACCCTCTTCATTTCTTCACATCTTCCAGGATCCTATTATGAAGATATGTATATGCAGTGTAGCCCTACATTGTTGTCTAGCTTTTCCTCAGATGCGATATCCTTTCAATTGCTGTGTTTGACAACTTACTGCAAAGAACACTGAGCTACCACCGACCATGGGCATACGAACGCCTGATATTAAATTTTTCTGATTACATCGGAGAGTCATCCCAGATGGCAGGTCCGAAATTCAAATTGGACCTACTGCCGTGAAAAGGAACTCCAGTCCAACATGCGATAATCGTAAACCCTTTAGTCATTTACTCGATTACTGCGACCCCCCCCTCTCCAAATGACTCAGATGGAGCGGGAAACCACTATCTACGTTGAAGGCTGACTCCCATTATTTGGTCATACGTATGTATACCTTTATGCGTTCTCCCATCCAGTGTGCCCTGTTCTCTGGAAACTAGAACTCGCAATGAGCTTCGCAAAGCTTGAATGCTTACCCGAGTAATAAATCCCTCTCAGGAGACCCTTGTGCTATCTGGTACATCGACACTAGCTGGATGTCTTTCACGCAGGAACACTTCTAGTGCTCCCTTCTCCCAAATGGTAAACGACCGTTGCATATTCCATTCTATCTGCCCCGGTACCAGTTCCAAATCGAAATGCCACAGCACCCGTGCCATAATGCCCCAAATTTCCCGATACGCCAGTTGCCGGCCGATGCAGTCGCGCGTCCCAACAGAAAATAGCCGCAACACCTCCCGCTGGTCGTGGTAGAAGGAGGATGAGGGATCTTTTGCCTCCGGTAGCCATCGCTCTGGGTGAAACTCACCCGCGTCATGGAAGTTCTGTTCCGATTGGTATGCTGCTAGTTGATAAACCGCTACTTTGGTCTGGGCCGTCGTCAGTCACGATCACATTTCATGGTGGGAAGGAGACGTACCCGTGGAGGGATCTGATGTCCTGCGATCTTGGTTGTCGCCAGCGTTACCCGCTGCCGTCCTGTAGGCACCGGGGGATACATGCGAAAGGTCTCGGTAATGCATGCTTGCAAATACGGAAGTCGTGTCGTCAAGTTGACAAAGCTGATTTCCTCCTCCGTCAGCAGCTGGGATCGCACTTCCTCCGTCGCCCGTACCAGGGCCGTCGGGGTCCGCAGGAGCCAGTAAGTTAGCCCCGTCAGTAATGTTGCCGTCGGCTCACTCCCGCCAGCAATGATTATATTAGCGTTGGCTTCAAGCTCGGTCACACTAAGCTCCCCTTTCTCCCCTCGTGGCCGCAGCATGAACTCCATGAAATCGTTGCGATGGGTCTCACGGGGCATTCTTTGCTGCACCATGGCCCGCGTGTGAGCATCCTGCCGTTTCTGAGCTTCCGTCAAACTCGATGAAAGAATGGCCATGATGCCCCGCACGAGCCATGGATACAGGTCCCTGGCCCGCAACAGCGGAACTATACGCACATAGTCCAGGATCGGAGCTACCCAGTAGTGATACTCTCCCTTTGCAAGCCCACCGAGAACGCCAGCGCCATGGCCTTGCGAATTCGGGCGTGGTCCTCCAGGTTGGCGTTTAGGATTCCGGACTTGCTGTACACTGCGTATATTGGTTTAGGGAGCTCAATCCCGGGTCCATAAATAGCCTGCCAGGCGGACGCGGGGGTGAATGATACCTCGTCTTCCCCGTAGCGGACTACCTCACCGTACTGTTGATGGAACCGTCGCAATTCATGATCTAGTTGTCCACGAACTGCCGCGATATGTTGGAAGAATGGAAAGGCAATCCAGAGCTTGGGACCAGGTAGGCGTCCCAATGGATGGAAGAAGATGGTGCGGATCGCGGAGATCACAATGTAGAGCACGTAGAGAAGTACGATCGTCTGGATAACAAAGGACATGCTGGACTACTTCTGTGAAGAGTACGAAATAGCTTTTCGTGGGGGGCTATAGGGTAGCTGACTACACTTATGTTCGAAATGTCTAACATGGAAATGTTGACCACTTTTCATCCTGAAGAATGCTATGCGATCCTTCTTATGGAAGGTAATAAATCCCTTGCATAGACAATCCGGTCTACTATATAGTCATTCGGCAAGATGCTGGCATGGTTGGGAACGAAGAAAGCTTGAAACCTAGTCTCTTAATTCTCTCTGTCATAGTTGTTGTCATATGCCGGCTGACCAACGCAGCAACAAATTTATGCTCCGATGAAGTTAACCATACTCTACGATACACCACACTTTTGACAGAACCTTCGGATTCACCATTCCCAATATTCGACAGATGCATATATCGAGGCCCATACGTAATCGCGTAGCCCACTGCCGAGTGGAAGGGCCCATGGTTATCTCAGATCATGATATCCCCTGCTTTCCTACGTCTTCAATCGCTCGTCTACCACAGCCATATCCAAGCTACTGGGATACTGTACGCAGCGCTCAGTGCATTCACCTCTTTGGGTAAGGTGCATATGTCCAACCACACCATGATCGACCACATCTTGCTTCTTTTGACTTTAGATGCCGTAAAGATGCAATGCGCCGAAAAGGTACGTCCAAGAGAAAACGTCATCCTCATCCCTATACTAGGTCCAGTAAATGGTGACCGCTGGTTTCTCTGAAAAAGCAAGGTCACACATCGCAGCATGATGTAACAGGTCCGGTCTTCAGCATACCCATTGCTGGAATAAATAGTACTCTACTGGGTAAGTTCAACTGTGGATTGCGACATATCGCTTGTGAATTATTCATATCCAAGACAATACTATGTCTGAAATAAAACTGTAGATACGTAGGTAAAGGTTTTACATTATCGTAGTCGAGTAAAGAACCATTCGTCCTTATGCATGAACAACACCGACTAGTAAGTCACAGTCCAGTTTCAGTTACCCTCAGCTTCATATTCGACTCAAGAAAAGCACCATAGCTCTGCACCTCATGGTTCACTCGCCAGGGGTTCACTGTCTGAAAATCGAAATTGCGGAATAACTACAAGACTAGTAAGCAAACAGTGTCTAATTGGTCTCAAGTAGAAGGATACGTACCTCGAATGTTACCTTTGCAAACTCCATAAAGGCAATGTGCTTACCCAGGCATTGATTCTGTCCATGGCCAAAGGCTAGTTCAAGGTTTCTTTTCCGCTCATTGCAGGTATCTTCATCCTGATCCATAAAGCGTTCAGGTCGAAAGACCTCGGAGTCATTCCCGAACAGCGATTTAGAATGTAAAAGAGACGATGTGTTCAAGCAAATATTGGTGCCACTGGGAATGAACTGTCCATGATATTCAACACCGCCTGAGGGCACGACTTTGGGAAAGAGCCCCAGGATGGGCGGTCGCATGCGAATGCTTTCGAGAATAACGGCCTAATGTCCCATTATTAAATCAGTCTGGTCAGGCTTTTGTAAGTTAGGGATAATAAAAGGATCTAACCTGAAGATACGGGAGGTCTATGGCGTCTTTGTTGCTAATAGGGCTGCTGACAGGCCCCTTTCTGATAGTTTCGAGAACCTCGTTCTTGAGTTTTGAGTAGACAACAGGAGAACTTATGGTGTGAATCAAGATGGACCGTATAGTAGAGGCGGTGCTTTCGGTTCCAGCAATGATTGTGAAGAGCCCCTCGGCTTCACACTCCTCCTGAGTCAATCCATGGCGGATGAAAGTTTCCTACATCGCTGTTAGGACTCGAGTCCATCGTAAAATAATGCTTTAAGTACAATATACCATCATATCCCCTTTGCTATTGTCCAGGGTAGAGAACTTCTCCTGCACATGTTCACGAGCAACCCTGTCAGGCTGTAAGCACATTTGCAAGTCGACTCACAAGTGACCTGTACTTGCCCCATCAACGCACCGAAGCCATGAGAGTCCGTTGAGCGTGGACCTAACAATTTCAGGAACGGCTTGGAGAAAATGATCCTTCGAATCCACGGAACATCTGCCACTGTAGACATTTGCGGCCAGAGGGAGTGTACTTCTTTGAAGAAGCCGTAACGATCTTTCTCCGCCTGGAGAAAGCCGAATTCTTGCCCAAAGGCCAGCTTTGTGATAACATCCATGGTAAAGTAGGAGCTAACATCGACTATGTTTACAAGTGGCGCATCATCCCCATGAACAGCGTACTTCTGCCGTAGCAGATCAGTTAATCGGGTTACCTGGCGATCAACCCCATGTTCTAGAGCAACCCCGGTTTCACGACCGGAGTAGCCTGCATGGACGCGTGCTCGTGCCTTCTTGTGTCCGTCATTACTTAGGATAGTGAACAGGATGTCGTAGTACGGGTTGAATCGCCCAGTGAGATACCATTCACCGCGAGTGAATGTGCTTCGAGTTGATGACATGGAGCGGATGATGTCCGGGTCATCGGTCATGATTTCGTTCGGACCAATCCGAACCAGCGGGCAATATTTCCGATGTAGCTCGCGGTGTACCCAATACTGTTTTCCGCTATATGTCAACCTCCCGAGCCAGAGGTAGGAGAAATGGGCTAGCCAGCTGGGCGTTGGAAACTTGCGGAGTCGATACCACGCTAGGGCGAAAGTAAGGGTATACCATCCCAAAAAGGCGAATGCTGTCAAAGCGGCAAGATTGTAGAAATCCATGGTGAGGGTGTAGTCTGTCTCAAAATAGTTGAAGGGGAATGGTACGAAAGTAGATATTTCAGTCAACGCGGTGGAGAGTGAAGAAGATGCTTTCTCTATACCTAGCATAGGACATCATCTCTTGACTGAGTTTGACATGAATATGCTCCTGCATACATATCTGAGCCAATATCTGTGCATCTAGCCTATAACCCGTCGTGCACATCTGCACTCTGGTCATTGGGGTAACCTGTTTACGTCATGCCATTCTGCACAAAATGGTGTGGTGGAGCGGAGGGTATGGAGACGCGAGGGATACATGATTGACACATCGCGATCGACTCACCACAATAGACTAATAGACTGGATCTTCAGACGGTTAGCTTTCAATTTGGCAGGGTGGCTTGTAAGCAGCATTCCAAGAAAATCCTTCGGCATGATGACGAAGACCCGGTCAGAGTTACGCTATTATTGTGGGTATCATGGTGCATACTCTGCATGGATTCTTGCAGCCGTCTGTCTGATGTTGCAGAACCCTCAGCAGCAGGGTGATCTTCAACATCGTTGGTATGATTGCATAGTCAGCACTACAATCAAGAAGTCATTTACTAGGCACATTCTGCAAGCGTATAATTGCAATCAATTACTGAATGAACATGAAACTTCAAGCTAAATCGAAGATCAATGGTATACTAGGCATTCAGAAAAACTTCACACGAACCTAAAGGCCTAGAGTAGCTAGTTCTCCTGTCATTCTAAAAGCTGCCACGAATATGCATATCTTCGGAGAGGACCCCGATCGGTAACAGAACGCAAGGGATATCTTTCAAGTTGCTCGTATAATATTCGCCAGCCACACATAGGACAGCATTTCCGTGCCAGCAGGGGTCGGAACAAATGCGGTTAATGTATGTAACTAGAAAGGGTAACCCACGTCATGAGACTGGTTTGCAAGAAAAAACATAGACCCATACGCGTCGAGACAATGCACCAGTATCTCTATAAATCTGGCGTGTGACGGTAACCTTCAGGTAAATAGAGGGTACTAGTTAAAGGCTGAGCAAGCCATGATATCAATTTGAACATCAAAAGGTCCAAAGCTAGAATTGTTCAAGACAAGCCAAGATGACGATCCAGAACGAATGGTACTACCCCGATGATATCGCCCATGACCTTGATGGGATTGACCTGCCAAAAGAAACCAGAGACGAGGCCCTGGCGTGCGCTTGGGAGTACTCGCGGTCTGTAATCCCACATTACACGAACTGGAAGCGCTATATTGCCTTTATGGGCATCATTATCATGGGAATCATTGCCGAGTTTCAGGGTACCATGATTGACGTCACTGCTGGATCCAAAATTCTCAATCTTGATCCCGATGAAGTTCTGGCTGAACTTTTCCACGGCACCCCGGGGCATCTTGATATGGCCCGCGAATATAAAACCTTTCTTTTTATCACATCTCAGAAAGTCAGTCACGCCAACAGCGAACTGTCCCGCCGGTATGTCAACGCTCTTGTCAGTTCACCACAGCAGTGGTTTCGGATGCGAGACTGTGATGCCCTGGCTCGATTTACTATAGCCTCTGCCCTTGCTTGCAATGATCTCCTTGACATCTGGTTTACTGATGCGCAATATGATATTCTCTGCGAGATCGGCGATACAATGTATGACGCCGTGGCTTTTTATAAACATCGCTCTGAGGGAGAAACCAACAGTACCTTTGCCTACATGCCAGAAGACCATCGGATTGAGGCCTTTCACCGGGCACGACAAGTTCTCTGGGCGATAGATCTGGCAATGGCTGGTACACCTGGGCATCTGGCTGTTACCAACTTCTTGCGCAGTTTTGGTGGCCCCATCCATATGATGATGAGACGGTACCGCTTCGTGGAGGAGGACCTTACAGTGGGCAAGAGTGAGACCAAAGAGGTTATCAACCAGACACGTCTTAACAAGAAGCTTTGGAACCGTATCGACAGGAGAAAGACCGATGTAGTCGAAGATATTGAGCATTACAATAGGTAGAAGCAATGAGTTTATGTTCCGTGGTTTGGCGGACTACCTTGATAGGGCCAACAACCAGCATTGCCCTGAGTGTATATATCGTGAGGTCTACGGTGCTCAAAGAGATCATTGCTTTGGAGGTGTGCAGCTCTGTGAGCAGTGTCGTTTTGAATGGGGGCATTTCCTGGGAACTCTTCCCGAACGTGCCAAGCGAGCTTTCCCAGATCTGAATTTGAGGATTTGAGGTCGTTCCTAGTGGTACGAACATTTCTGACCCATGATGGAAGCTCCGAGTGAGAGAGGCTAGCCAGGGAATAGCCATATAGTCTACCGATGGAGGTGGCCGTCTTCTGCTGTCGATTGTTGTGGAGTATCCCTCCGAAAGCCGCGATAGTAAATTGTCATTATGATGCATGCAAGGGACCCAGGGCCCAGGGCCAAGTCAAGAAGCACGCGTAAGTGAGCCCCCATTCAGAAGTGGAGGAGGTGAAAATAAGACGATCGCTGCTGTGTTTCCCCAACTTCCTTATGTTACTTTCTTTCCGACGCTTCTTGCCCCTTTCGGAAACCTACCATGCCTAAACGATACCCTTGTGTCCTACAAGTAATCACCGATTTTGCTCAGCTCCACCCAAACTCAAGCATAGTACTTCTGCACTTCGTATTCTGTGACTACCATGATTTGCCTAATAACGTACGGAGTAGGACGTCTAGTCGATCATAGGAATGCCACTCAAACATACCAGCAGCAAAGCAACTATGATGATAGCCTTTTCCATCCTGCTGCATCATCAGATCAGACAGCTGTCCTCAATCACAAGACCCCCAACTCCTAACCTCTAACCCGCAACCAGTCTAAAATAGGGTTAGCACTACAAAAGCATACTCTTGTGTCTCTTCCGTCTATTCTTGACTGACTATTCTTGATATTGGCCAGTACTCCAACCCTACCGAAAATTTCCATTTCCCAAAAATGCCCATTACATACACAGTACCTTCTCCCCCACCATTGTCCACGTCTATAACGTCACTGATAGATACCATAGGTCCTATACCCCCGCGAAGCAGAAGTCAATCTGGACTACTTCATCAATGTCCACATACCCTTAGCAGAAAGACTCTGTGGCAAGGATGTGTTCCTCTCATGGGAGGCGTTTACATTCCCTCCTGATGCACCGTACTGCCTCCAAGCTAATGTGACCTGGGCCAGTGCCGAGGCAAAAGTCGCCGCTATGTCGGGTGAGAATGGGAAAGTGTTGATAGATGATGTTGAGAAGTACGCCAAAGCACGGCCGTTCTCTATGGCGCGAGAAGAAGTAGCTCGGAGTATGTCTGTATAAAGAGAAAAAGGTCCTGGGGACACCTCTGGGTATAGCTACTACCTAAGAGAATATCCGAGAGTTCACCATGGGTGTGCTGTAGTATAGACCCAAGCACAGTATTGCCAGATCTGACCGCTTATTCGACCGCCAAAAGCGGCAGAACCGCAGCGACCTCGCGAAGAAAAGTGCGGATATAGACGGATATAGACGGATATATTTTTGAACAACCCCGAAATGACTAGTCAGCATTCTGTATGTTTTTTGACCGCTTTGGAGAAGAGGTGGCAGAATCTGGTGTCTCGTGTGGGTGTGCATTTCTAGGCCATTGGGGCCACTGCTATTGTACTTGAACTAGTATCGATTCAGAGATGTTTCTCTGCTTGCTTATTTGATACGTGTCAGCACTTTTAAGACGTATGATGTTGCCAGGGAAGCATGACGAGCGTTACTGCTTTACTATCCTGCTCTGTCGGTGTGGCAGTTACCTAAAAATCTACGGTTCCCCTGTGCCAGTACTTAGGTTAGACGAAGTCCAAGCCTCTTGCAATTGTCCTGGTTACACTATCGGTCAGATAACAGTATTCAAAGAAGTCAGGCATGCATCCGTAATAGCATTCAATTATCTGATAAATCGGGGTATACAAGGAGCGACACATAAACCATGGTAAAGCAACAAGCAGACAACAACGGAATACTTAGATAGCAACTGCAGTGCTACCACAAGTATCATTTGATCCTTCCACATTACAATCGATAACGATCAGAGAATTTTCCATAACCAGTTCAATATTTCCACTGGTCGATCCTAAACCCAAGCCGCAGCAACCATAGCAGCGGCCGCAACAGGCGCCGCCGTAATCATGGCCGCAACAGGAGCCCCGACACCAGCAGCAGCATCAGGGGTCTTCGTAGCGGCAGGCTCGGTGAATGACTTGACACCCCCCGTGACAACAAGGGAATAGAATCTGCTAGTCGGGTTCTCATAGGTAGACTTGGTCGACGTCGACGAAGCGTACGTCGCGCCATCGTCACTTCCACTGAAACCCGCGCTCATGGTGCAGCTCGCCGATTCAGTCCATGACTTTAATGAGCATTCGTATGACAGAGTCACGGTGACATCGAAACTGGTGGTCTTGTCCGACGTCGAAGCAGTGTATACTTGGCTGACACTGACGGTTTCCGGGCCTTGAATGATAGTGTATGCGTCCTTCATGTCGCAGTCTGTCTTGGGGGCGTCTTTGAGACAGCTCATTTTGTAGGTGGTTTTCACGGCATTGATGCCTGCGACGCTGGCGCCGGTGCTGGTCCAGCCGCCGTATTCAGGGAGGTCCACCGACCAATAGGGCCTGAAGTAGCCGACTACTGTGGTGCTGTCGTCGTCGGCGTGAGCACCGCCAAGGAGGGTAAGGGCGGCGGCGAGGAGGTACGAGGTGCGCATGGTGGCTGCTGAGATGAATCTTGATCTGTCTTCGGGGTTCTGAGATTTGGATGAGGTTTGCTGTTTGATAGTACTCCGTAGAGAGGAGTGAATGATGAATGGGGTGTAGTATCAGGGGTAAAGGCTTGAGAGGGGCGCTTTTATCCCCCTTTCTATAGCCTTGGCTGCAGAGCCAAGCTCATCTCATTTTCAGGTCATGCTGACGGCCCCAACATTGGTAGCTTTGGGAAATGACTCAAGCGAGTAGACAGTCGAATGGGCATCAAAAAGATTCTGTAGAGCCGCCTTGTTCAGACCTCTCTCCGGATAGGGTCCGCTATTACGAGAACCCCGGGGCCGCTATGACTGTCATGGGATGTGCTGATTGGGTATGTCTCACTTCGTAGCATTCGGATGTCATTTAGCGCTGGAAATGAGAGTGCTTAGCGCCAGGCTAAGGACCCTTAGGCCCATTTACCTCTTCGCTTCGACACAAAGGTCTGTTCTGGCTGGTGGCAATCACTGAATTTATTTGCCTTTCGATCCATGGGGGTCGGTATTATATGGTTGGATAATTGTTGCAACGTCGAAGTTGTGGAAGGTCTATACTCACGGGTCAGGAAAAAGGGCTTCAAGTGCGGCTAGCCGGATCAGTCACGGAGGTCAGAATCAATGCAACTAACGACGGTTGGACCTCGGCGCGAATTATCTGTCAGAACTAGTTGCTGCATGGGAAATTGCATGTTTCCTAAATGGGTGCAGCAACTTTTCATGATAATTGGTTCGAGTTTAGCGCTATTGATTCTGGTTCGTCTAATGTCCCTCTGGTCTGCTCTGCCACCACCAGATGACTGCCTGCTTCGCCAGCGATTAGCCGAGCGACGTCCGAGTCACGGTAGTTGTAGTCTCACTCTTTCAGCCTTGCTCTAGTGTTCAACAAAGCATTGATCCCTTTGAAAATGGCGCATAGATGGTGAGGAGGCAGTAAGATAGCCTGATGCTACTCGGACGAGCCGTGGGGCGAGGATCACCGTTCACGAACAGGAGCAACAGTGCTAAGATCAATTCTCCGTGGACAATCCAAGCCCTTTAATGGACATACATGATAACGGCCCGGTCGGATGTCTCGGCTAGAGCAGGGCGCTGTGCATCAAGTGCCAAGCTGCCTTCGGCGCGAGTCACTCCACAGCTGCGCCCCACGTTAATGGGATGAGATACCACCGTATATTCCCCTCGGTGTTGGGACTTGGGAGACTTGAAGGTGGATGCTAGCCAGAGGTAGCATTCATTCTCTGTAGTAATTGGTAACTATCTTAAATTGTCGTCCACTTGAGTAGTCTGGCTGTCTCTTTGACGAATCGATTCATGAGAGGATTATCTCACTAACATTAGTACTAGAGTAGTCTCTATTAGTTAGTACTTAGTAGATATATATCTGTCAGTGAAGTCACGGATCAAATTAACTTTTTTGTATATGGATTGGCACCGACAACACTTACTCTTGAAGGCGATCCACAATTGACGGTGGTCTAGAAAATAACCTTCTATATATATGTTACTATTCTTTCAGCGAAGTCCCAACAATAAGCTTTTTGGTCATCGGGATCGACAACAAATCCGCAATCACTTCGATCTTGGCACTTTGGCAGGTGCTCCATTGCCTTGGCCTTCCACTGTGTGGGCCAATGCATCAAATGAACCATACCGTTCCTTGATAGAGACCACCGGGTATTAAAGAGATTCGATGCAAAGAAGTATGGAAAGAGTAAAAGTAAAATGAAATAAGAGCATATTGTAAAGTATTTGTGACATTGGTTTATGAAGACCAGGACGCGGACCTTCTATCACTTCAGTCTCTAGGCTAAAAACATGGTATAGTCATGATGCGAGCAATATTAACAGTACATGGACGTTAAGGATCGTAGTATAGAAGATGGTCTATCCGGGTGATTATCTCATCTAGCAACAGCATTCGCAGCATTCGAAGCAGCAAAGACCGGCGCACCTATTATCGCATGGTTAGTGTCGATCAATAGCATGTTAGAGGATAGGAAGATAAACATACACGCCACAGCAAACATCCTCACCCTCACCACCACCACGCAGGCCCATCTGCATCGTCTCTTGCTGGCCCTAAAGGTATGTTAGATTTGTTTTTGTGCTGCAAGGGGGATTGAAGATGGGTGGGACGCACGGGTTGACCGGTGACGACCTGCTCGGTTACGGGAGCTTCCGGGGCGGAAGGCTGCTGCATGGTCATGGTGTGGGGGTTCCAGGTGGGCTGCTGGGTAGCAGACTCCTTGTTGGAAGACTTGAACCAGTCGAACATATTGGCGGTGGGTGTTGTTGTTGGGGTTTGTTTGCTTTTTTGCTCTTTCGGCAATGGGAGAGTTGGGAGATTGGGAGAAGCTGACTTAAGCCGGAGTCATACGGGTAGATAAGGAGTTATCCGAGGGAAGGCGAAAGGGTATCTGAAATGCTAAAGAATGGAAAGAAGAAGAATAGGTACCGGGCGGGGGCAGTTAGTAGTATTTATCCGTTGGCCATTTTGCAATCTGGGGAGTCGGGGGGCCCAGCGGTCAGCCCTATTAGCATCCAAGGAGAAGATGGGCGAGGTGATGACCTCACCGTTAGGCGCCGAAAGATCGTGTCGACCGCTGGTGGGTTAGAAAGGATTGGGCGGGCGAAGCTGAGGAGAGACAGTCAGTCAGTCGACCATTCCCAGTTGGTTGGTGGTTGCTATTCTTGCATCGGTTGCAGGTGGAGGTGACATCACTGGCTCAGCCCTGCCGAGAAGGAATAAGTGGTACAAAGTAGTAACTGAAGTGGATCAGACACGGTGGATGATCGGTGGCTCAGGAACCAGCCATTCAAATGGTTCCATACATGGGTTTATTAATGAATAATACTTATTATTGTGATGAGGTGGAACACCTCATAGCCACACTCCCAATCAGAGAGCATCCACTGGCGGTCAACTAAGCTTTCTGGACAAGCTTCGTGACAAGGCTTGTCCAATGATAAGACCCAGACCAAGCCAGTGGTGGTCCTCCGTAATCTCTCTCGACTCGAAAAAGTAAAAGCACAGAGTAGTGTACTCATTAGTATGATTAGTAGTATTGTGAAGGATTTCTGTAGTAGCCGGTTATTTCCGCCCGTGGATCATTTTGGGAATTTACCCTACTCGGTTTTGCCCCCCTTCCCCGGCGTATCGCCAGCCCTGCAGCGACATACGTATTTTCCACGCCAATCAGGATCTTTAAGGGATGATCATCGCAGAAATGGATCAGTTGTATTGGCTATTTATTTTCAGCAGAGAAGAAAGCAAGATGTGGAGGACCGGTTTTGAGGGGGAGCCATGACGCACGGAAGGGAAGGGAAGGGAAGGGATTCATTGGGGCCAGTGGATGATGCAGTCTCTGCTAGTCCAGGCAACAGCCCTTCCCCCCTGCTTCCTTTGAGTAACAACAACTGCCCATTCAGTTATCTATTACTAACCACCGGATGAGACAGTTCGGAAATCGGAAGGCTCTTCTTCCATCACCACCACCACCACTACTACTACTACTACTACCTCCACCATTCTACTAACTCTTTCTCCTTCAAAGTGACGGTCGCCAAGGGAATATTCCAATAGTTTCCTGCAGGCCTCAGGTTTCCCGGACTAACCAGTAACTAGTAACCCAAACCCCGCTTTCAATTCATCTACTGGAGACATCTTTGTATCACACCCTAATATAAGACGATAAACTATCACATGGAGCAAATAATGTGCATTACTCAGCTTGTCTCATGTTATTTACATCATCCATTAAAAAATCTCGCCGTGCATCTGCGACCGACTCAGCCCCCACGCAGGATTACCATCATCCCTACTTAATACTAAGTAGGGTAACGGGACTACGCCTCACTCAGCTCGTCTTGCTGCAGCAGTCGTTGCTTCTCCGATAAGAACACGCCTTGCTTCCTTTGGCAACGCTTCCGACATCTCCGACCCTGCTGCATACTGACACACGTGCATGCCACAATCTTCCAGAGAAGCAACCCCATCGTGCACACTACCAATCCAGCAACGGCCCCCAAAAGTCCCGGAATGATGGCAGGCACCACGAGTCGCCAGAAGTCCCGGCGGTAATCCTTGTTACGCAAAACCGTCGGTCGCAGAGATTTGTCCACTCCATACACCCGGAACGGGGAGTCGGGCGCAGCTTTGTCGGAGTCCGTCGTGGGGAGTTCTGGACTGTTCTCTTTATCCTCCTGGTGTGCGGTGGGCCGTTCCTTGAGAAATGGTCTGCGCTCCTCGGCTCCCTCGTGGGTTGCTGGTCGCTCCTTGGGATGGTGGTGGTGATCATTGTGCTCGTGGTTGTCACTCTCCTGCGACTTGGGTCCTTTGTGGGCGCCGTGTCCTTTCTTCTCGCGCCAGGTACGGTACTTTTCCATGATCAAGTTCCAGTACTTGGCGTGCCAGACACAATTTCCATCGCCGTGCGCGTCATGGTAGTGGGGGAGTGGCTCGACGGAGATCTGAGTAATGTACAATTCGCCCGACTGCTGCGACGACAATCGAACACTGACAGTGTCTGTCGTGGCAGGACGGCCGGAAAGGTCGAAGAACTTGAGTTGCACACGGTAGATTTCTTGCACCAGGGACCCATCCGGACGAGGGGCCATATATTCGATGTCCATGGCGTACTGCAGGAGCAGATGCTCCGCATTTTGACCGGACGCGTCCTGGTATCGGGTTGCCGGCAAATGCATGGGGAATGAACTAGGAAAGACGGTAACATCGTTGACAAATAGAGCATTGCTCTCCGTGCGGAGTTTCATCGCCTACATGGCAAGGTTAGTGATGCTTGGACCCTTTCCGACCGTCGTTAGTACGGGCGCACGTACCAGATATGCTTTAGAGGCATCCTTGGCCTCATCCTCCTTGGACCCTGGGATCGTAGCACAGGGAATATGAATCTCATGGCCAGTCACGACGGGGAACGGGGCGTGCGAGTCCTTGAGAGCCATCTGGGGGACGGAAGCATCACCAGGATGACTGGCCACTGGACTGGCAGCACAGCTGGCCAGCCAGGCGCCCGCGAGGCACAGCAAATGGGTACGCATGATGACTGATGCGCAGCAAGAAGTAAAAAAAATATAGATGAATCTGTAAAGAGTGACGGTTTGCCAAGATAGCAGTCGGTCAAATGGAACGATTCATGAGGGGAACGGAACAGAACAGGAGAGACTAAATGACTAGGGGGGAGATGGCGGGGGAATCTGCAGATATGGCGTGTAGATAAGTATGACTATCACGAGCACTGCAGTCGTACTAGTAGTAGGAAGGAGACAGGATGAGATGGATCAGGGACCTAATAGGCAGCCAGGTTTCAGTCGATCCCGTTGTTCAAAGAGAGAGGAATCCGCGGAGTCCGATGCAGCAATACACGCGCCCTATAAGGCTGACCACGCAATCCCGCCCGTCATCTTCCCTCCACCACCATCACCTGGCAGACTCAGACTCGAGGATGGACTTCTTTACTATTTGTTCCCATGGTATCTGTTTCTCTTCATTTCCCCTTTGCGGAACCTTATTTCATGGATGCCTACGCTGAACCATTGCTTGACCCGAGCTTGGCTCGGAAGCTTCCGAGGTATTTCCAGCAATGAGTGTCCACTCGTCAATGACTGGCCCCCTTTTTTGTTCGGCTTCTAGCCCGTGTCTTAACTTGTCTACGCCACACAAGCTTTTTCCTGCCAGACCCTCTCTGTTGGCTTTAGCGCCAAGAACACTCTGCTAGATCGAGGTCAACGTAGCGAGCAGTTTCTCCCCACTTGATTGGTGGGCGACGGGACTCACTGCCTTTCACACCGTGTTGCTTCTTTGGGTTGGCCAACGTCAGCTTCCTCCGAGGGTAAACGCTGCGGGGCAGATCCTATTCTCTAGACTAATACGAGCAGGCAGACAGGATGATCGGCATCGTCTACGGTTATTTTGTGCTTAACTTGTGTGGGTGTGGGTGTGGGTATGCGTGTGCTTGTTGATGACCTTCAGAATGCAATGCAACTCTTGAAATTCTTCATCTCGGCTATAGGTACATATTCTCATTATACCTGGTGTTTCATCCTCACACGTGTTTTACCCTCATCTTGGATGAACAGGAAACATACATGAAAGGATCATCCAAGGTTCAGATCCTGCGACGATCACTGCCCGAAAGGCATGTCAGACCACACAGTCAGGGTCCTCGCGAACTTTGACACGATCTTGGCACGATCAGCACCCTGTCATTAAGATATTTGATTCATAAAGATTCCTCTGCAGCCCAACTTTCAAGATGGTGCTTTGCTGCAAGGGAGTTTCGTTCTGACATGACAGGTCTTCTTCCGCGCTTGATTATTCGTCGTACCAACAACTCTTCAATAGTCATTCTTTGTTTCCTCTATTTGTCATGTAGTACCTATGGCGTTCCTGCATATTCCTCATACTGCCTAGCCTTCAATCAGCTGGGTCGCGAATTGTAAATTCGGTCTCATCCTTGGCTAGAAGGTTCCTCTGACACATTGACAGGCTTATGTCTGTCAAGATTGGGAGGTTACAAACTCTAATTAAGACAGCGGCAATTCCGTGTCTCAGATGCATCACAGGGTCCGTCCCGCGGTGGCAGTGCCAGCCACCAGGATTGTGTCTGCCTAGTGCCTACAGTAGAGATTCGTGGGGGTTATGTTTGAACCTAGTCGCGAGGTTTCACCCGTCTGGTCGGTACTAACTAAAGTGATAAAGTGACACGGATTTTGTACTACGCTACCATCTTGGGCCCGTGTTATATACCATGTATGAATATCCATCAACGCCATGCCCGGTCAAATTTTCGGTGCTGAAGGTACCTACATTATCTATGTCTATATAATCATCCTACCATACCAACCCAATCATCGAGTTTTGAACCCGCCTGTGAGATTCACTGACCGACAGGCATGTTGTAGCCTTCCGCTATAGCAAAGTATGTCTGTGACTCATCTTCAGCCACCAAAGAATGCTCCTCTACTGTCTCGGAGGCAATCGGACGACAGGAAGGGGGGCTATTTCTCTTGGGTACCACCAGCTACCCACGCCTGCATTATAATACAAGTGTGGCCGCCTGTACAAGGCGCTAGCCGCTCTAAGGTGTAGCTCCTGCTGCCAATTGGGAAAATAAAGAGGGATATCGATGGTGTTGCTGTTGAGGCCCCATTCCTCGATACGAACCTGATCCCAGAACACATAACCCTGTCGACGGAGCTCACACATAGAATGATGGCCAACTTGCGTAGATACGCCTCCATTCGGGATTGTTGCCGCCATCATCGTATGCCATGCATTAGCTGGGCCCGGATCGGATCCGACATATCCTGTATCTTGCCAATCGATAGTTTGCCCCTCGACTTCGCATGTAAGTGATGGATAAGCGTGGAATACATTCTGAGACTCCCAGATAGCCCTGAATATGTCTGGTAGCGAAGACATGAAAGGCTTGCCAAACAATTCGTTGGCGAGTAGGTTATGCTGGCCAAATGTTTGAGCTGTGACGAGATCCCCAATATACCGCAGGCCGTGGCATAGCTGACTGTGGTCAGATCAATCCACAATGGAATGGGCTCTACGGGTCTGTGTAGAACTCACTAGAGTTCCTACAGGCGATGGATCTGTCATTAGGTAGGCATTGCTGGAATAATACCAGATACCCTCGGTGGTCCAAGTCCTATTCTCTGCGAATGGCCGCAAACCTGTTTAGCAATCAGATTTCGGAGCTTGTGTGACCCGGTCTAGGAAATGGAAGAAAGAGACACCCACATTTGGCCACCCTCCGAAAGAGATACTCACTGACTGACAGTATCTGCTCAAGTTCCCACGCGGGGAAGTGACGGAAATAGTAACCCCATTGGTCACTTATCAGGAAGTCCGGTGAACACTTGGAATAATTCGCATACGGCTCACGCATCCTAAAAAGATGGCGATGGATCTCGAAACGGTAGAGCGCCCTTGCTACTCGACACTCCTCTGAGGATGTTGGTTGATATAAAGGCATAGGCGGGTGGGTTCTCCCCTGCATTGGGTCGGCTATTGCCTGCCTGAGAAAGTGTCTGGTGAAATGTCGAACCCAGCGATATAATTCAGTGATTTTGAAAGTAGACTGGGGGCTTAGAGGAAATGATGAAGAGATTTGGCGGGTCCGATGCCGGTAGATTATGGAGTGCACTTCATCTTGCGTCCACACGCCCTCCACAGTGGATGCATCGAAGGCGAAAAACGCATCTGGTAAAAGCGCCGTGGGAATCTTTTGCGCTAATATCTGCTTTAAAATCTGACTTTCAGCGCCAATGAAGGCAAAGTATAGCGCAGAATGCGTCAATTGGGCCGATTTAAGGGACTCGAGATCCGGAAGGTTGCAAAGAATGGCTTGGATGAGCTCCACGGGCAGGGCACATAACGAAGGCTGGCTTGTACTATAAACTGGGAGGTCCATCGCGCAAAAGAATATTTCTGTCGTAAGGATATGTTGGGTGATAGTGTTGATAGAGGTTTGATGCTACAACCAGGATCGGCCAGAAAGAAAACCACTACATATCATGGTCATTCATGATTTAGGGAAGGAATCACCGGGGCTTCTTCAACCCGCGTTGGGAAATCGCCACTGGCAGTATACATGCAGATAAAATAGAACTATATCAAGGCCGAAGGCATTCGCTCCCAGCATTTGAGGTTATAAATGGATCTTTTCGGAGTACTTTCTCCTTTGCTGCACCTTTCGAGCGCCCCACACCAAAGACCATGAGAGACCACGAAGGAATCACTGTCTCTAAATAGAGGAAACCCGAGCTTACCTGAACACCCATATTAATATAACTAGCAGAATATAATTTTTCCTGCGCGACACATTGGCCGCTACAGTATATGTCAAAGCAACAACAATCTACTAGCTCTCAATTCACTAAACACCATGACTACTCATCTACGACCACCTCCAACACATGCAAGTCAAGCTGGCATTTTCCATTAGAGTAGTAGTATACTTTGACCGAGAGAGAATCTAACTGCAGTAACTCAAATTAGCCATCAGGCATGACTATGGCAAACATTCCCAACACCTACAAAGCACTCTCCATAGAGTGAAGTAGAAAGAAGTGAATTAATCCCACGGCCACCACTTAACCTCAAGATTCTTTCACCTAAATAACACTGGCTGCCTACCTTAAAAGGCACCTTCATCTCTTCCTCTCTTCCTTCCTCCCTCTTCCATCCACTCACACCTCGCTTCCAATCTCCCCATCTTCTCAATCATCATAATCTACCTCATACACTCCAATCATCTCCATCAACCATGGACGACACCAAAACCAAGATCAAGCGCGAGAGCTTTAAGGACTCCATCTCCAAAGCCCTGAACAACCGTGCCGCGTCAACCAAATTCCCCTTCGCCATGACTCCCTCCACCTCCTCCGCCGCGCCCTCCGTTGTTTGGCCATCTTCCAGCTCTACTCCCCAGAAGAAACGTCCGATACTCTCCCCGACTCTTGCAACCCGGGACGCGAAGCGCACCACTACCACTACCTCGACCACCACCACCAAGCCTACCATTCCCGCCCACCTCCTCGCCAATCTCAAGGTCCTGGTGGAACAACTCGAATCCGCAACCACTCCCGCCACCGCTGCTGCCGAAGCGGAATCGACCATCGGCACCGAAGACGACCTCCGTGAATGGAGGCCTTTCGAGCAGAAGTCCGACGGATGGGGTGGTACTCGCGAGAATCTACCCTGGGTAGACACCACTCTCAACATCATCAAGCAGGGTGAGAAGGTCTATGAGAAGAACTTCAAGGCCTTTCAGGATATCGCTGATAAGCTAATGGCTCTCGGGGAGCAAGCACAGGATATTCGGACCGAGATGGACGCGGTGTGTGCGAAGCTTCATTGTTTCCATGAGGCTTGTCTTGATTTGCAAATTGAGGTGGGCAATATCTCGTCTCAGGAGGTGTGCGATATTACTAGGCTGTCGCTCGAGGCGCTTCTTGAGGCCCATGCGGGTGATGTGGAGGGGTGTGCCACTGTGAAGAAGGCATTGGGGAAGAAGGATGGTGAATGGAATGGTTGGTAGTTGTGTTTCCCTGTGAGAAGGTTTATTGGAACGAAGTTCTGCAGCTTCGGGTGGGGTTGGTTAGTATGCTTGAAGTTGGAGCTGGAGCTGGCTCTGGCTTTGGCTGGGTAGGCTGATGGGTCTGGGCTTGGTTGGGCGGTTGTTTTGCTGACAGCTGGTGATTCTGTGGTTACATTGGCGCTATTGTTTTCTTTCTTCGAATGGGAATAGTATCCGTTGAATTTCAATACTCTGCGCTCACGGTGAACTGGTAGTATGCAATTGGTCATGTCATTCTTTTATCAATCATCTCAGCTATTCTAAATTCCAACAATTTCACCAATAGATCAAAACCGCTCTATTATTATCATTGCATAGAAGGGGAAACAAAATAGATCAACACTCAAACAGGTCCATAAATGTACAATCCCATGGAACCACGCGCTGGATAACACGACATAATCATGCAGGATAGGTAGGTAGGTGGATAGGTATATAGCGAAATAAGTCTCGGCGCGCTCTCTTTTCCCAACGCGATCGCAATTAGCGCCGGGACACACAGCACAGAATACCCGACCGGCCCAAGAACCACAGCGAGCCGATGAAACGGAACAACGACAGACCGGCCGTGATCCACAAAATGACCTCGAAGTACCAGGATGTACGGGTGGTGGAAGTGTTCTGGAATTTCGTTAGATGATGTTACGAGTTATAGCTTTACTAGAGAACAGGGAGGAAACGTACCGTCAGACACATCTTGTCTACTCCAGTGGCGGTGATCAACAGCGTCACGAGCAGGTTACTAAACACCCACAGACATACGAGCACAGTACGGAAGTTGCGGTACGCATCGTCCAGACTCTTGCCGCCCTCTTCCTCTGGCTCGATCCACGGCGACAACGCCCGCTTCACCGTTGCCTCGAACTGACTGTCGATATCAGCTTGCGGCTTGTCGATTTCCTCGATGAAGTTCTGCTTGTTGTCGTCGTCCTTCTTGGTCTGCGCGGAAGGCAGGGCCTCGGCTTTGTCCGAACCCTTGGTACCCCATGAAACGTCGTGCCAGTTACAGAACGCGTAGACCATCAGGATGTTGATCGAGGTCGTCATACCCAGGAAGTAGGCCCAGGAACTGGTGATGATGTGCCAGGGATCCATATACAGGACACTCGCAATGATGTAGATTCCGTAGGTGGAGACCAAAGCGATCAGGACGATACCACCACCGCTGGAGCTGAAGAACGAGGAGAGGAATGTGCCAACGCCTTCGTCGAAGTTGAAGTCCATCATACCACCGTTAAAGGCACCCACGACCAGGTAGAACGACAGGATGAGGACGTACAACTGGACGAGGGAGAAGTAAAGGTAGGACAGGATGTAAGGAATTTTGACACCCTTCGGCCGATTACCCAAAGCCATGATGAACTGCAGCGTAAGAACCCAGACATAACCGTATTTGACGAAGTTGTTGACAATGGGCGACGCATCGTTGCCCCATGGCCAACCCTTGTTCTTGTTACTCGTAGACGGCGTACCCACCAGATCCATGATGACGGAACTAGTGAGCCAGTAAGAAGCAAGGGAGAACCAGGTCATGATCAGTTGACACACGTTGTAGATCATCTGAATGTGCAGGAAGAACATGCGAATGATACTGTGACCACTGCGGTAGATACGACCGAAATGCATGATGGAATACAGACCAGCGGCAAAAGAACCGTTTAGCCAACGACGTCTTTGACTGATGAATTCGGCCACGCCTTCCGGAACATCAGTCTCACCCTTGGACGCCTTGACGTAACTGAGATGCCACTTGAAGCCAGCCTTGGCCACCAATTCGAAGCAGAGAATACGATCCTCGGCCAAGAACATGTTCTTCTTGAAGATATTCATGCCGTCAATACCCTTTTTTCCAAGACGCTTTGATAACGTGTGGTCTCCGTGGAAGTATTGTTCCAGCGGACGGCCCATGATAGCGCGATACCGATAGGCAGAGAATGCACCAGGCAAGACACTGACATATCCGAATGCACTTTCCAGGGGTTTATCGAGAATATTAGAAATCTTGTACTCGAAGTTCTGCGCAGCGACTAGCGGATTGGCGACCTTGCGCCAGCCCTGTCCCAGCATTGCATGGATCTCACCACAGGCTCCACCGAGTGTCTTGTCATTGTAGAAGGCCTCCCAGAGAGCAAGCAGAGATTTATGACCGGGTTTGGTACCGGCATCCAGCAGAATGACGACTTCCGGGTTCAAGATACGACTGAAGGCGTTGAACAGCCAACGGTGGGAGTTGATCTTCTTGCTATTCTTCTGCTTGAGACAGAAGATCATCTGCACCGGGGGGAAGTTGGTCGACTCATTGCCCTGGGGCCGAATCAACTGCTGCGTCGGAGTGACGGACAATTGGGTAGTATATTCAAACTGCGACGGTCAGTACACAATCGGACTCCTTGCGGTGCCGATCCCCGATGGTCCAAAGGCGGTCTGCACAACGGCGGCAGCGGAGGAAAAGTGGAAAGAAGCAAAACTTACAACGTGGGCGACGGTTTCCCGCCCGTCAACGTCCTTCTTCATGACTCCATCCTGGTAGATACCAATCGTCGCCAACACATCCAGTGTGTTTTTGTCGCATGGCTCAATACCATCGAAAACCAAACAGACCACGATCTTCTGCCAAGCAGGGCCACCCTTGTTCCAGAACTCGGATTTCTTCAAGTTGACAATGTCACGGATGTTCTGCATGACACCGTGAAGGGTACGCGCGGTCAAGACCTTGTCTTCGTTGTAGTAGGTGATGGCGATCAGCAACTCGGTATGCCGGTTATAGATAGCCGGCCGCAGATTGTAACCGTTGCGCAGCGTGAACTCGTCGGGATCACAAGTGGCGGCCGTGTCTGCGATGCTTTGGTCAGCCGGACAATTGGCCATCTCCGCAAAGTCGCATGGCACCTACATCTCATGTGTGTGAATTCCTCGGAGAATGCCTCCTCCGCATCCCGGTATTGGGGCTGGATGGCGTTCTGAATGGCACTCGGCACCGGGTAGTCGATACTCAGGACGGAACCCTGCACCAGGTTGATCTTTCTCGTTCCGTAACGGCGCAGGGCACCCGCGCGACTCCCTTCACGGGAAGCCTTGTCGCCATTGCTCCGGGCACGGAAGGTGTTTTCGGAAGCGGCTTCGGATTCTTGGTAAGGGGGCGCGGCGAAGACTGCAGGACCGTCGTCGTGCAGAGTGTAGCGACGGATGGAGTCTGTCGACACGGCAGGATCATCGAAGGGCGTGCCGTAGTGACTGGAATTGTTGCGCTCCAGCAGAGACTGTTCCTGCTCGTCGTGCTCATGTTGCTCGGAGTGGTAAGTTTGGAGCTATCACGATTAGGTATTGAACGGGCGGCCAGCTTGACGGGACACACTCACACCATGGGGGGGAGACGTGTGGGAGAAGTAGCTGCTTTCGCTTTCCCGCGGCGAATGGGCCGAGTATGGATGTGTCGGCGTACCCATCTTGAAGGTTGAAGATGGGATTGCCGGAAGTTGCGACGAGTGGTCTTCTTGAGGCAAACAGGGAAAGGGTAAAAGTATAACGAGGGTTCTAGGGAGGTTCTGGGGCTGGGCAAAGAAGGATCCCAAAAATAACACTGCAAAATTAAAAAGGGCACAAAAATAAACAGGAGCCCCCCAAAGGAGGGAAGAAAAAGAGGGCCCTAGGGGGCAAAAAATGGGCTGGGGACAACAACGGTACCACGCAACCGTCAATTGGGCTAGGGCGTAGATAAACCAACTGCTAGAGGAGTGGAGCACCCATGGACCATTGGATACGTGCCCAAGAACTATATATAGGGGGGGACGAAGCAGCTACGGGACAGGGCAAATAAGAGGAGGAGATGGCGGGGGATGAAAGTCTAAGCCTTGGAGAGTAGTGGCGATAATCCGACGGAGGATGCATGTTTACAGTGTGCGATATATCTGGCGGACCGGGGGGGGCCGATACCAGAATAGTAGTCAGATGAGGCTTGTCTGTCGCAGTGGGAGCAGGATAATTTTCCTTTTTGGCCCGCCAGGAACAATGCAGACCAGCATTATAGCCACGCCGGGCGGTGCACAGGAACTGGAAATGGCCAGCGACGGTCCTGACTTGTCGGTAGGCGGATGTTTAAGATCTCTTGTCGTCAGCAGCCTGGCTCCACCGGGAGTAAAAATCCTTATCCGGGGGGACCACCTCCATCAACGGATACCCATGGTCGACAGGATATATTTATACGGGCTCATGACCCTGATCCCTCGGACTCGACGGAGAATACAGAAAGGGTTCCAACATAGCGCTCTTGGGCAAGAACAGGCGAAGTGTGTGTGGCCGCGTTGACGGTGGAAAACGATTGCGACGACGAAGACGGAGGAGGGGGCAGACAGGATGATGTGATGGGCGGGCGTTGAAGGTGGGCGTCGAGAAAATTCGGCGGACTGTCATGGTTCCCGGATCGGATCCAGTGGATGACGAAGGCCGGGGCAATCCTATTGGACCCAAGAATGAGGATGCCTACTAGCGGCGATTTAGTCCGAGCGACTATGGTAGCTAAGACCGAGCAACCATGCTACTATGCGAGTTCGGATGGAAAGACGAGCAGCAGCAAGCGTGGGTGCAGGAGGAAATGAAGGTGAACAAGGCGAAAGAAGCAGAGGTTCCCCCGAAAAGACGCGCAGCCGGTGGACCCCGGTCCGGCCGATTTTCCGAGCAAGCGAGGTATTTTCCTATCATGATTGGCTGCCGTTGGGGCCAGCGAACATCGTGTGATCCACAGTGGAGATTTTCGGCCACGCAAAATTCCATTTCCGGCAAGTTCCCATTCAGGTAAGTTCAATAGACTGGATTGAGAAGGGGGGAAATTGAGAGGAAAGAAACAGAGAAACGGCAAAAAAAAAAGAAAAAAAAAAAAAAAAGGAGTCAAGCCGACAGAATAGAAGCTAAAGAGAATGAGGGCATGATTGTCATCGTTGAGAAAACTTTTTTTGCGCAATTGCTCTCTCGCGCGCGATAGAATAGAATGAACCATCATCATCATGCAGTTGCGCTGACTCGTTTTCCACGTAAGGCTGTAAGATTACCAGAAACCAAAGTGACAGGTCCCAAGGCAACGCCAGTTTCACCATCCGAGCCAGGATCACTTTCCTCGTCTCGGGTGGTTAGTACTTCGTCGTCTCTGACTTGAGGAGCGAGCACTAAAGGGGGAATTGAAAGGGGGTCAGTGTCAAGCTCTTAGGCCAATCACCACTCGTTTGCCAGGCAGCAATCAGCTCGGCCAAAACGGCGGACTGGCAGGCTCCCATCAGGCTGACTTCAAATGTTGAACCTGGGTTTTCCGGTGTCGAAGGGAAAAAGGGTCCTTCTCACTTGGTGTTCCTCTTCTTCTTCTTATATATTCGTTTGTCCGACCCTCCTCTCGAGGTAGAGAATTTAAATGTTATCTTGGCAATACGACAATTATGGAGCAATGGTCCAATCTCCAAGCGAAGGGGGTAAATAGTCTTCCAGGACTCATCCTCTCGCCTGAGGCACCACAACAGTGGTGGATTACGAACTACCTATCCGACTAGTTAGTAGTAGTACTTGGTAACTGAGTCGCAACGTTCCCAGCGTTCGACTGGCTGGCTCCACACACGGGCGGATCACCCTTGGGCGTGGCGCTCCGTGGCCGTTCATGTCTCACGCATATTCGGACATTTGACACTTAGCACCGCGCATTCACAACTTGATAGGTAGGATTAAGAGCACAACAATTGAATATCGTAGGCTCCAAAAATGAGAGAGAATTCATTGTAGAAAATTGTTCAGTATTCCGCTGCTAGTATTTTTGGGATGGATGTCTCAACTATTCATCTACTCAGTGTGGCTGTTCCGCAGGGATGGCGGATATATATATTGCCTCCAGTGGGTGTTCACCACCATGATGAAGACGAATGACTCGACTCAATTCTTGATGGATGAATTGCCGACGAGAATGGAGAAATGCAAAGCCACAAGGGTAAAACTAGGGACTCAGGGCGATATTCTTGGTAGTAATCAGTACTATTTTAGTCGAGATCTATTTATACTATCGTCCCTGTAAATAGTCCCTGAAGGAGGTGGATGAGACGAACAAGAGAAAAGTGAATAACTAGCCGTGGTGCCTGACAAGCCACTATTTTGTTGAACCATACGGAATCATGCATGCAAAAGGTAAGTAGACAGTACGTCCTATGAGAGGCGAGATAGCAGCTGTAATATTGCTCATTGCCAGCTGTGAAGCCAAGCTTTGCACACAAGCAATCTCAGACGTGGCTTGGCCAAACCCAAATGTCAGACGTGCATTGCGTCTCATGTGGTGGAATGTCGGCAGCTATTAAGATTGATGTTTGGCTGCCACCTTCCGGAAGCCCTTTTGTGTCGGGAATATTATTCGAAAACTCCTGGTGACTTAAGAAAAGCAAACAGCTTCGTGGATAGTGACGGCCATAGCTGAAGTGCTGAAACGGAGATGATGATTTGCATCGGATTGTTTCTGCATGGAAGCTTGAGCGGGGAGAGGATTTACCGATTGGCGGTCTTGGCTTGCTGAATCAGCGGGATCTCGGTCCGAGTCCGACCAGAGCCACTAGCTCAACCTCCACGTGATCTCAGTAATAGCTATCTCTCGTCCAGGCAGCAACATTTTCCAGAGTTTTGGCCTCAGGCATAAAACAACAATCGGCATCCCGTTCGTTCCTTCCGCATCGGTCGCACCTGCCTTTTCTGGATTTGCTCGTCTGTCTTGGATGCCAGTGTCAATACTGTCATAATGGCATCTCTCTCAACTACTATTCCCCGGAATGCATGTTGAATTGTTTGCGATCAGCGCATCTTTACATATATTACTTGATAGAAGGAAGCTAGGAGCGATATACGACATGGCATTTGATAAGGTTTCAACACTGCACTAACTACTTGTTACCCAAACGAGAACCACCGCTAATTATACACAAGTCCAGGAGCTAGGATCGGTGTAGTTCCCCGGCCCCGTGTGAACGTTATGCTTCGGATACCGGCAGTGCTTGCGCATGTACTCAATCGATCCGTTCGCATTGAGCTTGTTGCCCGGCATATACTCTGGCGCCTTCCCGTTTTCCACCCAGTCCACCATGGTGCGCAGCAGGTTGACCTGGGGCGCCTTGGAGGTGTACGTGCCATATCCCTGGCCGATATACGATGCTCCCGTGCCATCGCCGCAGTGCCCCATGCCAGAGATCTGGAAGAACCGATAGAACTCATCTAGCTCGGACGGTGCGGCGTTCAGCGCATTCGCTACCCGCCGGTAGTAGAGTTTGCTGTCCGTGGAGCTGATGATGGGATCCTGCGTGCCATGGTAGGACAGCAGCTTGCCTCCCCGGTCCCGGAAGGCCGTGATGTTGGGATCAAACGCCTGGATATTGAACGGATTCTGTTCCAGGGCCAGCTTGGCACTCTCCAATGTCCATTGGCTGGAGTTCCAGTTGGTGTCGTTATAGACCACATATTTGTACCATTCCTCGGTCCGGCTGTACATCGACCCCGTGAAGTAAAGGTAAGCCGCGTCGGCCTCACCCCCATAGTTCAGGCGCGGGTAGTACACGGTCCCGTCGGGGCCATAGAAGTCACTCAAGGCCCGGTTGACCTTCGCTGCCTGCGCTCCCGTGATACAAGAGGTGCTGTTGGTAGTCCCGTCGCAAATCAACCGCTCGATGACCGGAGCGCAGAAGTCAGGGTCTTCGATGATCCCATCCAAAGCCCCATCGACCGGGTCGCACTGACGAACAATCTCCTGGTGGATTACGGACCACAGATCTGAAGAGATGAAGTCTGGATCATCGGCTAACCCCGTCGCCTTCCACAAGAAGGCGCCCCAGGAGATCAGGTTGATGAAGTTCATTGCCGCGGAGCCCGCGATCACTCCGTCATAGTCGTCGGGGAACCGTTGGACCTGTTGGTAACCTTGGCGGCCACCGGTGGAGCAACCCAGGTAGTAGGAGTAGTTGTACCCCTCATCATAAAACAATTGAGTCAATTGCTTACCCACCACGGTACCTTCGTGCACTGAGCGATAGGCAAAGTCGGCCAAAACCTCCGAGTTGTTGAGGAAGTATTTGGCTGTATCCCCGTCATGTCCAGCGTTGGTGCCCACGGTGGCGAAACCGAAGTTGGCTGCAAAGTTGAGGTCCGTTTCTTGGACACCTAATATGGATATCAGCAAATTCCTTCGTAAGTGAACGATCTACGGGGAGACCACAGTCCACAATTGGGCGCGACACTCACATCCGGCTAGACCTCCATTCCCCGTGCTCACGAAGCGACCGGTATAATTTCGTGGCAGCCAGGCTTCAGCCCAGAGGTGGCTGCGATCCGACGTGGAGATGTTCATGGTCACCCGGCACAGGTCGACACTGGCTTGCACCGATGCTTTACACGTGGAGGCGACCTCCGCTTGGGAGATGTTCTGCCCCGCAGCAACATATGCGACTGATCTGACGGTGACATTGGCGATGTCGATCTTGTCCTGGAAATCATTGCAGCGTGACTGGAAGGAGTCGGACGCAGCGAGGGCTGCTGCAGGCAATGTCAGGGATAGGAGACTTGCTACTTTCATTTTGCAAGCTCAGAATGGAAGCGACACAATGAGAAGGGAAGATGGGACGCTCCTGTGCAGAACACGAATAACGGAGTCACAGGAGGTTCCTCTTCTTATAGGTAGTGATCAACAGGGCGGTTCCATATTTTTGCTCCTTACAAGGCAGTGACCAGCCTCGACATCATCTTCGGAGAAATTGTGACCATCGTTTGCTTTCCCCGCGTTTTAAAACGGCCTGAACGTCGGTGATTCGACTACAACCCACAATCATCGACTCCACATGAACTGATCTGGGGAGCAAGTGATGCGGAAATATATTGCAATTGTCAGTGGCTACCCCGGAAAAGCCAGTGAGAGAAGCCAGGAGTCCCTGGGAAAGAAAGTTTTGCTAGAACCGGCAGAAGATCACGGCAGGTGAGAAGCGGGCCGGGCCATGGAGCCTCGGTATCCTCCTAGCCCTGTATCATACCTGGTGCATACATCGGAGGATTGTATGGGCGACAGAGAGCTGTCGGTTCATACGGGGTCCCGTGTATAAGCTTTTCGTCGGGCAGCTGATCCTTCGGCGGACCTGCGCTTTGTGGACGGACGTCCAGGCTACTGCTATCGGTGTATACCCTCGAATTCCCATTTCAAGTCTTCCTTGTAGCTAGACATTTCCTAATATTCGCATACCCTTCTGTTCCAGTAGATCTGTTCTCAGCAAATGCCCATTGTGGGATATGAAGAGGCCCACGAACCCATGCTGAAGCAAAACAGGGGGGAGGGAAGACACCCCGGTCGGTAGTTGTTACTCCGCACTGAACCCTTGAGTCTCCACTTCAATTAAGAACTGACCGGAGTTGGCACGCTATGATTGGGATGCCAATGTTATGGAGGAAGGCAGAAATGAGGAGAGCAGGAAGCACAACCCGTGTTAATACCCCGCAGTGGGTCATAGATCATCAGCGATCGGCATGGGGGTGAGGACAATTAATTAATTCTGAGGGATGGAGGTCTGCAAGCATGGACGGAGTAGGAGAGGTAGACGATGGAAGGTGGAATCAATATTCTGTTGCCTGATGCTGGGAATGAGGGCTTTGCAGTATCCCTGAGAGCCTGGAGTGCAGGAACATAGCTGGCCTGTGTGCCTGAGAAACAATACATTTCTTATGCCTCAGGCTATTATCATGTGACTCGTCCAAGACAGGGCACAAAGGGAAGCAAGGGATACAACGTAATATCTTCATTCTAGAAATCTCTATATAAATAATGACTCCAACCCCTGTACACTTCTTACTTCATTCCCCTCCCTTCTCAGTCACCCACGCAGGGACCTTGAAATCCGGAGGCAACTGGTACTGCCCAAAGCAACTACCGGCATTGCATCGGCCCAAATTGCACCGGCCATACAACCGACAATAGCATTCGTCCGCCCGCGGACATGCAATGCTATTCAATCGCTCCAGGTCGATCGCCGCTGATCCACCATCGGTGTGAAGAGCACCGCGCCGAATGAACAAGATATGCCACACGTACGACAATATCCGACCGGCAATGCGATCATCCCGTGGTGCTGCCCGGCGGGCCGACGGGGATCGTCGTCCCCCTCCTCTTTCTGCTCCTCCTGCTCCAGACTGGGCATCGTCGCTGCCATCCAGCAGCCACTGCCGTAGCGCGATGTACTCGTCCCGCGTGTGCTGCCAGACGTTTTCGCGGCTGACCACAAACTGCGCGCAACATTGAGCGCGCACCGCGTCGTTCCGACCAAGTTGCACTCGCGCGCTCTCCAGCTCCAAGCTAATCTGGTCTTTGCCAAATAGGCTGGCCAGTGCACCTGGCAGCGCCACGTCGGAGGCCGTTCGCGCGCTCCACGGCTCAAGCACCGACTGCATAGACAGCTCCAGGCTGCCCTGCGCGGGTGTCTTTGGGGAACATGTGCTGACGCTCCAGTCGCAGCGGAGATTGTGGTATCCCCAGGGGGTGAGGGCAGCCGAGATGTTCAACGCCGCCAGCAGGGCCGCGTTGTCATAGTCTGGCGCATCGTTGTGCCAGGCCCAGCGGGACCCGTGCACGAATACCATCCCCGTGGCGGGTAGTTGGGCATAGTTGTCGATTAGGAAGGTCAGGTAGCCCATTGCTTCGTGGCCGCGGTTAGCGGGCACTTGCAAGTGCGTGCTACGGGGATCCAGTGGTGCGTCTGCTGTGTAGACGCAGAGATGATATTGCTCTGCGAGCGGTGCGAGCCAATCCGATGCATCGGCTGTGACTCGCGACACGACCAGGACGGGCTTGTCTGTCTTGGCTAGACCGGGACATTGGCCCCGGGCTTCTGGGAGTTGCTTTGCGGTCGTCTCATAGGTGATGGTGGTCCAGGCGAAGGGCCGACCGGGAGGGGATGGCCGGTTGAGGAAGAGGATGAGCCCGAGGATTCCGGCGAAGATGGCCAGATGGAAGAGACTGCGACGGGTCCGGCGCCTCATGATGAGGTGCTGCTATAGGTGACAGGCAGCAGATCGAATGGAATTAAATTATCGCCAGTTATCTCCAATTCTAATGCGTTGGGATCGTGGCTGCTGGTCCTGACTAAGCGGCAGAACGAACCACTCGGAATCTCGCGGATGATCGGCATTAGTATTGCTTGTCTGTACAAGAGGATATGGGGGTAAATCCAGAACATATCAATTAATCCATATGATGGCCTTAAGGCAGCCGGATTTGTGCCAAGATTTCTATACTTCTATTTTTTGAAGATAGATACAGTGTCTGACAAGATGCCCGCCACTCCGTCGCATGATGTACGGCTCTCCGCATCATCTGAATATCCGCTCAACACATACAGACAGCGTTCTTTCGACCACATAGATGTTTCTCTTTTAGCTGGGGCTCTGTGGTCTGTGCTGATGGGGTGTCCGAAGATGCTCTTCAGAATCAGCAGACCTCAAATGGTTAAAGAATGGTGCAAGATTGGAGTACACTATATCAATCATCTCGCACGAAGAGGACTTACTGATTATTCTGGGATACCACCGGCACAGCTGCACCGTACACAGCATTAGTAATGTAGGGTTGTAGATGGAGTGCAGTGATTTGACTTTGTCAGTTATGGAGCTGTACCACTCCGGGTATTTAAGCAGCAGCACTGATAGATTCGAGCTGCATGGGAGTATATTCTGGAAGAAGAAACAGTCGACGCCTGCATGTATTTGAGGTAACGTGCCCATCGAAAATGGTCTTACAAGTATGAGATGCTCACTGGAATCGACTGATGTATTACTACCGTGTGAGCATGCCGGCTCTATAGTACAGGTATCCTCTATTCGCGACTGGATCACCAATCTCACCACAAAGGTCGAAACAACAACACCAACAACTCAAATACAGTCACCAAACCTCACGTCAAAACAAGCTACTCCATCACATGCAACAAGCAAAGATTGAAAATCCCTGCCACGCGGCCACCTGCCACCTGCTGAAGATAAGCCCCTCTGAGGCATACGCGGCCCTGCAGGTGATGTGACCCGTCCATCTAATCTAACTGCATCAACCGCTGCAGGTCCCGTATCTTTCTTTCAGTTCTGACTGCAGCACAAGGTTAGAGTTCTTTGTGTGTGTGGCCTGCATTCGGGGTGGCTTCGGCTCGGTCCTTTCTTGTGAAACCTTGATGGCAGCCACTCGGCGGGATCCCGGATTGTGGACCGGACTGGGCGTGCTTGGCGATGAGCTTATAGGATGGGTGATTTTGATTACGACTGGACAGATATTTTGAGATGAGGGGTAGTGAGGAGGAATAGATACTAGGTAGTAAGGGCTGGGTGTGGAGGTATATGGTTAGTTCACGGTAGTTTATGTAAATATGTGGTGATGAACGGGTAGGGATGGACACCGAAGAACGAGGTACTAGGTAAGTAGTAGGACAATGAATACGCAAGATCACATTTGGATGATCTGGGGCTCATTAGAGACATGAAAAGAGAATGTTACTACAAAATGCTACAACTTTGCTAAAGCTCATACCGGTGCTGACCACATGCATCAATGATGATACATCTCAACCATAACAGATATTTCCCAAGACAACAAAAATAAACATACCAAATTACGTAGATTATGTACGGAGCTCAATAAATCCAAACCAATAAACAAGAATTAACCAAACCAAACCAAACCAGACTAAACAACCAAACCCACAATGCACCGTTCCATCCTCCATTTTCTATCAATCCAACATCCCCTCCAAACTCCCACCCCTCAACGAATGCCACAAATCCTGACACGCATCCTGCAACGACTTCTCCGCCTCCCACCCCAACTCACAAGCCGCCCTCTTCGGCACCGCCACGCACTCTTGCACATCACCCGGCCTCCTATCGGCCAGCCGTTTCGGGATATCCTGATGACTGACGCCCTCCATAGCGGCGACCACCTCAGCAACGGAATGCCCTCGCCCAGTCCCGAGATTAAACGTGCGAAAGTTCGTCTTTACCTTCCCTTCCAGCGCAGCCGCCAGGGCTGCGGTATGTCCGTGCGCCACGTCCGACACGTGGATGAAGTCGCGGATAGCAGTGCCGTCGGGAGTCGCCCAGTCTGTACCGTAGACAGATAGAGCTTGCAGCTGGGCCGTCAGGACTTGCACGACTACGGGGACGAGGTTCGATGGTGTCCCGCGGGGATCTTCACCGAGGAGACCAGACGGGTCGCAGCCAATGGGGTTGAAGTATCGGAGACCTATGATAGTCCAGGATGGATCGGAGGCTGCTACATCGGAGAGAATGGCTTCGCCCATCCACTTGGTGCGGCCGTAGGGGTTTGTGATTCCTGTACAGCCTTGCTCGGATGTTATGGGCTCGCTAGAGGAGTCGTTGTGGTAGGTTTCTGGTTGGTGCACGCAGTGCTCCTCACGCAGGGTGCCGTGGTTCTGGGCTAATGTGCCGTAGACGTTGGCTGAGGAGGAGAAGATGAAGGTCTTGATGTCGTGGTCTGCGAGTAGGCTGACTAGGTCTACTAAGCCCGTGACGTTGTTGTGGTAGTACTTGAGGGGATTGCGTAGACTGTCGTTGACGTCCTTGAAGGCAGCGAAGTGGATCACTCCGGTGATTCTGGATCGGGACGGAGTGCTGTTATTGTTGATATCTGGTGATGGCTCCACTGTGTACGAGGCCAGTAGAGCGCGCATGGCGGGCATATCGCGAAAGTCGATGCATCTCAGCTCGGCTCGCGGACAGTGGCCGCCTGTTCGGGTGAAGTGTTGCTTGGCTGCTAGCAGGATTCGGTCGAAGACGTGGTCGAAGCTATTGCTCAGGTCATCCACGATGATCACGTTGTAGCCCGCCTTGAGCAGCTCCAGGGAGGTGTGGCTGCCGATGTACCCCAGTCCGCCGGTGACGAGTACATATGGGGCGTCATCTTCTAGGCGCAGTGAAGGTTCGTCAAAGTATTCGTCCCGCTCGGTTTCGGGTGTCGCAGGTGCGGAGAACAAGGGCGTGGGCACCGGCGAGCTTCCTTCTGAGGTACAGATAACAGACATGGCGCAGCTGATGGAGAAATTACAAAGGAATGGATAACAATGATAGCAATGGCAGCAGCAGCAGCCGTGACGAAGGGGATCAGACCACGATGATGACGAGGCCAATATAATCCACGAACTCTCTTCGCGAGTTTTGGCAAGTCTAGATTCTCACCAGGCCAGTATAGTTCGCGAACTTAAGCACTACAGAAAAGCTACTCTGGCTGGGCGAAACCCGGACTGGAAGTACTTGAGATCGTGGGACTTGCCCTCCACTTGCTTTCTCCTCCCTTCCCCCCCTTTCCCGTGTTCAGGGCTCATCGCTCCAGCTACGCTATGCCCGCATCGGTTGACAGGAGCCCGATGATTTCATCATCTCCATTGAGTCAGTGTCCTTGGCCCGGTCTGCCTACCACATAAGACCGGCGCCTGCCGTCCTAGTGAGGGACGAACGCAGCGTGGTTCATGTTCGTCCGACGAGCAGGCGGCGACAAGCGACAAAGTGTGTCTAGGACATGACGAGCCGGGATCTGCCTTGTGTTCTTATTTTGGGAGATAATTGGCGATCGTAATTGACATCGAATCAATTAGGCCACGCGAGCCAGCCAGACTAAAAAGGCATTGGCGGTTCGAGGTTCGACCGCGGACTTGCTAGTTCTACATCTACTGGAGGGTGAAGGAAGAGACTAAGGGGAAAAAAAGGAAGGCATTGGGGCAGAAATAAAAAGGGAAGAGATGACGGCAGTTCCGGGTCTGCAGTAGCTTATCTAGTGGTGCTTTAGGATGCATTAGACCCAGGTTGGCCATCTCTGGCTTTACCGGATCTGCTCCTTGGCATGACGGCGGCAGTTCTGACAATTAATTTATTTTCTGAGCTAGCTGGAAGCCTGGCCAGGTCGGTTTGTCTGTCTGACAGGTTGGACTGACCTGCTTTGCCTTGATGTCAAGCAGACTTGTCTGCTATGAGGTCTGGCGTGATTCCAAGGCGTGTAAATGTGATTCATGGCAGAAATTGTTGCTGCGAGGAGAGAGACACTGAATCATGCAGGTCTCGGTCGGAATAAGCCCTAGTTTCAACCGTGCAGGGCCAGCGCATCTTCTTTTCTCCTATCTTCTTGTCTTCCTGCCTTTCTTGCCTCCCCGTATCGACGGCCGGTGAGGTGTCCTCCGTACCTGAAGCTGCACCTCCGGCGTCAGGCAATGGGGACCTGCAGATACGAAGGCGAAGAGAAAACGGTGAGATTGTGATTTGTAAGAAACAACCTTTTCGTTTCTTTCCTTTTTATCTGCCTCCCAGTCACTGCAGGCTACCTGTCTAGCTAAGCAACAACGTATTGTACTCGCAGAAAGTGGCTTTCCAGAAATGTCCGAATTCCCGAACATCCCGATCAGCGCCAAGAACGGGGCGAGGAAAGGAAAGGGAAAGAAATCCGCGATGACTATCCGGAGTACTGCATCTCCGTGAAAACTGATGAGACACAGAGAAGTAAAAGAAAAAAGAAAAAGAAGAGAGGGGCGCCCTTGCGTGCGACCCATCGAAATTGACACGTTCGACGAGTCAGAGAACAGACAGCAAAAGTTGATTAGGGTTTCCGGACTCCACCGGTCCATGGTTCTCCTTGTTTTAAGATGATGGAGACACACAAGAAAGAAAGGGATTGGGATCCAGTTTTTTACTAAGCGGATACTCTCTTTACTGTAGTTAACTAACTAACTGTCTACCTATTTACTGTGCCTGTTCCGACAAAGACTCCATCAACATGCCCCAGCTGGAGGGACCAAAGCGCTCGTAGAAATCGCCTACGATTTCCGTGACAAATATGTAGGCGGCACGACGACGCAGATCGCGCACCAGAGAGGGCAAATGATGGTTCGGGACTTCCGTGACCATGTAGCCGCAGCGATCGCGAGGATAGGGAAGCTCGCCTAGACGATGTTGCACCTCATTGGTTTGCCAGCGTGCAAATGGCTCCTCACAGACCAGCAGGAGATCTGAGCCTGCATCGGCCATCTCGGGATCTGGGGGGGTGCCTGGGTTGTGAACCACCTGCAGACATCGTCATGGTTATTATCATTATTATTAAAATAGACTGAATCAACCACGTTGTTCCATGTTTTCTCATTTGTCGGGTTTCAAATGAGACAGCAGAACAGCTGTCAGATTTTTCTTTTGTTTTTCATACCCTCCACCAAGGTAGAGAAAGAGGAGAAAGAGAGAGAGGGGCAGTGGCTGAACCAAGGAAAACTCATAACAACAACAACAATAATAATAATAATGATAACACTCATAATAAGAAAGAACAACATCATGCTTACCAATCGATCGCGGAGAAGCCCCGAGCAATTCTTGATGTGACGATGAAGCGCGCGCAAATACTCGGCCTGAGCGGCGTTGAAGTGGTTGGGAGTCTCATCGACCATGATGCCACCCACGCCTAAACCCGTCGTGGCATACTCGGCGGCCCAGCTGGCATATCGATCGATCTCCTCACAGGCAGCGGCCAATGGCTTTCGGCAATAGTCGATGCGGATATAGCCGACCGGATAGACATTAGGGCAGGCATTCAGGCGGGCCACTTCGCGCGCATAGTTGGCATCGGGGCACGGCAAGGCACCCGGTCCACTGTTGGGGTTGACGATCACCAGGAACTCGAGCTCGGGATAGGCAGCAATTCTACACAGTACACACCACTCTCCATCAGTCACTTTGCGAGGGGAAGAAAATAGAATGTAGGCGATACACCAGAGAGATAGAGAATAGAAAAAAAAAGCAAGCAAGCAAACAAGAAAGAAGGTAGGTAAGTAAACTTTACGCGTCATAAAGTGGATCCCAGGTGGTCGGCGTTAAGGGATAGATATACAAGGGCACGAGCACGCCCGATTTGGGAAGCGTCGTGGTGGTGGTAGTGGTGGTGGTGGCCATCGGATCAAGGCTGGATAGGGAATAGAGGTGGACGGAGGTGGGAAGTTGACACTGGAAGAGGGGAATTGGGGCAGGCAAATCTGGGAAGACAATAACAAGAACAAGAGAGAATGGGGACTAGCGGTGGCCAGGTTTCGTCTTCAGCAATCAACTACCAGTCTTATACGAGATACCAGGGCATAAATTCATTTACATGAAGTCGCTAGCCAAGAGAACGACGTGGACACCGCAGCCCAAGGCAGACACTGTGAATGGGTGAATAGCATTCGGGTGATATAGTCGAGATAGCCTCTTAGCTCTTGTTCTGTCTGTGCCTGCCCTGAAAGCCGAAAAACCAAGGAATAAGCAAAGAAGAAAAAGTACCACAACGCCATTCCCGCGCTAAACCATCCAATCACATCCTCCGATCGGAGAACCTGACCTGGCCAACTCACAACGTATCTTGGTCCAAGTGGAGTTTCCACTTTTAGCGCCAGATACTAGTCGAAGGAAAAAAAAAAAAACCTAGAGTTGTTCGAACTTCCATCGAAAGCGACCGTCCCAGGGTTATCGAATTTTGGTGCGGCGGGAGCCACAGACGGGATTAACCCACCACTCATCGGTCAGGTCGGCATCATGTCGCAGATGGTCTCACCCTCCGGATCGAAACTCTCGTAGTAGTCTTCCGTCAACGTCGTCAGGAACAGGTACTCGGCCTTTCGGCTCATCTGGTTGACAAAACTGCGCAACGTGCCATTGCTGAGACTGTCAGGTACCGAGTGCAGCATATAGGCATATGCCGTGCGATTCGATGCCATGGCATTCAGACTGTGCTTTTCCGTGTGAAAATCCTGATAGGAACTCTCAAACACCACTGTGACGTCCGTCGCGTTGTTCTCGTAGCGACTATCCGGAATGGTACCGGGATTGTGGATCACCTAAAGGGCAGATCCGCCAGGAAAAAAGTTAGCCTCTCGGATCGTCATAGCAAGAGAATTTTCTGCTCTCTTGCTACACCCGAACCGCGGTCTCGCTTACCATGCGATCTCGGCGCAATCCCGACGAACTCTTGACGGCCTCGCTGATCGTCTGCATGTACTCAGCCTTTGCTGCCGAGTAGTCATAGGGGGCTTCGTCAAAGAAAATCCCGTCCATTGCTAGTGTCAGCGATCGATTCGCCCACCCGGCATAAGTGGCGACATCATCCAGCACAGCGGTGATGTTGCGCGTGGCATAAGCTGTGCGCACATATCCAACCTTGCGTACATTGGAATATGTGCTAAGCCGTTCCACCGAGGAGGTATACTCCTCCGAGGGATACGCACTGGAGCCGGGCCCGCTCGAGGGGTTGATGATGACCGTGAAGTTCAGGTCCGGGTGCGTCGTGACCCTGGGACTGTCAGTCACCGTGCGCAATGCAATCGGGGGTATGTATGTTTCAGGTTCAACATACGATTCATATAAAGGGTCCCATGTACTGTCATTGGTGGGGTAGATGTATAGTGGGAATAGAACATTCGTCTTCTCACCACCATGTTTGCGAGTTAATAGGACTGCGCAGGGAACAACAATGACAATAATGATCACCACGGCAATGGCGATGGAGATAGCGATGCACCAAGGCCGCCGGGGGCGCGTGAGATTAGGGCGAGGCATCCATGCGGCAGCCAGTCCGAGCTGGCGAGGGTTAGTTGAGAAGATGGAGTATAGTCTAGCTAAAGACGCAAGCTGAGTTCCGGCCTCTGCCCGACCTAGATAGACGGCGCGCAGGAAATGATATAAACCTGAGGGGGAGTCCGGCCAAGAGCAAAGTCCCGGACTCGCCGGACTCACACGTAGGAACTAGATCGCTGTGATTCGCTCGCCATGTGGCGCGATAACAACCAAGGATGGAGTGCTATTGGGATCTAATGGCAATCGAGGCTGTTGACAAGACCGTGCTTTTGAGGTACATAGAGCGTGGCGAGGAGAGCAAAGGCAGCCAGAGCCCCGTATTCGAGTCAGACATGCATAGACCCCCCCACGTTAGCGCCGCTTTTGTGCCCACCAGTCCACTGGGAAGTCCCTGTCGGTTCGAGGGCCCAAAAGAAGAAATGCAGTCAGAGCAGAGAAAAAAAAGAACGTAACGGGAAAGGGAAACTCCCGCTATGCTTGGTGCTGGCTGCTAAACTAAAGCCTGCTCTGCTGGCTGGCGCTAGACCCTCTAATCACATTTGATTTTTTCTTTTGGCCTTTTTCTTTGGGTCAGCGGTAGGTTCCAGAGATACATGCATCTGCTATAAATAGTTATATTAAAGGAAGAGATGGCGCCTCCCTTGGCGGCTTGAAAGGGAGCTTGACTTGGGTGGTCAGCGATTCTTATCGCCCTAGATAATAATAATCACTTAGGTACCCCGTCCACAGTCGGGTCAAGCAGCAGTGTTGAGTGTTCGACAAGCTGCCTGCCACCATGGGACTGGAATACCTGGGTCTGGATGCCGTGGGATGGCATCGAATGACCACAACATGGTGGGATAAGGTACGTATGAATTCTCTCCTGGGAAAACAAAAACAACTCCCTTGTCTCCCGTCCTTCCTCTGACAATCACAACGTTTAGGTGATAGCAGCATGTTTATTAACGACTATTGTTCTTGGTGCTGTATTCATTTTGAGCTTTATAGCCCGGAAGATCTACAGAGTCTGGCAGGTATGTCGTGCTGTCGTCCATTTCGTTTATCGCCGTGAGGAATGCGCTGACGATTGGCTTTTGCGGTGGGAGTTTAGAGGCGGCATCAACTCTCCGTGGTCCCAACGGCCATTGCCCGTTATTTGGACCAACTCAAAACAAACAATGCCCCCCTTGCGTCGGAGAAACCGCCCGCGAAGGAGCTTAAATCGTTTGGTGTTTTTCTCGGCGGGTTTTCTAATCCTCCGACACCTGCCGAAGCCCATTTGCTTTCGCAATGGGATATTCTCGTCGTAGATCCCCTTCAACCCGGGGTTTTGGACGCGCTTACGGGTCACTGCACGTCATCGCACATTCTTGCACGCCTTGACGTCCGGAGTCTAGTGCGCTCTGATGCCTGTCGCAACAATGATGAAGCCCTCCAAGCTCTGGAAACGGTCGTCCAGACGCTATCTAGTACCCTCAAGCGCGGCCAGAGCAGCACATCGCCCTTTCACGGGGTACTCTTGGCCGACTGCCACACGCATTTCCAACCAGTGATCTTGAATGAATTGGTCAAGTACATGAACCACCTTGGGCTAGCTGTATGGCTGGAATTGGCGCCACCAGCCTACCTCAGTGAGGAGCAAGGCCGGGCCATTAACATGCAGCAAATTCGTGGCGTGGTGTATAGAAATGGTACAATCTTGCAAAATGGAGATAGGCGCAATTATTTCCAAATGGCCAAGATGCGTACCGCCATGCGGGCCGTGGCATCCCAGAAAGCTGTTGGCGACTCGGCTATTGCTATGTGGGATACGATTGACGACAACGTCGAACTCACGCATCATGTTCTCGGACGCAGCTTCAAGTGGTGCAACTACAACAGTGCTTTGTGTTGGATCGCACCCCAATCTGCGCTAACGAATGCGGATATTGCCGTCACAAGAACGGTGACACAGGAGCCCCTGGGGGCTATGATGTGGCTGAAGCGCGGCGAAGTTTTGGAAGCGCACGATATTTGGAGGCTGAATGACAAGGTAAGAGCCCTTACGTGAGCTCGTGGTAAGTGAGCCCGAAATGGAAGCTGACCATCCACAGATTCGCCAAACGCCGTGTGGATATGACGAAATGTACGAATCGCTGGAGTCCTTTGTTCCCGACCTGAAGGCAAAGCTTGCGCTGTCACCCCCGGTAAATTCTCGACGGTCCGACAGTGCAGGCACTGTGATCGAGGGACTCGAATGGTCTGGAAGAACCGAAAGTTCACAAACAGATATCCTGTCCGTCTCCCCTGCTGGAGCAAGCTATACCGGACTCGCATGCTTTCAGATTGGCCTGGATTGCACATCCAAAGATGTCACGGACCTCGTCGAAGGCCAAAGACAAGTTAGAGACCTCGATTTGCTTCAACGCCTCAATGCAGAAGAGATTCGCCAAGTAACCGAGCCATTGCGCTCCTTGCTGAAGGCCCAGAACTCACACACCTATCTTTCGTCGGAACTGCAGTCAATCAAGGACTTGGTTGACCTCCTCTCGGTTTGCAGAGGTGACGACAATGACCGTCTTCGAATTTACGTCGGCTTGCATTCGGGCTTCCGCACTCGTCTTGGAAGTCAGATTTGGGGTCTGCACGATCTCGATTCCAGCATGGGCGTACTAAACATCTATCTGTCGGGAAAGGCAAAAGATCGCACCGGAACCATTCTCCACACGTACCTGGCCAACAGAGGGTTCAGCCGCTCTCGCTGCTTCTTGGCAGAGACGGCCTTGGCCGCAGAGAACCAGACGTTATCGGAAACGTGGGGATTGCCTAAGCGCATGGTGGATGATATCGAACAGCTTACCCCGGCAGAAACTTTGGCTTGGCTGCGACGACTGGCCTTGTCGAGCCATGAGGATCCCATGAAAATGTCTGCCAAACTACGTGCCTGTGGTGAATATCAACTTCTGGAAGCCCCAACTCTCGCACAACTCCGTGCTCAGTGCTCAAGTGAGTATCTAGATGGAGAGATCTCGGCAGCGGACCTGGTCTCCTCACGCCTCGCGTGGCTCAGGGAACAGGGCTGTTGGTGTCCTGATGCCTCGGCTGCCGAAGCGCTGTTTCTCGAGATTGATGCTCGGTTGCCAGATCTTCTTATGAGCGGAGAGGCAGAGGTTCTCGACAAATTAGCCACAGTATTCGAGTCCATTCTTCAGAAGGGCACTATCGACGCGGGTGCCGATATTCTAGCTCTGAGCGTGTTTTGTGCCTTCCGTCGGCTGGCTCTGAACGAGATCTACCTAGAAGTCCTTGACCGCAACCCCCTACCGAACCTCGAGCCCGTGCAAGCAGCGTGTTTTGCGGAGATGTATGCCTGTGGTGCTCGCACGGATATGTACTTTGATATGACACCGAAACGCATGGGTAAAATCATCTGGCGTTGGTACCGCGCATATTATCACGAGCACCAGCCACCTCAACGAGAGGAGATTTTCACCGAGCTGCCCACGGCGTATGCCTCCATGAATGTGGATCTGGATCCAGAAGGAGAAAAGGACACTGCATCGTGGCACTACCGACTCACATTTCTGGGAATCTTTGCTGTCCCTGCACTCATTGATGTCACCTTGTTGACAACAATCGGTCGAGGCCTTTATTTGACTACATATATGAGTGATATCGACAAGACACTCGCCACTACTGCGTTGATGATCGCCCTTCTCGTCTGTGGTGGGTTTGGTAGCTGGATCAGTTCCGGTGGAAGCTACTACTTGTACGCGATGGCGTTCCCAGCTATGAGCATGTTCATCCTGACCCGCTTCATTGCCGGGTTGGCAGTGGCCTTCGTCGGTGGCATCATCGCGCTGATCGTTGTAGGTGTGGTCAAAGGATTCGCAGCAGGCATTCTGTTTTTCCTTTACTTTCTTATGCTGTCCACGTACCTTATGACTCTGTCAGCCCTGTCGGTCTATCAGATGCCAGGATATCAATTCCAATCGGTGAGTTGATCATCTCCCTAACCCTCTGCCTCAGTTCCCAGTTCTTCATTGTTTGTGCAGGCTAACTAACCATGATCCAGGGACGCACGACGGTCATGTGTTGCATTCCGATCCTCTTCATTTCACCGATCGTCACATTGTGGGTACATCGCGACTCGGTCATTTACCTGTGCATCCTGGGACTGTTCCTTGCTTGCCTCCTTCTGGGGGCGCGGCGGGTCATGGCTCGGTGGAACAGCTGGTATCTGAATATTCCTTGCGTTACGGATACGGAAATTGTCAGTTGGTACACACAATCCGCATCGAACCACGGATCTTCCGAGAAGTTGAAAGACGTTGGTGCAGACGCTCGCCGGGCCCTCCTGGCTAGCGTCCAGAAGGAGAACAAGAAATGGTTCTGGAGCAAAAAGACAACAGACCCGTTCATCGCCAAAATGGCCGAAGGCTATTCTTCCACAACCTTCCTGTTAGGATGGTACTGCCGCTACTCGAGAACCAAGATGCCTTTGGCGTACAGCCCAACATGGAACTTGCAACTCAAAGCGGCGGTTGATACCATGTCTGAAATGCAAAAAGGTCTGAAGATGCACAACGCATTTCTTCACTGGCGCCACACCGGGTCTGATGTCTGGTGTGGAATCTTGTACTTTGTTGTCGCTCTGTCCGATAAGTGGTCTGCATTGCTAACAGGTGAATCGATCGTTGGTTTGTCTGCAGCTAACAGCGCCAAGTACCGTCTCACGGTCGGCTTTGCTCTCGGCTATTATCTCCTGGGTGCAGTCATCCTTGACGCCGTGTCGCAGCCACTCTGGACCCTTGTCACAAAAGCAACTCCTCAGCCTGTCACCTCACTTGCCAGTCTTCGCCAGGTAACCCTCAATGATGCCAAGGCTCGACGGAGCCTTTACTGGAAGAACCTCATGAAATTCTTCTTTTTGCACATTTGGGGTGCAGCCATCACGATGGCGGTTATGTGGACGTTTGAGGGATCCATGAGCTCCACCATCATGTACTTGTGCTATGTTGGCTGCTATACTGGGTTGCTCTGGTATCAGTACAACCGGATCTTCACAGGGCCTCATGTCGCTGGTGGCCTCGCTGTTGGTTCCATTGCCGGATTGGTCGTAGGGATTATCCTTCACGAAGTACTTCCTTCCTTCCAGTGGAGCAGCGTTATTGGCCTTGCCACTGGTACCTGGGGAACTGCGATCTATACTATTTTCAAGGCTGATATCGGGCTGCCATCCTTTAAGGGATCAGACAACCAAACCCCGCGCTTTGGGGCAAGAGATAAATCTGTGTCCTACGGTGTCAGCACACTCCAGCCACACCCTGATCTCTCTCAGACTACCATGTCCCAAATGTTCGAAAACGTCCTTATGCTGTCTGAAGAGTTCCGCTACAAACTAGATCCTGCGCAGCATCCTGGTGTTGAAGTTATGCAGATTTTGGGATCTGATCGCCATCTTCATAAACCAGAGATTGTCCAGGCCGCTTTCCATGACGCAAAAGACCTGCTTCGACGCGTTGCAGAACTCTGGCAAGCCGGGGACATATCTGTTGAACTAGTTTCTGCCGCACACCTCATTCAACCGGAACAGAAAATTCGTGCCATCAGCCGACGGACAGGAGATCACGTTCACGTTTTCATTGTTATCGGTCCTGATCTCGTGGGATACGACTGGACATCAGACATTCGCCGCAACTGTCAGGCAATCGCGGAAGCGGTCGTCCAAGCCACTGCAGAGTTCAAACTGGGCCTTTCCCATGACCACGCTCTGATGGCAGAGCTTCTGATTGTGAGCGACCGGCAGGGCGAGGATATAGCCTTGCCCGAGGGCATCAAGCGTCAGCTGGAAGGCAGCTCGAAAGAGCGCGCTAGAGTCCTCAACCACGGACAGCAAGTATTGTTGCGTCACATTCTTCTCGGAATGGACTGCGATCAGGAATGGGACCTTCTTCCTAAAGCTGCGAGAAAGCTGCTCCTCCGTCGAACCTGCGGACAACCATGCCGCGTCAGCCCTGAACAGACTGCCTGGCTAGTCTCCAGAGCAAATGACACGCTTTATCTGGAAGAGTTCATTGCTAGATGGAACCTGGGATTTAAGCTAACAGCTAGCGTGATGTCGTTTGCTGCAGCCCAGGAGTCCCATCGCCAAACTCATGATCAGCCGGAATTCATGAACACGAAGTACGACAAGCCCATTCGTGATTTGCTCGCACTCAACGAACACACACCCAGCATCGGTTTCGCCGAAGCGCTTCGCCTTTCGTTTGCTCGGATCGTGCACATTTGGAATGCGTGCCTCAAGTTCCTTGTCATCTCCTTGGTAGCGGATCCAGAATATCAAAGAGAGTTAGACTCAATGCTTCGTGGACAGCCCTTGGTGTTTGCCTGGCCAATCAACCTTATCTTGAACGGTGTCTGGGTGACTTGCAAATCCCTACAACGTCTCATAATCCCTTTGGTCTTGTTACATGGACGGGAGAAGGTCTCCACTCTATACAGGAACATGAAGGATTGGAAGACAGTGGTCCATCAGGACCGGGTTGTCGTAGAGAGTCTGAGTGGTATCTCGACCGGTTTCTTCCGACACGAAGCAGATGGCACAGTCCAGCTCTACCAATACTCAGGACGTCATGAGCACGAGCCAAGCGATTACAAACAACTCATGGCCATCAACACATACACCGACAAACTTGTGCTCTCACGACGCCAGGAGTACCGTGGTGATACTCTGCTCAATGAGTTCACCTATGAGTATCCACAAGACAATCGTATCGGGCGGCCAAAGTTGCCCACGCAGCGACAATGTACCAAGGGCGAGCTGAGCGGCCAGATAGTCCATTATGACAAGCGCGGTTATATGACCTCAGGATCAGCCATGCGTGGTGTGAATCGCCTGGAATTCAACTTTTGGTACCGCAAAGGCGCCAAGTTTGAAGACGAGCTGCTGCGCGCCGACTATACTCTGCCACATATCGGGATCCAGGTGGCCTGGTGTATGCCTCCTCCAAACCGACCGGAGAGGCAGGACAAATGGATCCCTTATCCTCGGGTCACTGATGCGACCTTCATCCAAGGAGATGATAGCCACAAGGCCAAGTGGACCTACGACCATAAATTCCACCCGATCATCGCAACAACGTTGAACGGTGAAGCTGTGACCACCCCTGCGATGATCCATGAGGACTGGTTCAAGGTATTGCAAAAGCCCACCAAGTGCAGCTTCTTGGATGACAATCCACTCTTCTCCTTTTCTTCTACTAAGGTGAACTTCGTATCGCGCTTGCTGGGCTGGAATGTCAAACGATATCCGATCCCCACCTCGCGTGCCCGTACTCACCTCTGGAAGTCATGGAAGGGCAGCAAGGAGTTCGATGCAATCACAGCGCGATGGCTGGACGAGACCATGCTACGGTCTGACCGTGTGCTCAAGCCATACTGGAGAAGACGCAACCTGGGTCAGCTGGAAGCTGCGGCAGATTACCTCGATGCTCAAGCTGATACAGTTCTCGCTCGGGTGGACATTGACCCCGAAGTCAGCTCCTGGACACCGTTAGCTTTTAAGATCAGTGACCTCTCGAGCTTCGGGCAAGGTGGTGATTCACGCATCAACACTCGCACGCTCTCGACCCAGCTACAGGACAGCGACACCGAGCTACACGTCCTCGCTATGGATACCGGCACTTGGCCCAATGAGCCCGGTGGTGTGTCGGCTTGTCGACGCGATATGGTCAACGATCTCAAGGGTATCCGCTGGCACATTGTAGCTGAAGCAGCGAACGACTATGGTGTACCCCGATTCCAGATCGAAAGAAACGTCCAGTCGCTGGCCGTGCTGCCCCAGTGGGGCTTGGACTTCATGAATCCCACCCATGGCATGTTTCAGAACACACTCGACTCGGAGGTGGTGCAAAAGTCTTACGATACGAGGGTTGCGGATATCGAACGCAACTTCCTACCAATCCTAACCAGCCTCGTTCGTTGTGCGCGATCCATGAACAAAACCCGGGCGCTTATCGAGGAAGCCACCAAGGCTTTGGTAGATCTCAACACATATTTCGAATCGACTCGGAACTGGAATGACGTCTGGATGAGTGACACAGTGAAGCACGCCTGGCGGGAATTGTGGCTGACCGAGGACATGGAAGACACAATCCCTGTGTCAGAATGGTGGAACTGCGAGTACCCGACCCTGCAGCAACTGGATACGGCTTTGGATATGTGGCATCGCTGTGAGTTATCCCCCTGTCCGACCACTATGACCACGCTGACGTTGAATACTAGACCTTTTCATTTTCTCCATCCCCGTTCCCGAACGGATTCCCGACGTTTTCCAGGTGTCGCATCATTTCACGGGCGCCACGTACGGCGTGATGTGTAAAGTCAAACGCAAATGTGCCCTCCACGTGTGGGATCATTGTGTCAGCTTCCGAGAAATGACTACCTTCCTGTCGGCCGCTGTTTCCTTCGACTCGACGTTCGTAAACTCGTCACTCATATCCTTGGGTCACCTCGCTTGTATCCTCATCGAACACCATGCGGATGTTGTGCTGCCCTGCGCCGAGTATTTTAATCCTGGCTGGGAAATCGAACTGGGCACGTGTGAAGGTGTTTTAGAACATCGTCGGGCCTTCCAGCGCAAGATTGATCCGGTGGTGAACGGAATCACGAACATGGAGAGGTATAAGCCCATTGAGAAGATCAAGACCGAAACACCGACGGTAGTGATGTTGTCGCATATTCGGTATGTATCTGCTTTCCTAATTTTCGCTTGTGAAACTGTGGACTAACCCATATAATAGTTATGTCAAAGACATCAAGACAGCCATCATGGCTACAGACCTGATCGTCAATCAGTGGGGCTTCAAAGACTACCGCCTCCACATTTATGGCGATATGGAACGCGCTCCTGGATACGCGTCGGAATGTCAGGAGATCATTGCCTCCAAGTCGCTTCGAGATCACGTTGTTCTTAAGGGATTGGGTAACCCATCTGTTGTGCTTCAAGACGGGGTAAGTCATTCCACGTTACCATGTAGCACAGTTTTCGATCAATGCTAACCTTAATTATAGTGGCTTTTCATGAATTCATCCACTTCCGAGGGTCTTCCCTTGGCGATGGGAGAGGCTGCACTAACGGGTGTTCCTGTGGTATGCACAGATGTCGGTGCTTCATTCTGTGTTGTCATGAACCGCGACACGGGCAAGAAGTTCAGTGAAGTCGTTCCCCCGAACGACGCCTTTTCCCTTGCATCGGCCCAGATACGGGTCATGGCACTTCTCGGAGAGTGGAGCAAGTTTGCGGGTGATGAGGAGGGCTACGTGCCCCCATCTCTGGGCTTGCGTCCATCTCCGGAAGAGGTGCAACAGATCTCCCAGCGTATGTACGAGAAGGTGGAACAACGACGCCAGTTTGGTATGCAAGGTCGGGCGAACGTGCTCAAGAGCTTTTCCAGTCACCGGTATCTCCGCGAGCACGAGCAGATGCTTTGGCTGGGCAAGTACCAGAGTGAGAGCTACGTAGCCCGTTCCTCCTTGTCCTCCAGCGGGTCCAGCGGGTTCTTCAAAGAGCGGGTCACGGTCGAGCAGATCAACGAGCCTTTATTACCTCCTACTCCTCGGTGGCCAGGTGCCCGGCGGGAGTCGCGCCGTGGCTACTTTGGGTACAGCTCATCCAGTACCCAGTCTCTTTGTTGATGAAAATGACATTTGAATGAGGGCGCATTTGGAGAAAGGAGGTATCGAGTGAGTGAGGTCAGGAGTTGTACATAATCCCTTTTCCTGTCATCCACTAGTACTTAGTCTTAATCAGCATAATGTTAATAGACCATTTGGTACATAATCCTGAACTGGAGATTGGTAAATGAGGCATTGAGTGCGCGGAAGAGACTGGTTACCTGGCAGGGGGAAATGGTTCATCTGATTGTAGATCGTAGTGCTCAATGGGAGGACCATGAGAAGAGTGAAGGAAAGGATGAGGATAGAAAAGAGAAGGAATGACCCGCGTGTATCTTCATTCACGCCCGATCAGGTGATACGCAGTGTAAAGGAAATTGGCCTTGTTTCTCAGGTCATATCTCCCAGATCTACAGCGAAACAAACACCGCCAGAGAACTCCGGAAGTTATCCCAGTAATAAAATCTTATTTGCGCGTTGAACGCCTACATTATTCATATTTCACAAAATACTACTTAATACTCATCTTACTGAACGGGCCCAGGGAGAAGCACAGATACTCAAGATACAGAGAACGCCTTAAATTCCAATTCATGCTTCTACTGAATAATTCATCCCCAAATACCAATGTAAGAATAAGTGGATATGATCAACAATTGACAGCTGAAGACCATTGTGTACTTGGTCAACGCTAGTATACAATCCTGAACATCCGAAGATAACCGGTATGCGCCTGTCTCAATTCCTGCAAGTTCCCAGTCAGTGAATTTCAAACTAGCATAATCGAACTCACACAAAATCCAGAAAGAAGACAAGGAGCATAAGGCTTGAAGAGTAACATACAGAAGCTGGAGCGTAAGATCTCCATGGATCTTAGCCTTGAGCTGTACCTCAACGTCCAAATTCAAGTCTAGACGCAGGCGAAGCTGTTCATCCTTCTTCTTCTCAGTTTGCTGTTGCCCCTGCTGCTGAAGTTGAGTGTCATTTCTACCTCCCATAATGCTTCGCCCAAGGGCCTTTCCCGCCGTGTTGCCGAGCGTACCGACAGCTCTGCCAGCGGTGTTCTGAGCCAAGTCGCCAACGCCTTGGGTGAGGTTCCCCGGTACGTCCCCGACATTCCCCAAGGCGGGCAATGCCAGCGCCTGTTGCTGCTCACGTTGCTGGCGTCTCATATCTCCTCGCTGGCCGCGTCGACGGGCCTGTCGATAATATACGTCTGCACTGGCAGGGGACGATGATGAGGGAGAGGATATTTGCTCTGTCACTGATACAACGGATCGCTGGCGTTGCAGTGGCTGCTGCTGTTGCAGTTGTGGCTGCAGCTCTCCTTCGCTCCAAGATACCGATTGAGTCTCCCGGTCGAGTTGTGTTTCTTCCGTATCTGGAGACGGATCCATAGTTTCAGTTGCTTCCGGAGCCTCTGCTGCTGCCGCTTCACCCGCGTCATCTGCTTCTGCTGGCGGTTTTGCAGATTCTGGGGGAGGATCCAACGGTTTTGATGCTTCCGGTGGACCACCTCGTCGCTGGAGCTTTCGAGGCTTTCGCACCCGATCAGGGTTTGAAGTAGAAGGCACGTTCTTTTGTGCGTCGATGGTTGGACTCTGTTCTACAGCGTTTGCCATTGGCCAAGTAATGGACTGTAGATACGCTCGGTAGATTGTGTTGGTGGTGCGATGGGTTAATTGATGGATTATATAGAATAAACAGTAGTTACTTTCCATACAAAATTGAGGATCCGAATGGCGAAAGACAATATCGTTCTGTTAGGCGTGAGGCGAATGTGAACTGATGTCATGGTCCAATCCCAAGGCGCCGGCGATACGATGCCATCCGGGGTTCCCCCTTCTTGAGTTCCAGGGTTCCGGATGTCCCCTAGAGTGGACGCGCATTCGAATTCCCCTTCATTTATCGGGTCAACCCGTGATGATGAAATTATTGAATCCATCTCATAGGCCTTAGCAAATGATTGTTTGGTAGCCATGACCCACTGTGCGGTCATCGGTGTCGCGCTGCGACTGTACCTTCTGGACTCGGCGCGTACATTCTTTGCGAAGTTCGCCTCCGCAATCGTTCTATACATTAACATGTACTCCTTCTTTGCTTTCTCTTGCGATCATTATTTACCATAGTACCCTTTCATTGCGACGAACTTGATACCCTCAACGACGACTGCAAGAAACACCATTCCCAGTGATCAATAGAAAGAACGGCGAAGAACCAGCGACCCCCAAATCACTATGGCCCAACCCGCAGATCCGCAGCCAGCACCAGCTCTACCAGTTAGAACGCAGGAGCGCCAACGAACTCGGCGAAAGAGAGGAAATGCGCTCGATGATCGTGTTCCTCCAAATACTTCAACTGCATTACAACCATTGCGACGCCAAGAATCGCGTTCAACCTCTCCCGCCACTGATGCAGAATCCGTCGTGACAAGGGAACAAGCCAGGCAAAGAGCACGGGGTGACCTAGCGAAGAGAGATCCGGCTGGGCAGGAGATGACCCAGCCGTCGGAGGAAGAAGATACTGGGCTTAAGTTACGGCTGGAGTTGAATCTGGATGTTGAAGTCGAATTGAAGGCGAAGATTCATGGTGATCTTACGCTAGCATTGCTGTGAGTTTCCTTATTTTCTGAGTTCTTCAGCACTTTACCCTCAGAGTTTGCATGTATGCGGAGTACTAATTCCGTGCAGGTCCTAGGCAATGAAGCAGGCTGTTTTAGATGATATAATTATGAAGGTTAATCCTTTGATATTACACATATCTCACCGAGTCTACGGTTCACAGCATGTATATGGCAGCGTCATAGCATTTACCTTGAGAGAGCACCATTCGTTCAAGTTACGAAAGTCATATGGTAGATTCAACTAGCGCCCACTCAGTAGACGATGAAGAGATCGATTATCAATAATAACCATACTTTAAAGATTAACCCGATGTGGGGGGGAGGTACTAATCCATGGACAGTCCGCATCGACGACCAGAGCCCTCGGGTCTCAGATCGCAGCTGCCTGCTGCCCACATCCATGCACGTCCTGGTTGATAGCTCGTACATTACAGAATATCATTTCTGTGGTAACAGCGGCAAGGTTTTTTCAGCTGAACTCTGCTCAGCTAACTAGACCATATTTCTCTGATTCACACCGTGGCACTGGAATTGCATGTTCGCTGCCCATCGCGGGGAGTAGTCGGGCCGCTGAACCGAGCCCTAGCGCGCAATATAACTGAACTTGGATCCTCGGTATCATACATGGTCACCGTCGATGTAAACCGTGATAATCTAGAAGTTATGTCGATCCAGTGGCTTCCATCCGTACACAGCCTGGACTTGTAATACATGGAAATCATGACGAAGGTACTTTGTTCCTATTCGCTATGCGGCCCCCGCCGATGGTAAACGTAAGTATATACGCAAAGTCGGAGTCAGTTGTTCAATAAATGCGGGGAAGGTTTGGTATCCCTAACTCCGAAGATGGTCAGGCAGTCGTAGCCGATTTGTTTCCTCACTATCCCATGGTTTCTAAAGCGCCACTCACCCACATATCCACAATGTGGAGGGCGACATGGCTTCTAGCAGGCCTTTCACGGTTGCCGTCTCGTATTTCTCGGTACCTGGTGATCAGATCGGAATGACGTCTGAGTGATCGTGCTGATGTGAATCTGATCGATCATTACAAACCGATCGACGATCAGTCGATGGAGCTATGTGATATATAGTTACTGGAGAAGCTTTGAGGTTCTGTAGTGAAGTTGATTAGCACAATCTCTGACTACTGTTGCCTCTGGCATATTGTCTACCTTTTTCCAATCAGACAGATCACAGACGCCAAGGGAAAGTTCTAGAATCCATTTCTGTACGGAATTGGCGCAGCCACCGACGCAAATCAAGCAATGGCGGCTACCCAAGAGGATGCAAGGCAGGTGGAGTCGCTGGGGAAAGGAGATACTCTCAAGAAACCGTCTGCTATACGCAAGAAGGCGCCTCCGAAGCTTGCCAAACTAGATAAGAAGGAGAAGGTGGATAAGCCTACCTTAGGTTTGTTGGCCAAACGGGGACTAAATTTAGAAATCTATATCTAACGTTCGATAGATGAGAAACCAGAGAAAAAAATGGAGACTGAAAACGTGGGAGATGCTGGTGCTGGTAAAACGCCTGAAGCGGGGCTAGAAGACCAGGTAGGGAAGGTTGAGGACAAAGCAGGAGAGGCAAGAGAAGAAGCTGAAGAAGAACTGGAAAATGAGGACATGGAGAATGAGGAGGAGGTGGAGGAAGAGCTGGAGCAGCAACGTGGGCCTGTCGAACAAAGAGAAGCCATGCCATCAGACACTGCGGCAGGTTCTTCGTCCACCGCGGGGCTAGCGGACAAGGGCAAGGGAGCAGCCGTGCAACTGGGCCGGATCGAAGAAGGCACTGAATCCATGAAGGATCAGGTCCCCGCTGAAATGCCGGATCAAGTGCAAGAGAAGGCTGGAGAAGGCGTACAAGAGCCTACCGAAGGAGTGGTTGAGCCCGAGAAAGAAACTGATCTCGGAGATGGCATACCAGAACCACCAGATGTATCGGAAGTGAAGGAATCTGCAGTGAGCATTGGAGACCTGAAAGGCCTTTCTGTTGGTGAAGGCGGAAACATTGTCAATGCAGAGGGGAAAACAATCGGAAAGGTTGTTGAGGGGGATCCTGATGACCTTGTTGGTCAGGTTGTTGATGCCGATGGAGAGATCCTGGACGAGGACGGGGACTTGATCGGTCGGGTTGATGTCGTGACTGAGAAAGTCGATGAACTGCCACAGGCCGATGAACTTCCCAAAGCCGAAGAACTTCCCGAGGCCGAAGAAGTGGCAGAACTGCCGCAATTGCCGGATATATCGACTCTCGAAGGCCTAAAATGTACGAAGTTCGGCAGCATCTTGGATACTCAGGGTAACCTAGTTGGGGAGTTGGTTGAAGGCGATGCAAAAAGGATCTTTCGAGGAGGCTTTGAGCTTGACGATAAGGGCCAGTTCTGGGACCACCGCGGTAAAGTCATTGGCAAGGTACAGCCTGTTCTACCAGAGGCGGAAGAAACCAGCATCTTCGAAGGAATGAAAGATTTGTATGTTGACAAGGAGGGATGGGTGCTAGATGACAACGGTCAACGCGTTGGACAGGTAGTTGAAGGAGATGTTAAAAAGCTTGCAGGCCGCGCGGTTGACGAGGATGGCGACATTCTCGATCGGCATGGAAACCTGCTCGGTCACGCAGAACCCTGGCAGGAGCCAGAAGAAGTTGCGGACGAGGTAACGGAGGAGAAGCCGGATCTCAGTTGTCTGGCAGGGCTTAAGCCCACCAAGCTTGGCCTCGTGATTGGGCCGGACCAAGTGCCTCTGGGCAGAGTCGTTGAGGGCGATCCCAAACAACTTGCCGGCCGAACCATTGCGCCGGATGGTCTCATTTGGGGCGACAACGGGGAGGTCATTGGGCAGGTGGACCTGATCCCCGAGAATGAGCGAAAAGATCTCAGCCGGCCATTCCAGGGATGCACGGACCTGATGGTGAATGGATCTGGCTGGGTGGAGGATGGTGACGGGAACATCCTGGGTCGTGTGATCGAAGGGGATCCCCAGAAGCTCCAGGGATATGATGTCGATGAGGACGGAGAAATTGTGGACCAGCATGGGACTGTCTTGGGGCGAGCTGCACCATGTGAACCCCCTGCCGAGGAGGTGGAGGTACCCGATCTGTCTGCATTAGCTGGCAAAGTGGTAAACAAGATGGGCAATGTCGTGGATACGAATGGAATGGTATTTGGACGGTTGGTGACAGGTAACCCTCGAAAATTGGCGGGCAAATCCGTGGATGAGCAGGGTCAGGTCTGGGATGCTGCGGGCCACGTTGTCGGCCAAGCCGAACTCATTCCTGATGCCGAGCGAGAGCGGCCAGAGGGACCATTCAGCGGCCTAGATGGCTTGACGGTGAATAAAGAGGGTCAGGTTGTTGACCCGAACGGCACACCGGTTGGTCGTCTAGTCGAGGGAGACCCTAAACGCCTTGCTGGGCGCGCCGTGGACGATGATGGAGAGGTCCTTGACTCGGCTGGGAATTGCATTGGCCGGGCTGAGCCGTGGTCTGCTCCAGAGGAACTGCCCAGTCCCATGGCTGGCCGTAAGGTTAATCGGGAGGGAGAGGTCCGCGATGAAGATGGCAATCTCATTGGCAAGCTCACTCAGGGAGAACTGTCGAACCTCATCGGCCGAACGATTGACAAGGATGGCTATGTTGTGGACAGTGCCGGCAATAGGATCGGGGAATGTACCTTGCTGGAGAATATACCCCCAGAGCCAGAGCCCGAGGAACCGGAAATGTCCCCCGAAGAGCGCGAGCAGCTGGCTCGACAGGAAGAGGAGAATGAGCTGGCCAAAAAGATGTGCTCAATTGTTCAGCAAGCTCTGGACTCCTTGGAACCGATGTGTCGAATGATCACTCAGGTATTCACCCATCCACTTAATAAACATACTTCTAATAGGAACACTTTGCTGACGCTGATTCGAACAGCATATCGAAAAGGCCAATAGTACACCCAAGGATGAATTGGATGAAGAAGCACTGGTCAAGGAGGTAAAACCGTTGATCGAAGAGGCTGGCACCATTCTGCAGGAGTGCAAAGGAGCACTGCGAGCGTTGGATCCGGATGGCCACATTGCTGCCAACGCCAAAGCCCGCAGTGCCTCCCAAGAAGCCACTCCACAGGAGCATCATCTGGCGGAATTACTGAAGGACTTGACACAGCTAGTGACGGAGACGATCGAACGGGGTAAGAGTATGATTGCCGACATGCCGCATGCGAAGAAAGAGATCAACCCGCTCTGGGCGCTGTTGTCCGAGCCGTTGTTCCAGATCATCGCGGCCGTCGGTCTCTTGCTCAGTGGCGTTCTGGGTCTTGTGAGTAATCTTCTGAATGGTCTGGGTCTGGGAGGCCTTCTTCAAGGGTTGCTCGGTGGCTTGGGCGTGGACAAGCTCCTGGAGGGTCTGGGACTGGGGACCATCACGCAGGGGATCGGGCTGGGTGGAAAGAAATAGTGCTGTATATCTCTGAAATCTGAAATCTCGATATGTGTTCGATCGGGCGTTTCTGTGTCTCTTTAGTGACTGGTTTCATTGCTTTGGGAAGAGAGGAAAATGAGGTGGAAGTGGAGGGCAAAAGGATGCGGGAAGTCTGTTTTAGGGATGCCGAGCGGCCGTAGGAAGTGATTTCCGACGGTTGGCCCTGATATACGCAAGGGCCTCGTTAAGAGGTGTAATATCATCCAGTCTTTGATGTGATATTAACCGCCAGCACAAGATATGTATGTCACATGAAATGCATTTATCTCTCCTGACTGATAGAGCAGCGCGCCAACTAGTAGCAATGACATCAACTTACATGGCAGCCTTGTGGGAGTGGCTCAGCACTGCCCCTTCAGCTCAACAGCAAGACACTCGCTAGATGCACTAGGCAGTGAATGCAAGTCGAGATACCCCAACAGCCACCCAGAAACATTGTGTGATTCGAGTTTCTTTTCTGTTGGCTTCACTGGCTGACTGACTGACGTGGGCCAATGGTGTTGCTGAGCCAAACACAACCCTGGTTGAATCGCCGCAGCGACGCGCCCACAAGGCGCTTTCCTTCTCTTTCCCCTCCCATGGTCTCTCTTATTGCACAAGGCTGAGGCAGCTAGTAGGGCCAGCTGAAAAGCTCTTTCACCTTGACCTTTCAGAACTACCACTTATAAGTAGCTGTTTTCTACTTTCCTCCTGGTTCTGTTCGGTTGTGTTACTCTATTGTATCGTGGAACCTCGCCATCTCCTCGCCATAGTGGTAATTCCCAGACTGCACCCGGATATCTCCCTTTGCAAACCTCAGCTTCAAATCTACTGGCTTATCGGCATAGCCTGCCTTCTGGATCGGAAAGTCATCTCTCTTGTCCTTTCTCCTGTCGTTTTAAAAGAAAAAATACAGATCTCCATCTACACCGTGATGGCCAACCAGAAGTGAGTGCAAGTCACTCGCAGATGATCCATACAAAAAAATCACTGACTTATCAGCACTAGAATCTGTCGCGATTTTGCCCGAGATGGGAAATGCAAGTTTCGACGCTGCAAGTTTTCACACGATACTTCCCGCGACAACAACCGTAATGCGCCTCGCCTAAACACGAGGAGACCCGAGCCACCAGCTAGCGAGAGCGACTTTCGTGCCTGGAGACGAAACCTGTGGGACCCCAACCGGGACTATCCATTGGGGCATCGGCTTGGAAGCTTTCTGCGGGAAGCACAACGATTGATCGATCAAGATGTCGGGGTGCAGCAAGAGGTGATCCGCGCCCTGGCTGAGGAAGGCGGCTTGAAGCGCATGAAGGAGTTGATCGACGAAAACATCCTGGCAGCCCGGTCCTCTACACAGAAGTCGGTCATCCTCGATCAGCAGGTGGTGCCTTTTCTGAACATCGTAACGCATCCTGGTGTGCGGAACTCTCTGGTTCTCGAGCAGGCTGTTGGAACGATCTATGCTTTCCTCTATGGCTTGGCGGGCAGACGGGCATTGGTCCTGCTGGGTTTCCTGGCAGACATGCTACCATACAACAAGGACCAGGTCACGGAGAATCAGATCAACCGCCTCGAAATGTCTCTCCTGACATTTTGGCACATACTTGAGCTGAATTCAGAGGCGTACGTCCACGAGGGCCTCAAGCTATTGGCCAACCGCTTCCAGTCCATCGTGAAAGATCATGAAGTCTCGCAGGCGCAAGGTGCTCTGTACAATGTCAGGGTCTACTTGCAAAGAATTCTGCATCGACTCAGTATCGGTGCAGCACTTCCAAGCATAGCTTCTCCTGGACAGCCTGCCCCAAAGAGTGACAAGCTTCCCTCGTCATTCATCATCCACCGCACTCCCCCGGGGGGGCGCCACAACAACGATTCGGCGGACATCTGCGACATTCAGATCATGCCCACATCTGAAGAGATCCTGTCTCCACACACCGAGTATCTTCCCGTGAAGAACCCTCGACAGTGGCATATCAGCGGTGTCGCCGGGCTCCTGGACCGCAACTTCCGATTGCTCCGTGAAGACACGGTCGGGCAGTTGAGAGACGTCATCCATCATCAGCTTCGGCCCGAAGATACAGCACACACAAGACAGGGTAACCAAGTCCGGACGTACGCATATCCGAACGTTAAGGTGGCTTCCTTGTCCTTTGATCGACATGCAGGGCTCCAGTTTGCGATCAGATTCCGTCAGCTTGCGCAGGTGAAGGGACTGCGTGACAAGCAGCGTGAGGAATGGTGGAGCCAATCTAGGCGCCTACAAGGTGGCGCCCTTGTATGCCTCATCGATAAGAGTGGAGGAGACGTACTGTTTTGTACGGTAGCTGAGCCACCCAGGTTGCCGCCCGGCACACCTCAGCCCAAGGATTCCCCGTCACTCTGGAAGGAGAAAGATGTCTCAACTGTCGCTTTGGAATTCGTTGACCCTACAAACCATCATGTGCAGTTTGTTCTGGATCGTTATCGTCCGCGTGGCGCAGTCTCTCCCGTCACCCTAGTGGAGTTTCCCGGCATTCTGCTACCAGCCTTTGCTCCGACATTGCGCGCGCTCCAAAAGATGAAGCGAAGTGAAGACCTACCTTTCCCGAACCTGCTGGCTCCAGCGTCCTCCGAAAATCCGGAGCAGGTGGCAGAAGTGCCTCCGCCAGCGTACGCTCTCAAGCCCGGGTTCAAGTTCGATCTTAGCTGCTTAATGACCGACGAGACCGAACTGTATCTCCGTCCCGGCCAGGCTTTTGACATGGAGATATTTCAACAGAAGTCGATTCTTGATCCGGCACAAGCCGTGGGCCTAATAAACACCCTTCAGCACCAGGTAGGTCTTATACAGGGCCCTCCAGGCACAGGGAAGAGCTACACTGGAGTTGCCTTGATCAAAGTGCTGCTAGCCAATGCGGCCAAAGCCAAAGCCAATATTGGACCGATTATCTGCGTCTGTTATACCAATCATGCCCTCGACCAGCTTCTTGAAGAGCTGTTGGAAAAGAAGATTACGACACAGATCGTCCGAATTGGATCGCGCTGCAAGTCCGAACGCGTCGAGAAATACACCTTGAGCAAATTAGCCGACAGGCCTCCGCAGACCAAAGTCGAAAAGAGTTCGATTTATCACCTCCATGTTCAACTCGAGGAGTGTGTAAAGGAATTCGATGCTCTACGATTATATTCAGAAGGATCTGAGGCTAACTTGAAGCGGTTTCTGGAGCGCCATAACCCTAGTCATTATCGCCAGCTTTTCAGCAACGACGAGGAGGGATGGATAACTGCGACGTCAAAGAAGGGCAATAATGCATTTCGGCAGTGGATAAACAGAGGAATTAAGTCGACGGAGAAGCCCCGATCTATCGGTATCCTCGAGAATATAAAACTCGAGCAAATGAGCGTGAAGGAACGGCAAATGATCTATGAGCACTGGCTCACGGAGAATAGACGTCAGAAGCACGACAAAGCAAAGAATCTGGTGCATGAACAAAAGAGGAGCAAGGAAAAACTGAACGATGTTCGACACGAGGTCGATCTGCGATGTCTCCGACAGGCACAGGTTATCGGGGTTACGACTAGTGGCCTCGCTCGAAATCTCAAGATGCTTCGCCGCCTTCAGTCCAAGGTAGTGCTGTGCGAAGAGGCTGGAGAGGTGTTGGAGGCTCATCTCCTGACAGCCCTTCTGCCTTCCGTCGAGCATGCCATACTCATTGGAGATCACCAGCAACTTCGCCCGCAGATTCAAGACTACAACCTTTCTCGAGAGAACTACCGAGGTGGTGAACAGTACTCTTTGGATCAATCATTGTTTGAGCGACTGGTTGATCCCGGCGAGGATGGCCCAGGGGTGCGGATGCCGTTTAGCACGTTGGAAACGCAACGCAGAATGCATCCTTCCATCGCACAGCTGGTCAGAGACACTTTGTACCCTCGCCTAGAAGATTCCCACTCTGTCTTGGAATACCCGGAGGTATGCGGGATGCGCCAGAGGCTGTTCTGGTTTGATCATCAACACCTCGAAGCCGACAATTCCAGCACTGATGCGGTAAACACCTCACACTGGAACGCGTTCGAGGTGGAGATGACCACCGCACTAGTCGCTCACTTGATCCGACAAGGCTGTTATAGAGCGGGAGAAATTGCTGTCCTGACCCCTTACCTGGGACAGCTCCATCGGCTGCGGCGTCGGCTCAGCGAGTCGTTTTCGATCGTCCTCGGCGATCGTGACCAGGATGATCTGGAGGCGGCAGGACTAAATGAATCAGACGCAGGTAATCCTCCGGTGTCTCGATCAAATGCACTACAGACCGTTCGTGCAGCCACCATTGATAACTTCCAGGGTGAGGAAGCCAAGGTTGTGGTAATTTCGTTGGTCAGAAGCAATGCCCAGAGACGCTGCGGGTTTCTACGTACCTCTAACCGCATCAACGTTCTGCTGTCCCGTGCAAAGCACGGCATGTATATCATAGGTAACGCCGCTACCTCGATGGATGTACCGATGTGGCGCCAAGTGGTGGAGATCTTAAAGGACAAGGACAACTTTGGCGCCCAGCTCAAGCTACAATGCCCACGCCATCCAGAATCCCCTATTGCTGTTTCGGAGCCCGACCACTTCGTGCAATTCTCCCCAGAGGGCGGCTGCAATCAGCGCTGTGCCAACCGATTGCGATGCGGTCATGCCTGTAAGCAGAAATGCCATTCGACGCTGCTCCATGATGCGGTCTACTGCCAGGAACCTTGTCCAAGACATTTGAAGGGATGCGATCATGCCTGCCCGAAGCACTGTGGCGATAAATGTCCCCAACAATGCCAGGTGATCGTGTTCGACGCCAACCGGAAACTCAGATGTGGACATGCTGCAGTGGAGCTCCCATGTTGGCAGGCGCAAGATCCGACGCAGGTTAAGTGTCCAGTGCCTGTGGTGAAGCAGGTGCGCGGGTGCAAGCACACGGTGACAGTGCCCTGTCATATCAACGTCGAGGATTCCACGTTTAATTGCCCAGCAGTGTGTGGAGCCATTCTGGCCTGCGGGCACCCTTGCCGACGCAAATGCTGTCAGTGTACTCGGTATGATGGGGACAACAATGCTCAAGTCAACCATGGCCGATGCGAACAGCCGTGTGGTCGCAATTACTCGACGTGTGCACATAGCTGTACTCGGATCTGCCACGAGCCGGAGTCCTGTCCTCCGTGTGAGGCCCCTTGCGATGTTCATTGTGGCCATTCCCAGTGCCCCAACAAGTGCTGTGAGCCCTGCGTTCCCTGCGCCGAGACTAAATGCCCATCGTCGTGTCCTCACAGTTCATGTACGCTGCCCTGTGCGGCTCCTTGCGACAATGTGCCTTGCTCCAAGCGCTGCGAGAAACTTCTGCCCTGTGGCCATCGATGTCCCTCTATTTGTGGCGAGATTTGTCCGCCAGCTCCTTTCTGCCAGATATGTGCTGCTCCAGAGGTCAAGGACCGCGTTGTTGATTTTATCCTCGGCGAGGCATATCGGGAGATAGACCTTAATGAAAACCCCTGCATCTTTCCTCGATGCGGACATTTCTTGACCATGGAGAGTATGGATGGCCAGATGGACATGAAAGGACACTATGAGTTGGATGCCGACGGTAAACCAGTCGCGATCACCGAGTCATCCAGGCCATTTTCCGTCGAGGACGTCAAAAGATGTGCCACCTGCCGGGGATCTTTACGGGATATTTCTCGGTACGGTCGGCTGGTACGTCGGGCCATGTTGGATGAGGCCACAAAGAAATTTATCTTGTACCTCAACAATGAATACGTTCCAATGGCCCAGGAACTGCCAAAGCTAGTTACGGCACTACCTGAGGCCAAGAATTTGGCTGGGTTGCTGGCAATGTTCCAAATCGGTGAAGCCATCCGGGTTGATGGTTCTGGTAACCAACAAATCAAACGCTTGGGGGATCTCATGAAGAATAACAAAATGAATCGCTGGGATGGACTCCTCCAACTGAGGAAGCGCATGGTCAAATACTACTCCAGGGTTCAAGTCGAAGAGCAACCCTTCAGTCGCGTTCAGTACCTGGTGGAGCACGCACGGCGGCAGAAAGAATCCCAAGGGACGTTCAAGTTCAATGAAAGTGTGTTGCAAACGAAGGGTGTTTTGCTAGCACAAGCACTTCTCATCCGGCTAGACATTGCACTGGTCGGCGACTTTCTCTCGCTTTACAACGTTGCAACTCCACTGTCAACACGGCGTGAGCTTTTGGTCGATCTGCAGAAAAATATGGATGACTGCCACAGCCTCATCCAGCTAGCCGGTGACCTGCATCGAGTTGCCCATCAAGCTGAGGGCTACATCTTCCTGGCGCAGCTCTGTGCTCTGCAGCGATCACACATAACAGATGTAGCCGATGCCGAGCGTCGGCTTACTGAAGGCTGCCAAGCCCTAGATGCTGCCGAGCAACTTTGTAGGCAGTATCCAGGCCAAACCCAGGGGTTTTCGGAAGAGATTGAGAGCGCCAAGGCGATGTTAAGAGGCTCAACTTTCTATAGCGCCGTCTCCAACGAAGAACGCATGGCAGTGATCACGGCCATGAACCGCGAATTCATGGGCACTGGCCACTGGTACTATTGTCCAAACGGGCATCCTTTCACGATCGGCGAATGTGGAGGCGCGATGCAAGTCTCAACGTGTCCCGAGTGTGGTGCCCCAGTTGGGGGCCAGGGACATCAAACGGTCGACGGAGTTACGCGTGCAAATGACTTGGAAACGGGACTAGCAAGTTTGAGACTTGAATGATGTGAGATTAGACAAGGGGATAGTTGAAGTTGTTGGGAATGAGGTAGTTGACTAGCTGTTCTATGTTGCTGATATGTCATCTGTAATGTTGGTGCGCAATAGCCCAGAAAATACCGATAAGAGTAATGAAATATATTGCTTATTATTCTTTACCTAGTTAAGTAGGATTTGGCAAATGATATCTTATAAATCGTGAGTCGTGAGATAGACTTAGGGTGACTCATGTTGGCTCATGTTGATGGCGGATTACTCAGTGGCGGGAATCTCTTACCAATCGGGATTCCATCACCAACTTCCAGCGAGTATAAAATAAGCAGCAACCCAACTACAACCACGTACCAGCCATTGCATGTTTCCAAGTACATCAACATGACTACCAATCATTCCCACAACATCCTAATTACCGGAGCCTCTGGCTACCTGGGAGGAACTCTCCTTTCCCGCTGGCAAACAGCCCAACTGCCCTCCCACGGCACCCTGTATGCTCTCGTGCGAACTGAGCAACAAAGCCAAGCTGTGCAGCAATACGGCGCGACTCCGTTATACATAAACCTCGATGGCGACCAGAACATTATCCAGACCATCGTCGACCATGAAATCTCCATCATTTATTTCCTTATCGACGCCGCCAGCGCCTGCACTCAGATACCCATGATCCAGGCTCTGGGCCAAGTGCGCGAGCGCACTGGGAAAACCGTCCATTTCTTGCATACTTCTGGTGCTAAGCTATTCAGCAGTCATGCTGGACATCCGACCGATCGTGCATTCTCGGACGCTGATCCAGGACTGTATGAAATGCAGAGGACTGCGAAGCCGTCGCATCCGTGGCTTGGGCCAGTGAGTGCCATCTCTTTTTCTGTATCTTCACAATTGTCTATATACTTACTGAGTCTAGGCTTTGGAAGCTAATAATACCGTAATTGCTACGGCAGAAGCACATGGAGTACGCAGCTACATCTTCATTCCGTGTGTGGTCTACGGACCAGGAGAAGGGTTCGGGAACCGCATCTCCATCCAGACGGTCGCGATTGTCAAGGCAGCCCTCAAGGCGAAGCGTGTGTATCGTGTGGATTCGGGACGGCCTGTATGCATTTGTTCCTCGTCTTGTTTTGAATCTTACTCTAACTTAAGGCTAATGTGGCATAGGTCTGGCCCGTCGCTCATATCCAGGACACCGTCGGTCTGTATCTGGATCTGCTTCGGAAAATGCTCCTAGAGGAAACGCTGGATTCGGGTCGACAAGGGTACTACTTGGCTGCTTCCGGCACAGTGGCTTGGGATGATTTGTATAGTGCTATGGCACAAAGGCTGGCGGAACGAGGAGTGATTGAGGATGCTACGGTGGGGGATGCCAATGATGCTGTCCTGGAGGAGATAGGCGAGGCGCTGAGTCGTCCGAAGGGCTTTGTGCCTGTGGAACTGGGCGGAGGGTAAGTTTCCGAAGAATTGATGCTGGCGAGATGTACTTGTACTGATGTTGGTAGATGTGTGCTGGATGCGCAGCATGGTCGACAGTTTGGCTGGCGGCCTCGGTATAGCCCCGAGCATGCTCTCACCACGGCAAAGGACGAGGTAGATTGGATCTTGGAGCATCTAGACCGGAGTTAAAAGGTGTTGACACCATGATATGAGCGATTGACCAAGAGTGCTTGAGGGGTTGTACATAGTATTGGTTGTGATACTATTATTACATATAAACTAAAGAATTTGAATAAGATGTCTATAACCTAAAACAGCCGAGAAAGGATTCGGAAATGTATACTAAAGGGTACGCCACAAGGTAGCAAAAGTGTGACTGTGTTAGCCATCATTCTAGGCCTTGGAAAGATCCCCTCTCATGCGATCATAGTTGACCACAGCCTCCAGCAGCGTCTGAGTACCGAGAGCACTACATAGAAGAGTCAGAAACAATATAAGCACAACAACAACAACACACTTACCAATCAGCCGGGCTACAATACTCCTCGGGATGATGACTGACACCCTCCTTGCACGGCACAAAGATCATCGCTGTGGGACAATGCCGACTAGTATAAACACTATCGTGGCCCGCTCCACTAGTCAATTGCATCCATTGGTCCTTTCCGACCAGCTGCGTGGCTGCATCCTGGATAGCGGTGATGCAGTGCTCGTCGAACTTGACAGCCGCAGAATCAGTATCCAGCGTCCAGTCCAGCGAGACGCCCTTGCCGTCCTCCTGCGCAATTTCAGCAAACGCCTCCAGACATTCGTCCTGCACCGCGTGCACCACAGCGTCCTGGGGATGGCGGATGTCCAGGGTGAAGGTCACTTTGGAGGCAACTGTGTTGGTGGAGGAACTGCGAGGCAGCTTCATCACACCCGTGGAGGCGAGTGCGCCATGTCGTTTGGCAATGGCATTGGAGGCCACGATCATCTTGGACGCAGCGAGAACGGGATCCCGCCGCGCTGCCAGGGGTGTCGTTCCGGTGTGGGCATCACGACCACCCACCGTTATGGTGAACCACCGGTATCCCTGCGCTCCACGCACGATACCTACAGACTTGCCCGCCTCCTCGAGGATAGGTCCCTGTTCGATGTGGAGCTCGAAATGAGCACCGAGCGGATATCCAGTAGCTGAGTCATGGGAGCAGGCCACCGAACCGAGGAAGCCGTGGCGCTCCAACTCTGAGCGCAGGGTCACGGCCGGGTTGTAGATGTCTGTCAGTCCCCAGGCTTTTTCTAGGGGGATTTCTCCAGCCCAGACACCGGAGGAGCACATGGACTTGGGGAACCGAGCACCTTCCTCACTGTGTGCCAGTGGTTAGAATGATGGTGTAACATCAATGAGTATGCAGGAGTTAAGACGTACTTGGTCCAGTTAACCAATCCGATGTCAAAGTTGGTTCGGAATCCATTCTCCTTCATGGTGCGCAATACCTCCAGGGCTGCGAGAACACCCAGAATCCCGTCATAGCGACCACCTCGGGGCTGAGTGTCGAGATGGCTGCCCATGGCCGTCATAGGCGCGGGAGAGCCCAGGGACCCTCGCTGTCTGGCAAACATGTTGCCCATCTGGTCGACCGTCACTGTACAGTCCAGCTTCTCAACTTCTTCCCGCAGCCAATGGCGCACTTTGGCATCCTCGTCAGTCAGGCATAGTCGAGCCATACCGGTCTCTGTCGAACCTCTGCCATTCAGTGGTCAGCTTGTATATTCCATCTCAACAGAGACTGGGGAAGTTTCCAACGGGCGCATCACTTACTCGCCGTAGCGATGGGCAGCTCCCCATTCACATGTTTGATGGAGAGTCTCCATGAGGCGATCCGAGTTGATGCGAAGGCCTGAACCCGACGCGGTGGACAGCCAACGGCGCCAGGCCGGGCGCGACAACTGGCGGGTAAGTGTACGGCCAAACATCTTCGGAGCGTAGAGGCGCAGCTGTAGTAGTTACTGGACTCTACCAGTTTGCTGGTACAGGTCGAGTCTTATACCCAGTACGAAATACATTGCTTTCGAAACGAGGGAGGAATTCCGTTTCCGGGTTTGCCTCTGCGCCTTCTGGGGACAAGTAAAATGAGGGTTTGTCGCGAGAGGGCGCATCCCTTCTCGGCAACCGGGAATGAAAGTCTTTTTCCCCGCCCGTTATATATGGAAGCGCACCATCCAGTCAGTGGGATAGATGAGAATTCAAAAGAAATCTCATCATAATGTCCACTTTCCGCAGGCCGATCTACGTGAATCACAGCTCGTCCACGACCACCTCGGCGGCCTCCCCGGGGGCGCTGGCCTTCCACCAACGATTCCCCGGCTATGCGCCGAGCCCGCTGGTGCCGCTGCCCGCTGTGGCTGAGGAACTAGGAGTGCGTGCTGTCTACCTCAAGCAGGAGAGCAACCGCTTCGGTTTACCCTCTTTTAAAGTCCTGGGGGCCTCCTGGGCCATCTACCAGGCCATCCGCTCGTTTGTACAGTTACCAGAGGGTACACCAGTTGACACCTTGATCGAGCGGGTGCGCGCACAGTCCGCGCCGATTACCCTGCTCGCGGCCACCGAGGGCAACCATGGCCGTGCTGTGGCTCGCGTCGCCCGGCAGATGTCGCTCCAATGTCACATCTACGTCCCGTGCACAATGCACGCCTACACTCGGGAAAAGATCCGCTCCGAGGGAGCCGAAGTCAAAGTGGTGGACGGGGACTATGACCACGCCGTCGAGACCGCTGCCAAGGCCGCCAACCAAATGTCCCAGGGCATCCTGGTGCAGGATACGGCGCTAGAAGGCTACGAAGAGATCCCGGCCTGGGTGGTGGAGGGCTATGCCACCTTGCTCCAGGAAGCCGACGCCCAGCTGCACGCCCTGGGCCTGCAGAACAGCCTCGTCGTGGCCCCGGTGGGCGTGGGCTCCTTCGCGGAAGCTGTCGCCACATACTATAAGTCGCGCGACACGCCCGCCACCGTCGTGGCCGTGGAGCCGGATACAGCGCCTAGCCTGACGCACAGCTTGCAACAAGGCCATCCAAGCTCCGTCATCACTAGTCCCAGCATCATGGCCGGCATGAACTGCGGCACGGTATCGTCCGCCGCCTGGCCCCTGCTGCGGCAGCTAGTCGACGTTAGTCTCACCATTTCGGACTGGGAGAGCCACTGCGCCGTGCAAGACCTGGCTGCCCAATCCATCGACTCCGGTCCTTGTGGTGCTGCTTCCCTGGCTGCCATCCACCGGCTGAAGGCGGAGGCTTCACCGACCTCGACTTTCTTTTCCCCAGATTCCGTCATCCTGCTCCTCAGCACGGAGGGCTCTCGTCCCTACGAGGTCCCAATGGATGTCTCCGGGGATGATCCGGTGGCACTGACACAGGTGCTCACGCGGATCAATTCCTCCAATCCCACGTTGTCCAAGACACAGGGCGCTGGAGAATCAGCCATCACCAACTACCTCTGTGCCTGGTTCGCCCATCGTGCCATCGAGCACCATCGCATCGAGACGGCGCCCGGACGACCTTCGGTGGTGGGCATTATCCGCGGCTCCGGCGGAGGAGCGTCCGTCATGTTGAACGGACATGTCGATACAGTCAGTCTGACCACCTATGATGGCGATGCACTCACAGGCCATTTGGGGGTGAAAGATGGAAAGGAGGCCGTGTTTGGTCGCGGCACGTTGGATATGAAGGGTGGTCTGGCGGCCGGGCTCTCAGCCCTTCTCGTGGCCCGAGAGCAACGACTGGCTGGAGACGTGATGGTCGCAGCGGTAGCAGACGAAGAAGATGCTTCGCAGGGCACCCAGGACGTGATTGCGGCAGGCTGGCGGGCTGATGCGGGGATCGTCCTCGAGCCGACTAACATGGCCATCGCGCACGCGCACAAGGGCTTTGTGTGGGTAGAAGTGGAGATTTTGGGCCGAGCGGCCCACGGGTCCCAGCCAGCCGATGGGGTGGACGCCATCTTGAACATGGGGCACCTGCTCCAGGCATTGCGTGAGTATCAGACGCAACTGCCCATTGACCCGGTGCTAGGACCGGGGTCACTGCACTGTGGAGTCATCCAGGGCGGAGAAGAAGTCTCCTCGTACCCTGCCAGCTGCACACTGACTCTGGAATACCGCACTGTGCCGGTGCAGACCAATGAGATGATCCTGGCTGAGCTGGGTGCCATCCTAAAGCGAATAAGTGACGAGCATCCCGACTTCCAGTATCGAGAGCCGCGCATCACGCTTTGGCGCCCCAGCCAGCATGTTCCCAAGGATCATCCCGTGGTGCAGCAATTGGTCCAGCTGGGCACCGAGGTTGTCGGACAACCTCCCCGGGTCCAAAGTGCTCCGTTCTGGTGTGATGCCGCATTACTCACTGAGGCAGGGACCCCAAGCGTGGTGTTTGGCCCATCGGGGGCAGGCTTGCACTCGCGCGAAGAATGGGTGGAGGTGGACAGTATGCGGGAGCTGCGGGAGATTCTGGGGCAGTTTATCCAGCAATTTTGTAAATAGATAGAGACAACATGGTTAGGCACTATGTACACGTGGAGGAGAGGATATATAGAGTGAAAGAATAGACCTGAAAAATCCTTGAGCAATTGTTGTTGATGATATGATCTAGTAACTACTTACTAACATCGGGGCGAAGTTGGTGGAGATTAGTCATGTGGTGACTCAAAAGCCTTGTCTATCAGGCCAATCACCGGCTGAATTCACCGACTTCCCCCCTGAACATAGAAGGCGGTGAAATAAGCTACCCTTTTCTGTCCCCGCCTTCCCAAAGGGTAGCCTTTCCCTTCTTCTCCATCTCTCCTCCATCTTCCCCTCTTCCTTCTTATGTGTAACTTCCCTGCTCTCTTGTCTTGTGGACTGCCTTCTATGCCTTCACTATGGCATTCCCCATAGTCCACTCTTCTTAAATTTTTCTTCAGGCGGCTCGTCCCCAGCTTACCTCCCTCCCCACGTCATGGCCAACTCCTCCGACGCTCCCCCACCATCCACCGACGACGACCACTGGGCGCAATGGCTGCCCTCCGTCTACCCAGATGCCCTCCCGGGCGTGGTAGACGCGGAGGCTCTCTCATCTATGACTCCTCAGTTGCAGGATGACTGGAGCTCACTGGAGATGCTTTCCAGCGACAACCTTTGGTCGACGCAGCCGGATTCCACTAACGACACAACGATCATTTCCCCGCCCGATGACTTTGTCAATGTCTCTCAGTGGCTCGCTGGCGCATATCGTCCCCCTGTCCCCTGCATGTACTGTCAACAGCACCGACTGCAGTGCCTCATCATTCGCACCACCCCGGCCAATCCGAACCCCGTGACATCCTGTTCCAGTTGCGTCGCCCTCTTCCGCGAATGCAGCCTCGCCCGCGGCGAGAAGCGCCACCCTGCCGGCTTCGAAACCGTCTTTCCCGTATTCAATCATATGCATGGCGTCACCGAGTGGACTAGAGAGGAACTGAATTCTACCTCACACGCATTATCGGATTCACAGAATGGCCAGGCGCAATCGTCACATGACCAGGAAAGAAAGGAAGAGGACGGACAGCACAGGCCACGGTTTTCCCGAAAAGGTGCCAAAGTATTGCGGGATTGGCTCTATCGGAACCAGCATGCTCCGTATCCCACAGATGAACAGAAGGCAGCATTTGCTCAGCAGACCGGCCTCACCGAGAAGCAGATCTCCACCTGGTTTGCCAATGCCAGACGGCGCCATCGTATGGTTCACCGCACCTCCCGACCGAGTCAGATCTTCCGCAGCGGCTCCCCAATGCCCATTTCCCGATCGGCGGCCCTGACTCCAATGGAACGCTGGCAGCGATCACCACCAGACCAAGAACCCGTATCAGAGTCGGCTATTCAGCAAGCTATTGCCGCCGCCGGCACTGATGCCGCCTGGGATAATCCCAGCACACCTGGCGGCGCGAGTCCCAGTTCTCACCACTTCGCATCCTCTATTTCGAGTATCGACAGTGAACCGTCGCAGGCGTCGTCCGGGAGCTTCTCATCCGCCTGGAGTCATCAGTCGGAGAGCTTTCTGCCGTTCCCCCTATCGGATGGGCGGCCGCGATCCCATTCCCGTCGCAGACGGCCCAGGCGTCAGTCGGCCGCGGGTAGCCCGTTTCAGTGTACCTTCTGTGTGGATGCGTTCAGGAAAAAGCATGATTGGGTCCGTCATGAAAAGAGCGTACACCTGTCGTTGGAATCCTGGATCTGTAGCGTGGGATCGGGCGTTCTGGATCTGGCTGGCTCGGAGGTATTACAATGCGATTTCTGCGGAGCCTCTCCACTGACCGAATCTCATTTTTCGACCCATGAGTTCGACGTGTGTGCGGATCGCCCGCTATCAGAACGTTCCTTTCGGCGTAAAGACCATTTGATCCAGCACTTTCGCAAGTTTCATCACTGTACCACGGTCCCTGCCTTACGTGTGGAGGCTTGTCGCGTCGTGCCGAATGATGTGCAAAGCCGCTGTGGATTTTGCCAGCTAATCCTGCCAACGTGGGCAGCACGCGCAGATCATTTGGCGGAGCACTTCAAGAACGGACGGCGCATGGTGGACTGGTCAGGTGATTGGGGGCTGGGCCCCTTGCACCAGGCCATGTTGCGGGATGCTGTCCTGCCCGCGGATCGGTCTGCATACGTTGAGGGGGGTTCTTGACCGTCGCAGATACCATCTTCCAGGTATCATAAGCATATAAGCACCATCTGCCAGTGGGCGGTGGTTCTTAGACACCTGACGGTCGGATAGAGCTACTCTTCGGATTTTCGACTCTTCGACAAAAGCGGAGGCCGACCTTCACCTCCGCCGAACTTCCAACCAGATGGCTATACCCAGGCCGAACACATGCAGGCCATTAAGCCATCTAGGATTGCCCCCAGTGGGGATCTCGCCCTGGGTGAAGATACGACTCAAGGTCTACTTGTACGGAGCTCTCTCTTTGATTCTTACATGTGCAGGAGCACTAGACTGGAGTTTGCTCTCGACTGTCAAATGCGTCGGATACTATCAAGAGATCAGCCTGCTGCACGTTCGCGGCATGTCTTGATCAGCCTGTTGCGCCACTGATGCCGGCCAAAAAATTGTGTACACTTTTGGTCTCGACCTGAAGGTATTCTAGCGTAGAGCAGGACCGTGGAGGACGTAGAAAGTATCTCATTATGGAGCTGTAAGAGCCGTGTGATAGTTTATGCATAGTATACAATCCCGATTATGGTCCAAGCGCAGCGACTATATAATAGACAATTCCTAATGGCTGGCAAGTGGACCGCTGCTATCTTTTTTTTTTTTTTTTTTTTTTTTCCATAGTAACACTAGCATACTCTGTTTGAAGAAATATGGTATTTCCGACCGCTGAATTCTCATGTGGTGAAACGAAAATACTGCGTTTCTTACATATATACAAGTGTTCTAACAGAGTAACATGGATAGTAATACACAGAGAAACTTCTGAACTGTTGATCCAGAGTTATTTGAAGTTCTGCCTTTGGTTATTACTAGTAGTACTACTGCTTGTGCCGACGGTTAGCAATGGAAAAATATATAATAAACTACTATGGGACAGTTGCGCTATTTCTCTTCGCACGCTCGTCTGGCAACTAGTATAGAACAACACTAGGTATGATACTTAGCAGCAACTGGTTCTCACAAGAATATAATAGACCCGGTACTTTGCTACTACTTCTGCTTACAATGAATAGCACACCACAGTGATGGTTTTCGATCGGGTAATCATATTGCCGGGCTATCCGGGATTCCGCCCCGAAAACCAGCTACGTGCTGGCTAATTACGACCCTAAAGCAACCTGGGGACTCACACCCACAGCAAACGGAGGCCAGAATTTCAGATCTATTGACGCATCATCGACTGCATCATGCATCATGCATCCCAGCCATCCAGGAAAAATCTTCGTATATACATTTGTCTACTGGAAGAATATATCACACACTAAGGGGTACCCCAAGGGCCCCACAGGAGGTATGCTTTTGTACAAAACCATGAGGAGAAGAGGTATCGTGCAAGAGTCGTCATCATGAAATCCGCATCATTTTCTTCAGCCCGTGCAGGGACACGGGCTTGACCAAATATTCATCCACCCCCGCCGACAGCGCTTGTTGCTGGCGGTCTGCCGACCCCAAGCCCGTCACGGCGATGATGCGCGAGGGAATGACGCCGTTCTTCTTTTCGTATCGTCGGATGTGGTCCGTCGCGACGATGCCGTCCATCACGGGCATTGAAATGTCTGTTCAATACGGTCAGTTGTACTCCGGGTGCTGAGACAGGGAGAGGTGTCTTACCCATCAAGATGAGATCGTGGCGCCGCGTGGCTTCCTTGTACGTGTTCAGGGCAAGTAGTCCGTTGGAGGCAGTATCGTAGCTGCAACCAATCTTTCGAATGAACGTCGCCAGAATCTATGGACCAAAATTAGTCATGTCATGCAGGGAACTTTTGGCAGGATTCTCGACAAACCTTTAGATTGATGTCGTTGTCATCTACGATGAGAACATGTATGTCCTTGGGAGCCTTACTGGGCGGATGAGAATGTGCGGGCTCCAGGGGCGTACAGGGAGAGGCGAAATCAATGGCCGAATCTGGGGCACTTGGTGGCGTCAGACCGGGTGATGCGGACAGGGAGGGTTGCAGTGGCATCGGTGCCGGCCGTGAAGGCGGGCGATTGAGCGCAGCTTCACGGGCCAGGGTCTGCACCTGCCGGATGGCGTCGTCAAATTTCTGGGGTCCGAATCTATCCTACTGTTAGTCTGGACAGATCACGACAGGGTGTTATAAGGTCGACCTACGGTTGAGATACCCGAACAACATTTGGTGCCAGCGCCTCGATTTGCGGCAACGGCTTGTTGCTATCCAGTACAATGAAGTATTTGAAACCGCGCTGCACCATCACGTCAAGGGGAGATGGTTTGTCTGGCGTCGGGTGCAGATCACCCTGCTCAACCACGGCCACGTCGCCCTGCGCGCGGTCCAAGGATTCGGCCAGTGACAGCGTCCAGCCCGGTTGCTGAACGAGCACCGACGTCAGCGAGCTCCGAATGGCCAGCTTGCGTTTGGCTTCGGCTGGCAGGATGCCCGTGGGGATCTCCCGCGGATTGGGATAACCGTCAAATCCAATCAGGCAGGCTGCCATAGGCGGCAGCGGCGTGGCGAGTTCGTCCGGGCTGCCGCGACGGGACGCCTGAGCGGCACTAGGATGCACGGGAATGTAGATATCGACCTGAGTGCCCACGCCGACCTCGCTGCGTACGTCGATGTGGCCTTCTAATGAGGCAACCAGCTGGCGCACAATGCTGAATCCCAGCCCGAGACCCTCCGACAAGGCGTCTTCCTGCGTAAAAGGAGAGAAGAGCTTGTGCCGGAGGAAGTCTGGACTAATACCCGAACCTGTGTCAGTGACCGACAGATGCGCCAAGACTGTGTGTGGATTGGACTCGCGGCGGGCCTTGGAGAGCGAAACCTCGACAAAACCGGCTTTGGTCCATTTCAGCGAATTGCCCAGCAGGTTCATGACGATACGTCGCCAGGCACCAGCGACCGACTGTATCTTCCACGTGCTCCGCTCCTGCACACGCACCACGACAGTGAGTTCCCCATCCGGCCGTGTAGAGATCGGCTGCGCTGGGCGCCCTGTCAGGGGAGCCACCGCTTGGGCCAATCGCTGGCCCGTATACTGAACATCGGTGACCTCTTCGATAAGGTCGCCGAGATCAAACACGGTTAGAAGGTTCGTCACGCTGGGTTTGGACTGGTCGGGGCTGGTCTCCTCCGTCGTCGTCAAGTTGTTGATCTTGGCGAAGTCCAGGCTGTTTGGCAGTTAGCAGGATGTGGTGTGGTAACGGTCAACGGGCAAGACACTTACAGGTGGTTCAGGGTGTCCAGCAGCGTCAACCCACAGCTCTTGACCATATTCATCCAGTGAGCCTGACTGGAATGCAGTGGGGTCGTCTGCAGCAGTTCTGCGCTGGCCAAGATACCATGCAGTGGCGACCGGAGCTCGTGGCTGACGGAGGAGATGAAATCCGACTTGGACTGCTGGGTGCTGGCCCAATCCACGCGGGCCACCTCGGAGATGATGGAGTCTCCGAACACTTTAAAGTAATGTAGCTCGTCGACGCCCAGTGCGCGATTGCTGGCCTGGGTCCAGACCAAGGTACCCGCCAGCCAGCGTGATTGATTCCAGTCCCACAATGGGTAGAAGAGCACACAGTAGGCATCGGGTAGATGCTGGCGCAGTCGACGGCAGATGTTCGACATGGTATGATCTCCTTCCGACCGCTCCTCTAGCGAAGGCGACAGAGATTGACCACCCTCCTCGTCAATCCAGTCCTGCAGATTGAAGAACTGACCATGGGGGAAGGCGGCGATCATCTGGTTGAGAAGAGCCTCCGTGATGGGTTGATTGGCGCTCACCTCATCCTGTTGGGCGCTTCCTAGCACCTCACACGGCTTTTCTGATATGTTGGAAAGGGAGCCCACGCCGGGCAAGTCGACCGGACTGGGGTAGGGATCGGCGAGGAACTCGGGATTGGCGGTGGTGGGGAGAGGCTCCCAGGACCCGGGCAGGCCGGGGCGAACACTGCTTGTTTCGTTAATACGCCTCTGCAACCCTTGGGTTGGACACGGTACTCACACTCCGGCGTTACACCGACTGGCATCCAGGAACACCACACCATCCAGATCCATCGAGTCGCGCAGGGTGAGGCTGGCGCGGGTGAAGATGCGAAATAGGCTTTCGGAGCGGGCCTCGCGTTCGATGACTGAGACGACCGGATATTCGGTGTGGTCGGACACCACGACGCTGGAATCGTGCGTCTCCGATCCGTCGGGCGGAAGAGCCTCGTCCGAGACCGCGACCGGGACGGGGCGTGGACCCGGTACGTTCACGGAGGTCGAGGTGGCGGTGATCTCGGAGCAAGTGACGGCGGAGAATAAAGAGGTTAATTCGCCCGTCATTTCGGAGGATGCGGACTGGAGCTGCGTGGGAGGCTCTCGCAACGGGTCGTCGGTTAACGACAGGGGCTGCGGGGGTGCAGGCTCAGTGCTGGGCACCAGCGTAGGCCCATGGCTAGGTCCAGGCACATCGGTCGGGTCAAAGGCGGGATGGTCTTTCACGAAGCTGGTCAGACCCTTGACAAGACTCTCGGCGCGGCGATGCGAATGGGAGATGCGAACGTGTTCGAGGTGCTGGGTGACGGCATCGGCCACCTCACGCAGGGAGGCGATCTCTCGATCCCCAAAGTCGGAACGAGGCTTATCGTCGATGACGCAAAAGGAACCGAGAACATGACCAGCGGGACTGTACAGCGGGACCTCGGCGTAGAAGCGGAAATAGGGCCATCCGGTGACATAGGGACGATCTTTGAAGAACTCCTCCTGGGTAAAGTCTCGGACGACGTAACGGGAGGTATTGGCGGTCACGTTGATGGAGTCGACGACCTTGGAGGGATCCTGACCGGTGAACAGGGCAATGGAATGCGGACAGACCCCCCAGATCAGGTCGAGGGTGCGGACCCCCAGGTAGATGCCATCATCGGGGTCATGCTGATCCTTATCGCGCAAAGAGATGGATTTGGTGGCTTCGGCGATCAGATATTGATTGGAGCCGTCGATGATGGAGATAAAGGCGCGGTTGCAGGCAAAGCGAAAGACAGCCAGCTGAGCCAGCGCCGTGAGAGTGATATCGGACGACAGCCGGACGTCGGGAGTGGTGGTGGAGGAGGAGGTATCTCCATGGGCGGCAGAGTGAGTCTCCTCTGCGGCCGCTTCCAGACGGAGGGCGGGACGATCGACGGTGCAATAGTACCTAGCGCGACGACGGTCAGACTGTGTAATGATATCGCAGTTGAATTGGAGAAAAGGGTGGTTATGATCGACATTGCAGGGAGTATTAGATCAGATCAGATCAGATCAGATCAGATCAGAGCTGATCCTGATCTGCTCTAAACCTCTCGGGGAAAAGGCGGAGAGATCCATGATTATTTAACTTACCGGGACAAATCTCGAATTCTCTCCCGCTCAGCCTCAGGGTGCTGGAAGGAGGCCGCCATCACTCACGGGACGCTGCTGGCATATCGTAAGATGGAAGAAGGGGAGGAAGACGGAGGGAAACCGAGAAGGAACAGGAGGAAGATGAAGGTGAAGGGGGGAAGAAAAACAAGGCGCCACAGCCGGAAAAAGAAAACGAAGGAAGAAGGAGAAAAAAAAGAAAGATGATGGCCAAACGAAGGAATGTGGGGAATTAGCGGCAGGGCGAGGAATAGTAGAGGGGGGTAGGGGGGAGGGGGGGAGGGGAGGTGGGATAGTATAGAAGAAGGGAGAAGGGAAAAAGGGAAAGGAAAAAGAAGATGGAGAGAGAGAGAGAGAGAGAGACACAAAGAAAGGGAACTCGGAGATAGCAAGCCGACTTCATTACTGCTAGTTAGTAGTTACTAGTACTGTTAGATACTTACTGCTACGACGACATCCAGTTGGAGCAGGAACGACTAAGCGACGTGTGACTGGCTGGCGTCCGAACCCGCCGCTGAGAATCTCCCACCCGCCAAAACCGGCTTTTTGCGCCGTCCGCCTGCCTGCTCATTGGCGGCCTGCCCCGCTCTCCCCGCTGGGCCAGACCTCTGTCGACCTCCCGCTAGTCCCCTTTCAGCATGGACGCCGTTGGGCCACGGCTGACTCATCTGCCGCCTGACGTCTCGGGCTTCCAGCCGATCAGCCTGAGGCAGCACCTGGTCACGGGTAATTCAGGCACCCGATAAATTGGGACAGGAGCCGATTGGAATCTCAATCATCCCGAGCGCCAACCCTGCATCCTAAGGCAGCAAAGATGCTGTCATCACGATTTATTCTCTGCACTAACTATACTATACTCTGCATAGAGCACATATGACGCGCCAGGCGTAAAGTAGGCTGTTAGGCCCGGACCCGCCGATCGGAATCCCGACAAGCTTCCCAGATCAACCATCGATCTGCCTCTCTTTCCTCTCCGATCGAATTCTATTCGATCGGATATGCAAGTCGCAGGGTGGAACCCTCCCCTCGTGCGAGTTTAACTTGAAAAGGGACTTCAGAGTGCGATCGACCCGATCGGGGAGGACAGCAGGAACTTAATAATAATAAAGTAATGACCGGGGCGGAATGTGACCTCCGCTCAAGCCCGCCGTCAACAAAACCACCGATCCGCTGCAGCGGAAACGAACAACCCCCTTCCACCACCCCCCTTGCCGCCTCTCCGCCCTCTTCTTGTATTTCCTACTTCCCGAATGGGCCATGTACGCCTGACAGAATAAATGCACTGAACTAAGATTATATTGTGGTATTACTCTTGTGACGGCGAAACTTACCACCCTAATTCGTATCTTGCATGTGTTCGAAGGATTGCGCCATTGTTGATTTCTAATCAATCCCCCCCCCCGCATTTGTAAAATACCATGATATATTATCAACCCCTACAATGTCTCTAACTATATATTATGCATCATGCATCCCCAACAGGGGGCAGGGACACCCATTGTTGTCTTGAAACCACACAGATAGTACATCCGCAATTCCATTCTCCTGCCAATATGTCCACTACCCCCCTTCGCACTGCTTTGATCGGCTTGTCATCCTCCGCCATCACCTCCTGGGCGGCCGATGCCCACCTGCCGGCAATCCAGAGTACTGCAGGTCGAGAGCTCTACCAGATCACAGCTCTCTGCAACAGCAGTGTGGCCGCTGCAGAATCCGCCATTCGGACCTACCAGCTGGACCCGACCATCGTTAAAGCTTATGGTAGCCCAGATGATCTGGCGGCCGATCCCGCCATCGATCTCGTCATCTGCAATACGCGCGTCGACAAGCATTATGAGACCGTGCTGGCCAGTGTTCGCGCCGGCAAGTCTGTCTATATTGAGTGGCCCATTGCCAGCTCGCTGACCCATGTGGATGACCTCCTCGCCGTAGCGGGTGCTAGTGGGGCGCGGGTGGCCGTAGGCCTCCAAGGCCGCTTTGCCCCCGCCGTGCTCAAAGTCAAGGAGATCCTGCGCTCCGGCCAGCTGGGTCGCCTGCTGAGCACAGAGGTCCGTGGCTTTGGCGGCACGTTCGATCGAGAGTTTCTGCCCCCGGGTCTGAAGTATTTCTCGCAGAAGGAAGTGGGCGGTAATCCCATCGTCATTGGGTTTGGTCATAGTTCGTCCTGATACCCCTTCTTCCTCTGGTTCTAGCCCTTGGCAATGAGCTCAGAGTAGCTGTGGCACACTAGCACTGACATAAGTATAGTGATTGATTATGTCCAATCGGTCGTGGGAAATGTGGTTGTCGGAACCGATGAAGTGCGTACGCAAATCCAGCGGCCTCGTATCCGCATTCGTAATCCCCAGACACGGGAGTTCGTGGAAGAGGTTGACTCAGATGTGCCGGATTTACTGAGTGTGCATGGTATGACCAGAAGCCTGCCGGCGATAATATGAATGCTGCACGGTACGCTAACAGGCGACAGGGTCCCTGCCTGAATCTCCCTATACAGTCCGCGGGGCTAGTCTAGTAGCATACTTTGCCCGAGGTCAGCCTTTCCCGGGAGATCCATCGCTCTCGTGGACACTGAACTGTGAAGCGGGAGCCATTCGATTGTCGGCGCCTGCGGGCATCTCGCTGCAGGCGGATGCCTACCAGAACCCGGCGACCATTTCGGTTCACCACCATGCCACGGACACGGTGGAGGCCGTAGAGTGGACGTGGTCGGAGGAGCAGCTGGAGGTGCCAGTCAGGGCCCGTTCTGTCCAGCGGACCCTGATCGATTTTGCCAAGGGCAACCCCGACGGTTACGTGTCGTTGGAGGACGCCGCCGGTCGGGCCAGGCAACTGGCTCGGTGGTTGGATGGCTCTAACAATTGATTCCTCAGTCGGTGGACGCACTCGTAGATGATAATGAATAGGTGTAGCACAAATGAGTGGATATGTAGCTCACGTTGAAACTCTATTGTGGATAGTCTTCAATCTTATTTAATTTCCAAGTTCTTTCGTCATTTATAGGTATTGGTCAGATGCGATTTGATATATCTGGTTTACCTGCTCGCTGCAACTAAAAGAAAAGGCCATCTTATTTTTGTTTCCCCCCTTGTCCACAGATGACGACGATTCAAGGAGACTTGAATGGCGTCTAGATAAAAGCCCTCGTCAGACAGCCTGGAGAGGAATAGAGAATAGAGGTGCAAGATTTGCCTGAGCGGCTATTACACACTCTATTCAAAAGCAAAATTACCGAATCCCAGCTATATCGCACATCTTACATGTTCAGAGCAAAGTAAGATGTCCCAATCTGCTCCTGGGACCAGCTCTTCATGAACCCTTCCCAGTCAACTGCCTTGACATCCGGATAACGGGCATTGTCCAGCTCGGGCCCAACAAAGGTCTGTCCATTGACCCAGTAGTAGTAGAAGAACCTATAAAAGTAACCCTCGGTTAGTCGAGATTGACAGGATGAAACAGGAAATTGAAAGTGTAGACTTACAAAGACATATAGCTGTAAATGTCCTGAGGGCTCTTCGTCCGCTTATCATGCATGGTCTTGTACAGGTCCTCGAGGGATCCGCGTTTTTCCAGTGTAACAGGAGTGCCGTAGACTTTTTCATACGACTTGGCAATCTCCTGGATCGTAGCACGGCCTCCGACAACTAAAGGCAAGAAGCCCATCCATTAGAACTAGTTCTCAAGAGGAATATTGGATTGACGACTTACACTTCAGCACACCCTTTGCTTCCGAATCCAAGACCACCTTTGCCGTATACTTGGCCGCATCATCGTAGGTCGTTCCCTCCATAATCTCATTACCGTCACCCCAGTACCGGAAGGTGTTGGTCTGAACATCCACAATGTTGAAGAAGGGACTGAAGATGGGCTCCATGAAGCCACCGATGAGGATATGCACTCCCGCAACCTTCGTCTTCGTATCGAGGTAGTTCTTGATGTGGATCATGGGATCCTTGGGGAACAACTCGCCCAACTTCAACTTGGTGTAATCGAGTGCCCAGTCGCTGGCCACGTAGCGCGGAACATTAGCCGATTCGCAAGCATCGATGAGAAGCTTCTGGCCATCCACCATGAGCTTGTCATCGCCCAGGTAGCAGCAGACAACGACATCGCAGCCTTGGACGAAGGTGGCAATGGCGTCCTGATCAAACGCCGTACCTTCAATTATCTCCAGCTTGGGAGAAGATTTCAAGGATTCGGGGACTTTCGAAGGGTTGCGGCAGTACCCTTTGATAGTCAGGGAGTCGTCACCAACATCGAGGAGGTGGGTGAGAAGGCGGCGGGCAAATTTGCCCGTGATACCTGCAATGCCGACCTTCATTTGGAGAATTGTTGAATGTAGGTGATAGGTTTAATTGGAGAAGTGTGTGTTGTAAAGAAAGAACTGTTCGATTGTGCAGTATAGTTCAGAACGTGCTTGCGACCCTTATATGAAGTACACATGGTGTTGGTTTGTAAAGCTGGCGCCACCCGGCCACTATATCAACTCCGAGCTGATTCATGTGTTGCGAGCATGGATTACCAAACTCAATTCATACCTTAATACCCACATGAAATGTTCTGCTCCAACAAGGTTCAAGTGGACTGCGAGATTGTCGTTGAAATTGGGGTTGTTAATCATCTCGGGCCTGAAATAACCCCCGAGATGGGAATGGTGACGTAATTATACTGGACGTTAATAATACGCGTAATTGGGATGAGGCCGAAAATCTATCTTTAACCTACATCTGCAACTGCGATACAAGATCTTATAAAAGGGGTTTCGTGGGTAGATGGATCGTTTTCCCCCGTAAACTGAATTCAACTTGTCGTTCCTGCCGCCATGACTGCCGTTCTTATTACTGGTGCAACCGGCAAACAAGGGGGTGCCCTCATCAGGAATCTTCTTCTCCGGAAGGCTCCCTTTGAGATCCTCGCCGTCACCAGGAACACCTCCTCCGCGTCTGCACAGAAGCTGGCTAGTTTGTCTGCAAATATCAAGTTGGTGGAGGGTGATCTAAATAACCCGGGTGCCATCTTCCGCAATGCTCAACGCTTAACGACCTCGCCCATCTGGGGAGTATATAGTGTGCAGGTAGGTCAATGAACCTGTCTTTGGTCTACAAAAATCGCTCTTATTGACTGCGTCTCGCCAGGCCGCAATTGGCAACAAGGCGGAAGAAACGCAAGGAAAAGCGTTGATCGACGAGTCTATCCGACAAAAGGTCAAGTTCTTCGTCTACAGTTCCGTTGACCGCGGCGGCGAGGAGCACTCGTTCCAAAATCCCACCAAGATACCCCATTTCATCAAGAAACATAATATCGAACACCACCTGGTAAACCGAAGCAAAGATGGCAACATGGACTGGGTGATTCTGCGCCCGGCCGCCTTTTACGAAAACCTAACTCCGGATTTCTTCGGCAAGGTTTTCACCACGTGCTTCAAGATGGCATTGGCTGGAAAGCCACTGCAGCTTGTCGCCACAAGCGACATTGGATACTTCGGTGCTGAGGCTTTCCTCAACCCGGACAAGTACAAGGGGAGGGCCATTTCGCTTGCCGGTGATGAACTCACCTTCGAAGGGATGGGATTGATCTTTGAACAGAAGACTGGACAGCCACTACCCATGACATTCCGCCCGATATGCTCGTTATTCATGGCCATGATGAAGGATATGGGATACATGTTCCAGTGGTTTCGAAACGAAGGATATAGGGCTGACATTCCGAGGTTGAGGGAGATCCACCCGGAAATGATGGACTTTGCAACCTGGTTGAAGAAGGAGAGTGGATTCAAGAAATAGCCGGATCTGGAAGGCACATGTGATGTACAGTATCGATAGTGTATAATAATCTACCCCATAGTATAAACCGGATAAAGGCAGTTGTGAAATAGCAGCTATCAGAATTGTCTTACGTTTACCCTGGTGTAATGATCGGAAAAGAGATGATTAGTACACATCGATTTTTGGAATGGTATCTATGACGCATATCGTACATCTATCTTCTCACCGACCGGCTTAGCTCTTGGTATGGAATTTTCCTTGTCAAAGCTCATCATGTCTAGTCTTTGCAATCTCGCGCATCGACAGCAGATTCTCCCTCCGCGTCCACGCCAGTCTCGCCGCACCGTCCGCCACCATAGTGATATCCTTTAACGACCCAACAATAGGAACTCCATGCCCGATAGCCTGCTGCACAGCACGGTGCACAAGCTCTCCATCGAAGTAATCGGTCAAGATGATTGCGTAGTCCACTCTCTCTTGTTTTGTTGCTTTTCCCGTTTTGTGTGGCTCTGTAGAAAGTCAGTCCTGATACTGAAACAGGGTTATGTGGTCCATGAGACATACCTGCCATAGCTTGCAAATAAACTTGGATATTATTTGCCAAACTTTCCATGTAGTTATTCTCGACTGCCGTGATCTGGCTACGCGTGAGAACCAAGTCGGGGATGTTCCCATGCGTCCACCAGGAATCTAAATTTAGCGGAATTTCGTCGAGCGTCTCCCCGTTTTCATAATCTCTGTTACCACCGAGCTGATCCTCTAGCAATGGCTCGAGCCCCAGCAGCAGCTCCACTGCCGGATCATAACCCTTTAACGTCAACCTTGTCTTCAGCACCGCCTGTATCAAAAATCCGTTATCACGACCCTGAACAACCAGAGTTTTCAACTGAGCATCACCGTCAACAAGCTCCTTCACAAGGCGGTACTGAATCCTATCCCCACTCCACGGATCTAAAGGAAGATATGGATACACTGACTGGCCCTTGCGGCGGCGCTGTGGCGACCCGTCGTACAACTGAACACCACAATGGGTTTCTCCCTGGTGAACAACCAAGACACGATCATACTGGTCGATCGCCGGATTGAGGTAGTGCGTGCAGAAGGAGCGCGGGGGAACGGCACCATCGAGGATGGTGATGCCGGCCTGCTGCCCGGCTCGAATAACTGTTTCTCTCAGCGTGTCGTTGAAGAAGTCGGGCACGCCGACTACGGCCCAGGTCACGTTGACGCCGTGAGCTGCAAGGGAAGTAGCCTTGAGCTCGGCGAGTACTTCTGTGAGTGTTTCCGTGACGTCGGATAGAGACAGCTTCTTCTTGATCAGGCCGCGCGAGACGAGGAAGGACTTGACCTTTCGTTGGACAGAGACGGGGATGATCCCGTAGACAGTGTCAGATATCGAGCGAATCGAGTCTTGAGTCCAGACGACGTATGCGTTGCTGCTGATGTAGACTCTAGCATCGATCACTTTGAACACGCTCCACATGACGCTGGTCAGGAGCGCCAGCGGTGTCGACCTAGATCCGCTTCTCGGCTTCCCAAGCCCGGATCGCTGAAAATGGTCCATGGACAGTTCTTCGATCTGCCGCTGGTACTCCTTGTGATTGACTACCCCCAATAGGGTGAAATTGTTTAAAGAATTTGCGTAGGAGGCAAAGACAAAACGATGGCCGAGGTCGACGCCGATGGGATCGTTGGGAGGAGCATTGTCGCAGGTCTCTTCTGCCACAGCCGCCGTGGAAACGCACCACCACAACAGGGCCAGAAGGATTTGCGAGAGGTTCATATTACGGATGAAAAAAATCTTATTTTTTTTTTTCTTCATATCATTTTGCTCTTTGCGGGTGGCGGGTGGTTAGCCTCATTTATAGGGAAGACGGTGGCCAGGCAGAACCGGAGCTAAAGACCCTCGTGCCTGAACCAAGTGGATCCAATCCATCAGGGTCTGCACCCAAACAAGACTAGCTCGTACTGAATATCAGCAAAATCCATCCTCTACCAAAACAATACTCCTGCACATGCTGAATGTTCTCAAAGAACATCGATTTGGAAGGTCACAATAAGCTCAGAGCTCTCTTGCTCTTTACACAATGGATTTTGACCGAGAATCTGAAAGTTACCTATAGCAACTAAGATAATGCTGTCCGAAAAAAAATGAACGCGATACTCCCTAGTCACTACGAAAGATAGTAGCCAACCTAATGAAGCCTCAAATGTGCCTCTCATCTAGTGTGCATGATTTGGAAAGCTCCAAAGCAGGGCCGCGAAGATCTGTATCCTGAGTCTTCGTCACATTCGTCTTTTTTCGTTCGTAGCGCTGTCTTGCAGGGAGAAATGAGCCTGTCCGTATTCAGGTTTCAAGAAATACACCCAAGCAGCACCGAGCGATGGGCCAATTATGTCTGCCCAACATGTTGATCCCTCTCTGACACAAGCCCACCAGAGTCCTATGGACAGTGCTCCTCGCAATCGGACTCGGAATCAGTCTCACCATTCACCAGATGCCGGCGGAGACTGAGCACCCCGCGGGCATCCAAGCTGTCCGCCCAGCTCGCATACCAGTCCAGAAACTCGGGGATCGAGTCGAAGCGCGGCTTTCGTCCGTAGAGCACATGCGGCTCGAAGACGTGGCACACCTCAGCCTCCATAAAGACGACGCGCCACCCCCACTCCCGGATATTGGGGGCGTCGGGGATACCTTCATCTTGGAAATCGATTCCTTCCATATCCTCGTCTGGATACTTCCGGCAGTAGAGGTACGCGCTGTACCACTTCGGGTACTCCCCCCGGTAGCCGGTGCCCATGATCAGGCCCGCTCGGACCTCCAGATCCTCATCCGGGTCGGCCAGGAACATGGCCTTATTGATCAAGTCTGTGTTCTTCCCCTCCAAACTCTCGCGCAGCCTCGCACATTCCTTGCGGACATGCGCATGGTATTGGTCCCGCTGCTCCTGCGTGTCCAGACACAGGGAGTGTCCATACCCGCTATGCATCACGAACAGCCCTGCCTCCAAAGGGGCGATTCCCGAGTGGCGAAAGTCCGGGTCTTGCACCATGTGGGCATACATTAAGAGTCGACCCAGCTCCTCACAGCGTGTAATGGGTTCCGAGGCTAAGTCTAGATACTCGTCCTCGGCGGCCGCCCACTCCTCCGCCTGCCGTTGGAACACTTCCTGTAGGGTGTCGAGAAAGATCTGGCGGGCTTCCGGTGTGCGGAGCCGCGGCGGGTGGATCCCATCCAGGGAGAACAGGGGGAATGTGTCCTCGACCAGCAGCGCGGGCACTGCCGCCAACTCCCGCGTCTGCCGGAACTGGTTTCTCTTGCGGCGCTCCTCGGGGTCGTTGTCACTGGCCGCTTCGTCTCGGTCCAAGTCCTCAAAATGGCGCTAATCCCACATCTTGCGGATCTTTTCCTTCCCCGTTGCGAGTCCCCGTGCGTTGATCTCATCGATGCGGTCCTGGACGAATTGTCGGTTGGTAGCCGCCATGCGCGCGCGGAACCGATCAACGGCCTCTCGCATAGTTTCGTCCGCGTCGTGGGACGGCGGGTTGGTGGTGATTAGAGTGTTCGTTGACATACTGAGTCACAGCGGCTTGTGAAGGAGGTGGGTAATGATTAGAAAGAGAGAAAGAGGCTCTAGAGTGTGGAATTCCTATATAAGGCTGGGTGTATTTAGGCTTTCAGCTGTAGCCTAGACTGGGAAAACCCTAGTATCCGCTACCGCCCCACTTTCAACTTTCCCTGTGATTATATTGAGACATTTGGGTCACCCCGTCCGCTCAGTATCCTGCAATATATGGTTATTGCCTACTTGGCAAAATTGATGTTTTGACATGCAGCCCAATCCTGAAAGTCCTCACCCAGGTCGTATATCGCGCTACTGCCTTAACCTTCTTTGCGCCTCTGAAAGTCTGTGTTCAATCCTCGGAGATACCTCACTACTCTAGCCTCAATATCGGGCAGTAGTATTTATGCCATTGGTTCATTTTTTTGCAGTGTCTAAGATAAACATGACGGAGCACATGGGCCGTGCAGAGAAATATCCGGCGATGTGAAGGCTATGCTGGGTTTTGACTCCAAAGACTTCTTCGAAGAGCTGCATTTACCAGACTATGAAGTAGTAGAGCCAATTCTATAGCATGTCCGATACATTTGCAATCAGAGTGTCCAAGGTAGACCACCCAGGCTTCCCCATTACCCTCAGTAAATCCTGCGCACGGGCATCCGGCCCGATGTCATAATGAACCATCTTGTTCGCACCTGGCAGTTCGCTTGAAAATTCACGGTCGGGGAAAGCTTTCTGATATGTGGATACGACTTCGTGCCATGTAAAAGGGTTTCCAAAAGCGAAGAGACGTTCATTCTTCACTTCCGGGTGGGTTAGACCCGCCACATGGAGAAGTGCAACATCCTCCACATCAACGCAGTAGGCGCCTGTGAATCTATGTCAGATGTATTACTCAAAACCTGGAGTGTTGAGCTCAGTTACCTGTAGGTATGATGTGCTGCAGGAATGACCAGACCTGATCAAACTGATTACGAAAGATAGCTGCGGGCCAGCCAGATGATGAGGCATGGCCCTGAGACTTAGCATCGATGGAGGCCCCGAAGCATACAGAGGGCAGGACTGAATGACAAAAGTCAGCTACTTGTCAAAACCCATACAAATAGTGCGTTTGGTTTACCCGTATTTATAACGAACCCCGGGCGATTCTCTGCTGCCCACTTCCATATCTCCTGCTCACCCAGCGTCTTGCTGGCGGCGTATATGTCGAAGCCTTTTTTCGGACTCATGACGTTGGTCTGGCTTCTGCGGACAGCCTCTTTATTCCACGTATCTGCGGATATAGACATGTTTGGCCCCGCTTGGTGCTCCGAGAAGGATGAGAAGGTTGCTGCCTCGGACGAGGAAGTGTATACGAATCGCTTTATTGTGTCTTCTCTCGCTGCACTGATAAGGAGGCTACGATTCGTACTGACAACGCCTTTGATTAAGTCGGGTGTGTGGCCCAGGATGGTTGCGACGTGGGCCACGCCAGATATCCCTGTCGTTGTCGATTAGTCTTGTGGAGCGAAACTGCCGAGCTGTTATGCCCGATTCACAACTCTGGAAAGAGTTACCTCTGACCGCTTGGTCGAAGGCACCAGGCGCAGTCATGTCCTCAACCCTGACTAGCTCGAACCGGTCGGCTCCATATTTCTTATGGAACAAGTGTTCAATCCATCGGCTCTTGGATGGGTCCCGTACAGTTCCACGGACTCTGTAGCCCTGCTGCAGAAGTTGATCCGCCGTGTGAGAGGCCACATAGCCGTTGGCACCAGTGACCAGAACCCAAGAGTCTTTCGGAATTCCAGTATTGGTGGAAGCGGGCGCCATGTTGTTTCAATGGTAACTCATTGAAGGCGGAGGTGGAAGTGAAAGCGACCAGCATACCCTTGTTTATATGTTTCATCCTTACCTCGTTTATCTAGTTGATTTAGTATATGCTGGTATTATTGATATGACATCTATTTAAGCCCCGACGTTTTAGATGATGAATGGTTTTGCATGATTAACTAACGGTGCCCCTTTCGGGCTTCATTTCAATGCCGAACGGCAAGGGCATGTATGCTTACATAATATCATGTCTTCCACTGAGATTAAGTGGGCTTTCTAGTTCTATCTTTGACTGGGTCATGCCAATGCTAGTTAGCATACTGACGTGATGAACAGAGCCTTGACTACACGCAGTTGCCGGCGTTGCAGCCAGAAGAAGATACGATGTGACAAAGCTCAGCCTTGCGCGGGTTGCATCAAGTCGGCTTCGGAGTGCGTCTTCCCAGGCCCCGATCGAGCCCCACGACGCAAGAAACGGCCACTGAAGGCTCAACTGGTTTCGCGCCTGAAGGCCCTGGAGAAGGAGGTGCAGGTCCTGACCGAAAACTGGAGACTGTGACTTACAACCCAAGGCATCACCCCCCAGCCAGCAGAGAACAGCACCGCTGTGAAAGGCGAGCGCGGGAAATTATTTGTGGACAGAGGATCCTCCCAGTATATCAACCACGAGGTGCTTGTTGACTTCGAAACACAGGTTTGTAGGCTCTGAAAATGTGGCATTTGCAATACTGACAAAGGGGCCCTTGCCGGGTCGTACCAGATGATCGATGACAGTCAGCACTGCAAGCATCGTCTTGGGAAAGCGAAGGATGAGTCTGGGATGCAAGAGGTGGCATCAAGTGGCGGGGAGCATAAAATTGTAACCGGAAATGGATTCGTATTCCAGGATTCGCCGATGGCAGTTTTCCTATCCGACTTTTACCCCAACAGCGTCCAGCACTCTACCTTATGGGACTTGTTCGAAGAGAATGTTGCCCCGTTGACCATGATCTTCCATAAGCCATCGCTTGCTAAGACCTTGAACGGTGCAGCTGCAACGACTTTTCCGACGACAGGGCCTCCGAGGCCGTGAGGTTTGCCGTGTACTTTGCTGCTATCACCAGCATGGACCCAGAGCGATGCAAGCATGTATTTGGAAAGGAACGTGGGAATCTGCAGCAACACTATCGATTCGCTACACAACAAGCATTAGCGCGTGCCAACTTTCTTCAGTCGCACAACCTGACCGTGCTTCAGGCCACAATCCTCTTTTTAACTTGTCTGCGTGGGGAAGACGATGCCGCCTTCGTCTGGGCTATGACAGCGGCTGTACATCGCATAGCACAGGGGCTAGGGTTACATCGTGATGGTACACACCTTGGACTAAACCCGTTTCAAACAGAAGTACGACGCCGGATATGGTGGGCATTTTACCTATTAGACTGCCAGTCTTCCGAGTTTCGTGCCGTTGGTACGCAAATCAAAGAGGGAACATACGACACCAAGTTACCCCTGAATATTCATGACTCGGATATATCGCTAGAGTCAAGGTCGTTTCCCGACGAAAGATTCATTTTCACTGATATGACATTCTGTTTGATACGGTGTGAAATGACGGTGCTCAATCGGCAGCTTCACTCAGATCTTCATAGTAGCACCGGCGGGCACGGCGAAGACAGTTCACTGAACAGGGTAACAAAGCTTCATGGACTGAAACAGATTCATAGTAAATTGCGCAGACAATACTTGTGGTTCTGTGACGTCTCAATTCCTTTGCAGTGGGTAACAGCCACAGTCATCCGCCTGGCTCTTGCCCGATCATGGTTGGTTGCTCATCTCCCCGAGGGTATGTCCGCGGCAGAGCAGATATCGCAGACCGCACCCTCGGATGTGAGATCACTTAGACATGAACGACTCTTTGTGATGGCGATTGAGGTACTAGAGTTTGCGTATTTGCTCGAGACCGACCCTCGCACCAAGCAGTGGTCATGGCTCTTCGAAGGTTACCCGCAATGGCATGCTGCCATTTTTGTCCTGAGACAGATTGGCGTTGGACCACAAACAATGCTGACGGACCGAGCCTGGGCTGTAGCATTGAAAGTCATTACACGATGGAAAGATAATGACTGCCAAAAGGATGGAGTGACCTCAGCATTGGTATCTCGTCTTATGGAGCAAGCTGCAGTTGCACAGGGATGCATCTGGGACGGAGGAGAGATCAAAGACGAGCCACGATCACCTCCTGATATTGTATCATAAGAAGAATTAGCTAGTGTATCGAGTGCTCAGCTGATAATAAAGTATATCAAGGTGATACGAGGTTTCATTGTCTGGCTTTGTGTCCCGGAACAGACCAAGGCTGAGTGCACCTGTACCGCAATGAATCTTGTCAAGGTATATTCTACGCGAATCAGAGATATATGATGAAGCAATGGGCATCAGCCGTTGCCCATATGCGATCGACAATTTTCCCACATCCTGGCGAGTTTGAGTGAGGAGAATGGTTGGCTTCCTGTAGATGTCTTGGAAAAAACACAGTTCTGGCGATATGTGACTCACTATGAATACCAACCAATTCCAACCACTAATGAAGCCATGTGAAGGGGGCCGAGAGTGTACTACTATTACCTCGAGACTATGGACCTAGCCCCCGGTGACAATGTCAGATATATTTATTATGAACACGGTCAACTTCCCAGGATCAGGCATCCTGTCATTCTTGATAATATGTACACATATTTACAAAGTTATCCTTGCTGTCATGATCATTCCATCATTCAATCCCGGCAACCAGTCTACTGCACCACAAACTGGGTGGAATGATCTTTGTACAGCACACTGGAGTCCAGAGTCTCTCCCGTAGTAGAGCGGATAAAGTCAACCTGCAAAGCCGTTGAGTTCAGAAAGCGCAAGGTGCTGTAGCTGTAGTCATCGGCGTAGGCAAAAGCCGTGTACGAAGGCTCCGTACCCACAGAACTCAGGCCCTCAATGTTGCCGGCACCACCCGCGACAATGTACATGGGCGCCTTGGGGTTGTTCAGACCATTCGGATCGGCAGTATCATTGACCACGGGCTGGAAGCGCTGCGAGTTGTGGACGTGGCCGAAGACACCCAAGTCGACGCCATACCTGTAGAAGATGTTCTCAAACGCCTCCTGGCAGACATCGCAGGCGTTCCCGTCACCCGTAGTGTACCAGGGGCGATGACCGGCCACCACTACCCAGGGGGTGACCGTGCGGTCGACGCTGGCCAGGTCGGCTTCGAGAAACTCAAGCTGCTCGTTCTTGAAGCCGAACGGGCCTGTGTCGAGGTCTGCCGAGCCGTCAGTACCGTCGGGTGCATCCTTGAAGTCTGTCTCAGTATCGATCATGGTGACGTGGACCATGCCGTACTCGAACGAGTACCAGAAGGGCGGCACGGCAAGACTGCGCGCCTTCTCAGCGAGTGCCTTGGCGGTGGTGTTAGTAGATTGAGAAGCGAAAGCACTGGGAACGGTGGCATCGAAGCGGTGCAGAAAATCCGTGAAGTTCTTCTGGCCCTCCGGACACAGTTTGTTCAGGTAGGGAATCTCGCTGCAGTCGGCCTCGTGGTTGCCTGGTCCCGGCATGTACAGACGGTTACCCGAGATGGGAGCCAGCTGGTCATAGAAGCGCTCCAGTATCGACTGATAGGCATCAGAGCCGTCCAACCAGTTACCAACGTCCTCGTACCAATCATCAGCGTAGGCAAAATCACCCGGGTGAATGACCAGCTCGTAGTCGTTGATGGTATCGGCCAGGCGGCCAATGGTGGTGTGATTCAGGTCAGGCTCGACCTTGGGGATGTCGGACTTCTTCGCCTTACGCGAGGACAGCGTGTAGCCGTCAGTACCGTAGACACCCAAGTCAATGACGACGTCCATGCTGAAGGGAGTCGTGTCGCCGGGGGTTCGCGGACTGAGGAATTGTCCCACGGTAGAGTTATCAGACACAATCTTGTAGTAATAGGTGGTGGCTGGGGTGAGGTCTGTGAGGTAGGCGACATTGGACCAAGTCCTCGAGGTCGAGTAGGTGGTCGACTTGGTCGTGCAGGCCTTGGAGTCCAGGTTGCTGCTTGAGGTGCCATACTCGACGCAGCTCTGGTTCAGCTGCTCATAAGTGTTCCATGCGACGGAGACAGCTGAATGATTGGTCCGGGAGGTCAGCGGTGGCTCTTGTCTGATGAAGATGGAGAGCAGGGTTTCTCACCATTGGATCCATAAATTGCCAATCTCTGTTGGTAAGGGGTGGTTTTGTCCTCGGGGATGGTGGGATAGTCGACGGCTAGGGTACCCACCGCGAGGACGGGCAGAACCTTGGTCAAGGCAAGAATCTTGGACATGTTGGCGCTTATTCAGAGCAGACACCAAACTTCTTGACACCCGTAGAAGACATTCCTGATGAAGCAGCGAGGGTAGTGGCCGCTGAGGGACTTATATATGCAGTTCCAGTGGGCGGACGCATGACCAAAAATGTGTCCTAGAAGTAACACGTGGGCGGGAACAGGACTGATGCGGAGCAGTGAATGAAGGCTTGCATCTCATCCAGGAGAGCCTTTCGGACGACGCTGCAGAATAGGGTTATTGTGGCAGGCAACGTGCGCCGTTTCGCGCCTCTGCTTGGAATTGGACGAGGGCAAGAGGGGCCCTGCCCAGTTCCGCATCAATTAATTTCATTTCTGCGAACTTGACAGATGACGAAGAGGCAGAGCGAGTGAGAAGTGTGGATGAAGGCATTAGTGCTGCACGTGGGATCGGCGACGGCTGTCACTGCTTCGGAAGGACCGGCCATTAGGGGAGAGATGAACCGAGGCTATTCCCGTCTGTTAATCACTCCGGTCGGGGATCCGTCGGCGATGGATGGACTGACATTACTCTTTGGGTCTGGTTCATTTCGGTTACCGATGGAAGTTATGCAATATACTGTTAATGGTGGGTTACATTATGTTGCTACTAGTTAACCACGACTGACATGCTGCATGCGAGGTAGTATGGTAGTATGAATCCTCACCCTCGCTAAGCTCTTCCTACAGCAAAAGGCATCTTGACCTTCCACCCCCGTCAATTACGGTTTGTCATATAATTATATCCCCGGTCAAACATGAGCTTGGCCTCGCGCGTGTGCTCATCCAAATCTTCCGTGGGAAGTCGCAGCAGGTCGTTGTCTAGCCCCTGACGCTGCTCGTAATTGCCATCGTCGTTAGGGAAGAAGACCCGCGAGTACATGGCCAGCACTAATCCCGCATGGTCGCCCTGCTTCACCGACTCCAATCCGCGCTCATATCGACTTTGGGAGGGTTCCTGTTCGATCGTCCAACTGTCTGCCGTATCGCCTGTCACTCGGAGCCAACTTGCCAGCATGTCTCGCTGCGTGAGCAGAAAATCGGAGATGTACATCGGCTTGTTCCGCCACCGACTCATTGTCAGCTGGTCGTCTTGTTCGTCTTCTGGAAGCACAGGAAGACTCAGAAGGGTAGCCACGGCCCGGCCACACTGGGCCAGGGTGCTGACATTGACCTTGGTGTTGCCGTCGTCGTTCAGGATGAGCTTCTTGGCGGAAAGATCGAAGCCGAATGCACTCGGCCCCAGTACCAGGCTGTGCTCATACCAGAACCCACAGATCAGTGCGGTCCACGCCATGCCCTTGGCCTCGATGCCGGCCACGAGGTCGCGAAACCCTCCCCAGTTGAGACCGCTGTCGGCTAACGGCGGGTGCGTGACATCACAGCCCCAGACATTAGGCATCACATGCCGGATCCCAGCTTGAGAGGCAGCTTGCAGCAGCTTCGACTGGGTATCGCGAGGGGTCCGCACTGAGAGACTGATGATCAAGCAGTCCTGGCCCTGAAGAGCGCGCACCAGGCTGGCCTCATCGTCGTAGTCCACAATAATGGACTGGACGCCGGCGGGCACCTGGCTCGTACTACCGATGCGGGTCAGGGCTGTCACGCTATGCTGTCCAGTCCGAAGCAGTTCCTCGGTGATGGGCTTTCCGACGGTTCCCCCGGCCTGGCAATTGGACCTACGGTTAACGATGTGGATGGTACAGTTTGGCATAATGCACTTACTCCGACGATAGCAATGCGTTGAATGCGGTTGCTGAACCCAGCGGGTTGGTCCTTGGCGTATTGGTTGGTCATGATGAAGAATACAGATGAATTTCTGTTCACAAAGAGGCTGTTGAGTTGAATCTGCTTCTGCTGCTATTGTGGCAGCAAATGGGCGATTATATATTGTCGCAGGATTCCCCGTCATACTAGTGACCGGGGATTAGAAGCATTATCTTCGCCATGGCCTCGGCGTCAATAGTATGGTCGTCCGGAGTTAGATGAATCAGCAACCTTTCTCTTCCATGCAGTGCTTAACAAGCAAAACAGAAGCTCAGGGATAAGTGGGCAGCTCTGGGCCGCGGGAAGAAGGAGATACGGGGTCCGATACCCCGATCTGCCCGACATGGAGCGAATCTCACCTCATCGATAGGCTTGCTTACTTGACGAGGGAGCGAAGGAGTGAAATCCTTCCGATTGGCGATGACTATTTGACAGCATAATTAGTGATCCCTGATGATGTTTGATAAGCATACTACTATTATCAAGTTGAGTATGCCACTACACAACGCTCCTTCCGTCCCTGTTCATGTCCCAGCACTGTTACCATGAGTTATCTCGTGGAGGTCTCCACCCATTTCTTTAAAATCCCGGTTGAATGATTCAAACCCTTGGCGGGTATTATCTCTCCACCCCGCAGCGTTGGCCAGCATGCCCTGACCCATGAGAAAGCTGAGCAGTCCGGTGAATCGCTCTTCGTGAACGAGACGTGTTCGGCTCGCTTGGCCAGGATGGTCTGTCGGAGCGCATTCAAAGCTGAAGCGATGCTCGCCTGTAAAAATTCCGGGGATCGAGCCCACCCAGCTGAAGAGGTCTGGGCTATTGGCTCGAACGGTGGGGGTGAATTGCGACTTGCCGTAGTTGACAGTATATTTCAATTGGTCCCCAGCTTGAAGGTGCTCGGGAAGCTTGTCATTGACCGGGATGATGTGCTGTATAAAGCCGGACGGTGAATAGGTGGGCAAAGCTGCGAAATCCAGGAACTGTTGCGCGGACGTGGTCAGTTTGCTAGGTACACTTTGGGATTGCAGCAATGGGACGCACCTTGTCCCGCACTACCTCGGGAGCGGCTGCAATCTCCACGCTGGTCGTGATGGTATGCATTGGCTATATAGCTTTTTCTTTTCCGAAAATAGCTCGCTATGTTCTGGCAATGATGAGCAGAGCTTCAGGTATCGGCCTGGCCTTTATAGGACGACTCGAGCGGGCGCACGGAATGCCGTGTCCGAAACCCTCATCGTTGCAGACCCATTGCGGCTTGGATGTGATAGCTAGTCTGGCTCAAAACCAACAACAAGATGAAAAGAAAGTGGAAGAATAGAAGCGGAGGTTTGGAATATATCTAGTCCGTTCTAGCTGTTAAGAAGACGACTCTGAATGCTCTATCTTGACATGGCGTGGCTAAGAAAAAGATGATCGAACCTCCGGGATTGTTTGGCCATCCATGTCAATACGCTTTCTGCCTTGGATACTTGTTCACCAAACGACCCCCCAGTCTCTAGAAAGACATAAAGAAAGGATCACCGTATTTGGCAGCACATTCCGAGCATCCTTAGACATATAATTTCATGGATAGGGGCACAGGGTGGATTTCCGACCGTCGGCCGTTCTCTCTCCTTCTCTCCGCTCGGGATATGATTTCCGCGCGGAAGGGTTTTGGTGTTTTTCCATGCCTTCATTAGAGTCATTCTCGCTTTAACTGTGAACTGCCATTGTGAGTATTCTTTCTTATGTTCCGACTATGCCTGCTAGATCTAGAAGTCAACGGTCCCTTCGAAAGCATGTTACCACGGCCTGCATCCCCTGTCGTGAAGGGAAAGTCAAGGTAATCAACTCCATCCCCGTCGCCCAACCACCATCATCACCGATTCTCATTTGCGATAGTGTGGCGGAGGTTCCCCAACCTGTAGAAACTGCGCCATTCGAGGCAAAACCTGTCGCTACCGACAAAGCGATGACAAACGGAAAGTCCCCGTGCGACCGGCCGTGGCCGTGCTGGCACGCCGGGTGGACAGCCTCGTCCACTATATCAAAGAGCGTGGCCTACAAGTTCCGCCCATCGACGAGGAGGACCATCGTATCTTGAAAAATGTTCTGGATGCTTTGGAGCTGGGATGCGAAGACCTTCTCGCGCTTCCAAACCACACCAGCCCCCGGAGAGGGCAAAACAATAGTGTCAATGTTAACATCGGGCCCACTACGCCCGCGTCCATCAACAGCGGCGGTCCTCCCACTCATATGGACGAGACCCATAGCGTAGGGCCATCCCACCAACTGACTGTTCCTCTGGATGCTCCTGATCCCTTGTGCGACACTGAACGGACGATGTGGAAGGGCTCCACTATGCAGGGAGGACCGAAGGAGGACGAAGTGGAAGAAGATGGGGACAGTGACGACGAAGTCACTGACCAGCTCTCCTGTCGACTAGGGAGATTGCAAGTGACCCACGATGGTCAACTTCGATACTTTGGTTCCACATCCAACTTAACGCTCCTGGATGCACTCGTTGATGTCACTCCGCCTATCGCCATTCCTCGGGATGCGCCCGAGTTGCTAGAGAATGCCAAGCTTAATCAAAACGTCGACGAAGCATTCGAAAAGCACCTCATTGAGCTCTTCTTTGCTTGGCAGGATCCCAGCCTGCATGTAATTGATGCCGAGAGCTTCTGGCGGTCTCGAACACAAAGCCGTGAGGAGGGGGTTGTCACGCCATATTATTCCCGAGCCCTGTCGGACGCCATGTGTGCCCTGGGAGCCGCCTATGAGCCCAAATATCATCCCGACTTTGTCACCTTTCCCCGTTCACTGGCGGAATACTTTGGCGACCGGGCCAAGCTGCTAGTAGAACTTGAACTGGATAACCCGTCAATTGCAACCATACAGGCCCTGGTTATCCTCAGTAATCATGAGGCATCCTGTACCCGGGATACTCGAGGATGGCTATACAGTGGTAAGCCTTCCCCTTTTCCGGTAAATGGCATGCACTGGGGCTGACGAAGAAGGGATGGCCATGCGTCTTACACTGGATCTGGGGCTTCATCTGGAGATGGGCCCGTATGTGGAAAAGGGAATCATTCCCCATCAAGACGCCGAGGTGCGCCGCATGGTATTCTGGGGGGTCTATTTGAACGAGCAGTAAGTGTCCCCGCCCTCTTCTCCTGGGATACCCTGCTTACTATCCAGGTTCTGGGGATTTTATCTGGGCCGCTCCGCCCAATGCCGGATGGACGCCGTCACGGTGCGGGAGCCCATGTCTCCGAGCCCGTTTCCTACCTCGACCTGGAAGCCATATCCCAATCAACTCGGGAGTAACTTTCTTCCAATTCCCTTTAACCCACTGTGCCAGGAATGGGTCTCACTATATGAAATCATGCTCCCGCTCACCGACGTCTTGTAAGACACCGCCTCAGTAAAGAAATATTCTTGGCGCTAACGGTTACTTCCAAAGATACGGCTGTTCAGAGATCTCTACTCACGCCCTGCAGGAGCTGGCTTCGACAACCGTTGAGAAGTTGCGAATGTGGCAGGTTAACCTCCCAAAAGAGCTTACGGTCGATGAAGGGACTCATACTGGTTTCCGATCGCCATTGCCCCATGTTCTCACCCTCCAGTGAGTCCTGCCAGGATCTCTTGTTCCGTTTCGGTCTTAAATCTGACAGTAATTCAGTATGCAGTACTACCAGTTCATGATCCATTGCCACAAGCCCTACATCTCGCGACGCCATATACAGCCCCAGCCTCCTCAAGGCCCAGGCTCAGGCCATGCTCGAAAAATGTGCATCGAATCTGCAGTGGCCATCGTTCAACTGCTCGGCCTCTATGAGCAGGCCTACGGCTTTGACAAGACCAGTATCAAGATGGTTTCATTTGCATTTTCAGCTGCACTAATATTGATCTTCAATACTGTTCCCGCTAGAACCACGTCTCGAGATCAACTCCTGGTGAACCATCTCAATACTTGCTTTCGGGCCCTTGACCGCATGGCTAGCTGCTTCGAGAATGCCCGACGCACCAGCGTTTTCCTGGGCACTTTGCGCCAACAATGGCAGATACGCCGGCAGAAACGCCGAGCTCTCGGGGGCGAGTTGAACCTTACGTATGGCCGTGCGCAGGGCCTTTCGGAATCGTCGGGGTGGAACCGGGAAGATACTGAAGGGCCCCTAAACATGCCGTGTAAGCCTGTGCTCACAGAGGGTTCTTTTATGGGACTAGATACTGAACTTAGTGACCTCGTGCCATACTACTCTGTGATTACTGATGCATCCACATCCACAGTTGATTTTATGGCACCCAATCTTTGTAACATCCTGCTCAGTGAAGGGATCTCTCGCGCATTTGTTTGAGTTGGGGAATATGGCATGGCATCTGACCTGTTTGGTATATGCTCCTCAGTTTCTACGAAAGCCTCACCATCTTGCAGAGGATGTACTATGAAAGCATCCTCTGGCATCATGCTTCCAATCTCATATTATTAAGATAGGAAAACTTGGTTGCGACTGTAGCCGCTCGAACAACACAGCTGGAAGACACGATGCTATGCGAAGGCACCCTTATCTTCTAAGTTGTAATCATTTTGAGAATGATTTACAATGGTTGTACATAATAGGGGACAGAAGTATCCGTCATGAACGCGTCAACCTGATGTTAGGGGTACCTGTCTTACTATACCAAAGGCATGGACTACTTGAAACGTATATTCCCCGCTCCCTGTTCGGGTGGCCCCAAAAGAAGTAATGCCCTACGGGATAGAATGTTAATGCCTTTTTTATATGGTAACTGGTCCTGATCATAGAGCCGGCTGTCCACAAGATGGTAGGACGGATTTGTGCTCAGGCCGGAATAATAGAAAAGAATGCCTAGGCAGTGGTCGAGCACCTTTGTAGTGAAATGCATTTGATGGTGAACTCTCTGACACCGTCACCATGATCCTAATACGATGCCCCGAAAACGAGCCGAAACTTGTATCCGTGAGATCATTCAATTCTCAGATTTACTGCCACACATGTTTGACTACTAAACTGCATCTGTTGCATGCGCTCGGAACTACTATATCAAGCTACATGCATATCAAAGCATGCAGGTAGCGAAACGCCCAGAATTAGGCTTCCTGCAAAACACCGGATTTGAACAGAGAATGTCAGAACGTGTATCCTGCCAAATTCCAGCTTACAAGATGCGAGTAAACGATCAACACGCATACTCCTTGAGTTCCTGAAGTGTCATCCAACGTTGCAGTCGATTCCACGGTTTTAAGGTTTGGCTAGTAATGAAAGGTCACAAGGATGTCATAATAATCAACAGCCGTTTGTGACTTTCTTTTGCAGAGTTGGGATTTCATATAAATATTTATAAGTAAATAATGTGTAACTATCCAACATTTGAAGTGGAAATCCATGATTGATTCAACTGTTGCGCGCAAGACAACCCAGATCTTTGAACTATATTTTGATCAACGACCGCTGCATCTTACTATCCGCTGAAATGAAGAAGAACCCTCCAATACAGGATGTTATTCTTCAACGGTTACATGGCCATACGTGCTTCATACCGGATCTTTGGTCTCTGATAAGGAATGAGCCCGGGGTCAAAAACAGTAACCATACTTTATTAGCACTATGTGTTAATGACTATATAGATATGTATGTATCTCACATCACAATAGGGATCTTTACCAGAAGATTACGCTGATGCCAATGACTTTCTCAGTCTCTTGCCCGGAGATCCAGCCAAGGCACGCAAAGTAAAAGCTTCTGATTTCCCACTATTAGCCTGTCTATGGTGGCCACATACATCATTCAGAAAGCTGCGTGTCTTGGCATTTCTAGTTGTATGGCTGATTGTCTGGGACGACGAACTGGATGGGGCATCCCAGTTGACGGCGTACAACCTGAATATGGGTCAGCAGTTTCGGGACGAGACGCGTCAGTATATCGGTAGCAGTCTGGAATTGAATTCGGAACAATCTGATCATATTACCGACAATACCATTATTTGCGGGTTTAGTCCAATAGCAAATTTCATCGGAGAAGAGTATGACGAAGGTATGTCAGTTAGGCAGAGCGGATTCCTACCACGTATGACGAGACTGACGCTATATAGAACATAGGCTCACATTGGCAGAAGAGATCATGTTTGTCATCGACGTGTCCAAGGTTGAACAGGAAAATCGTCTTGGAACCGATATACCGTCAACCGACCAATACCTGGCGTATCGGCTCGGAACAAACTTGATGGGGGTGATATGCGCTGCAACAGAGTATGTCAGCACTACTGACCGTACCCTATGTATAACGTTAACATATGAATCTTCAAGGCTCTCCACGCACTTGCGTATCCCCCGGTCAATGACACGTAGTCCGTTGGTGAAAGAAATCTGGCACGAGACGAACCTTATCATCGCTGTGTCAGTACATATACAATAGAAGTTCAATATTTTATGCTAATTTACGCTTAGCACGAATGATATCCTGTCCCTCAAGAAGGAGATCGTGAGTCCTAGACTTTTTCATTCAAAAAGGTGTACACTGACATCAAACCTCTTTAGCATAAAGGAGAAGTGTATAGTCTGATACCTATTCTCCTCAACCAGGCTAGATCACCGCAAACCGCCGTCGACATTTCAATCCAAATACTCAAGGATTCGTTCGCGGACTTGGACCGCATTGAAGCTGATATTGTGGCAAGATCTAATCAAATACCTTTGACGTTCTTGATCGAATCATGCCGCCACTACTGCGCAGGTTTTATTGAGTGGAGGTTCGTGGCATCTTTCCCATGATATTGGATTCTGCTTAATTGTATGATACAGTCTTCGTACTCCACGATACATGCTCTCTACTCTGCCTGTAGATCAGACGGGGGCTATGATCTTGTTATTTTGAGACGATTGATCTGGTAGTATGTATCCGCACCCAAGAGTTCAGGTAAATACGTCACGTTGGTTGATGATCATATCGGAGTATTTTGAAAATAAAGAAACAATTGCATGAGTGTGCGGCGCAGTTAAACCCTCTTTTCATTGAAGTGAATTAATGTCTCCGATATGCCAATTATCACTTGTGATTTATTTTCTAACTGTGCCATGATATATACTGGCAAGCCCCTGGTTCAAACACGCATGTCTACCAGTTTTGGAGGAATTGAAGTACATCAACCACAGAACGGAATGGCAGGGTAGTTGTAGATGAATTGAAAATTGGTTTACATTTTACATCACTCCCGGTGACATGAATTATATCCAGAGTAGTGGGAAGTCTGCCTATCTCATAGCGAATGCTTATTGTTATTGTTGGTGTTGCGTACCTTCTACAAATGTAGTCCTTATTCAAGTGTCCACATGGCAAGTACTGTTGCCTTTTGATCCGGTGTATGGTGTCAATTTTGTTGCTTTGGCCTCGTAAAGATAATAACAGAGGTAAAGAAGATCATTAAGGAAAGTCAAACCAGAAATTCATATGGCGAACCGGGATATCCGCGCCAAGTAGCTGTGGGTGTGTAGAGAACAGAGAGTTGCTCCTTGCGCGTGTGGTTGGACCTATTTATTTAGCTACTCACATCGGGTCAAGCGTTCCACAGAAGAAGCCTGTGCCGCGTACCATTATGTAGCCCGCCCTTGCGTCTGAATGCATTTGTCTTCACCTCTGCCCCGGATCTCCACTCTACCGATGTCCTAACGGTTTTCTTCAGAACAACGATTTGCATCGTACCTGGTAGTCACAAGAGACTTGGTAACGGTGTGGACGAATACTGCCAGACCCTTGCCTGAGTTGATCTTCACAATGACAACTACGTGAAATTCGTCACTGTAATTGCCGTTCGAATAGATAACCCCACCGTTTTGAGCATAAAGGCCGTATTTGGAACAAAAGCTGTATTCAATAAGCTAGCCCTCAGCGCTGAATCAAAAGGCATACAGCTGATCGCCGTTGAGATGACGAAACTATGAGAACATAATCATCTCCCCCTTACCTCCAAAGCTATTCTCTGCTTTCTTCACATAGCCTTAGAGGCTTTCTTCGTGTATTTGGTCCTTAGCCAAATGAGGTAGGCCCCGAAAACATTGCGTCACCATATGTAAGACGCCGAAAGTAGTGAATTAACCCGTGCTGCGATCACATTAAAATTCGGCGCCCACTTCTTTAGGTTGTAGGTAGATGTACTGGATTGCGAATGTAGCCCAAGCCGTACTCCATAGTTGGAAGGGGTCAGGCATTCGATTGAGCTATAAACAGCGATTAACGGGTTGATCAATTGCATCACCAACTGCAAGGCGCTCAGATAGTGAAAGAGCTATTAGGGGGTATCGGGCATGACACTACATTCGGTGATTTTTACAGCGTCAAAAGCGGATTCCCTTCACACTCCATGAGAACATTGTTTCAAGGGGACTGTTAGGGAAGTTCTCGTTGTCTGCAATCGGTCACTGAGGTGGCAAGGGCGATTTTCCCCCTTGGCGGACAAGGCGGTCAATTAAGAGTTACTCTTACGCAAATCAGGTTCACAGTTATGGTTGCTATAGTGTAGACCACCTGTCTTACCCATATGGTATAAAAGAAGTTTTAAAATCACAAGATTCCTCGCAGAAGGCTTCGTGATACTCGACCCCTCACTATTAAGCATTTAGTACATCTTTCTGTTGCAGCGATATGCCTACCAAACGTTTGAAAGTGGTCATTGTCGGAGGGTCCATCGCGGGTCTACTTCTCGCCAACGCTCTTGCTCGACAGGGAATTGACTTCGTTGTCCTGGAAGCTAGGTCGGAAGCTGCACCTTGTGATGGAGCGGGACTATGCCTTTTGTCGAGCGGGGCGCGTATTCTGGATCAGTTGGGGATGTTCGAGGACATCCAATATCACGGTGGTCCTATTTCCGTCCAGCGCATCTGGCGAGATGACGGACAATTGCTTGGCCACACCGAAGGCTTGGCCTTGATTACCGCCCGGTATGTCATAATCACGCGTTGAACACTTCCACAATGTGGCATCCCATCGGTTTACGGTCGTAAAACGACTGGCAGTAGGATTGCTAACACAGTAGCAGACAGGGCTACCCTATGACTTTCATTGAAAGACAACGCGTTCTTCATGTCCTTTTTGACCATCTACCAGACAAAGGATGCGTGCTCCTCGGAAAGAAAGTCATAGAGATAACCTCTTCGGACGACCAAGCGATAGTTGCGTGCTTGGATGGAAGTACCTACCAAGCGGACATAGTTGTTGGAGCCGATGGGATACACAGCATTACGCGCAGGAAGATGTTAAGGGATATTGTCAGCGACAGCCCAAAATCGCAAATAATGCCGGAAGCTCTTGGACGAGGTAATACACCCTATGCACTTTTAAAGCACCATGCTTACAGGTAAGACAGTATTCAGTGCTCAGTATTCTGCGTTTTTCGGACTCTCCAAGCCCACACCCGGGATGAAGATCGGACATTGTAACAGAACATTTGCGCATGGCTTTTCCTTTTTCAATGCGGTGGGAAGGGATGGTCAAATATTTTGGTTCGTATTCCGTGACATGGGAAAGGTATATGGCGAAAAAGAAATACCTCGCTTAGACCAAAGCAAGATAGAGGAAGATCTGGCCCCCTTCTTAAATAAGTATGTTGCAGAAGGGGTGCGGTTTCGGGATATATTCGAGAACAGAGTCCGTTGCTCGCATGTGCCTATCGAAGAAGGTTTCTTGAATCAGTGGGTCTGGAAGAGGTATGCATGTATCGGGGATTCAGTACACAAGGTACAGTGATGATCTACCCTAATCTTCGTTGCTGATTCAAGGTACAGACTACCCCAAATCTGGGGCAAGGCGGGAACGGGGCGATGGAGAGTGCCGAGTCCCTAGCAAACACGATCGTTGCCGTGGCGCAAGCCAGCATATCCTCCGAACTATCCCTTCCTCAGATTTCAGCTTCCTTGAAAGAATGGGCTGGATCCAGACAGCAACGCATGAGGCTACTCTGCGAGTTGGGTAACGGTTTTACGAGGCTTGAAGCATTCCATACGCTGAAAGACAGAGTGGTCGGTCTCTACCTCGGTAAATACCAACTAGATGCCATAGCAGATATCCTGTGCGAGACCACTGTTGGCGCCGAGAGACTGTCATTTCTCCCACCTCCTCGGAGATCATTACAGGTCACAATGCCATTTGACACACGAAAAGGCATCCAAGCTGCCACCAGAACTAAATCACTAATACTGCGTTCTCTTATTGCGATTACCATAATCTTCGCACTTCAACCCCTTCTGCAGCACTACATTGCTGGCCGCACCGTTGATCATTCGCCTACTTTACATAAGCATAACGGGCTAGCATACGAAGATGGCGGCTCTTATACCAAACATAAAAGCACTGAGACCCTGGCAGCAATGTCACGAATCGCAGACCACGGGGTGCTGCTAACAATTTGGGCTGTGGAAAGCTGCAGAACAGGGAACATTGCCACTTTGATGTCATTGTAAGTTTTACAAAGTCTTAATAGAGCCTGCGAGAGAAATAACTATCTCATAGTTCCTTGTCTTTCTCTGTGATTTCAGGAATACTTGGAGGGACACATGTGGTAGCTCCCTTATACTTCTTATTATATGCCATACAGTCACCGGTGTCCAAATTCGATACGCCAGATCGTCGCAGTACGCAAATTTCTTACATGAAAATCTTGATCCCTGCCTTGTATCATGCTATTATATCCCGGGGTTCTGGATCACCTATGCAAACCCTTCAGTGCAAAGCAACTCGGCTTTTATGTTCATTCTACTACCTGCTTTTTTCCGACTCCTTCATGTCCAGGTGTCCTCCTTACTCAGAGGAACAACAGTGAGAGAGCTTATTGAGACGCCGAACGTCGACATGCCATATGTTAGAATAACATATTACACATGCGCTTTACTATCTGGGGCCATGACCTTGCTATCGAGAGGTTGGGTATGGCGGTCATTACTTGGTTGCTTATTCCCAATATCACAGCATATGAGCCTAACAGTATCTACCATGCATATCGACCACGAGGAGATGGCGGGGTTTGTATGTGGCTTGATATGGGTCACATTCGAGTATATGGACTTGAGCTCGAGTGGAATGATGAGCATGCCCTGGCTCTCTTTCATCCTAGCAGGCACACTCATCAGTCTGGTTTTGGGTCCGGCAGCAGGCTTGATGCTAGGATGGGGTCTGAGGGAAGAATACTTGGCACAGCATGCGGCACGCCGCCTCGAACGCCCACTGGTTTTGTCAGCAGCTGTTGGAAGTCCAATTTCAGGTTGAGTTTGATCTAGTCACCTAGCTTTTAGGAATACTTCCTCTCTTAAGAGACAAAAGCCATGACGCGGAGCGCCAGCATCTTTTCGTTCCCATGTACGGTCAAGATAGTTACTGAGTGGCGCTTCTCTCTCCGTCCACTTTCATTCTGCAAATCGTGCTTTTGGTTTCGTCCCTACGAGTTGCAGCACACAATCGTCAGTATAATGAATATAGTGCAACTGTCTCATGATATAATTGAATCAACGAACAATGCTACTCAATTTTTGTAAATGAACAAGTTTAACTTGTACTTGAGGCTACATGCCAGACGAGGCGTACCCGCTACATATTCAAACCTCTGCTACAAGTCTCTTCTCACTTCCCAAATTTGTTATTTGATGTCTATACCTTGTATATATTCATATGAGATCCGGGGACGAATTTTACTTGTAACTCCAATTCCCTATGAGTGCTTTGGGACTGTATCAAAGCGGTACCACTGCCGACGGACCTCCTCACGTGACAATACAGTCTTTGAATCATGAAAAAAATTAATGTCAATGAACGAAATTCAACACACCTAGAATCGTGCTGTCGACGCATTTGGCATGGTCTAAAAGGAATTAAGTGGAAGGGATTATAGAACGCGATACCTGGGGGCTTTTGAAATGCCTCCAATAAAACGCCATGCTTTGAGTAACCACATTAGGAGCATTTTGTCTGTATGTATGTAAAGACCGGGAGTAGACTGGAACGTTAAAAAGGGAAGGAGGAGGGGCTGAACAGAGTAACCTTGCTCTGTTAGCGTGCACATGATGCTAGCAAAGCCAAAACCCCCGTGCTTAGACATATCATCACAATTTGTCGATCTGGGCAACAACATCCCTTTCCTGTTACTTGCATTCATGCTGTGAGACCCGAAGCGTATACCTTTCCCGAAATGAATGATCTAAGTTGATGCATTATGAGGTGTCGAGGCATTCATGTAGGCTAGTCACGTGCTGCGCTCGGACCGCCCACAAAGCACCTCTTCGCGTTGCTTTGTTTTGCTCTTCTAGATAGCTTAATTCAACTCACTCTTTTACTTCTATTCATTCGTTTTATTATTATCTTTATTGCTGCTTCTGTAGAGTGCTCCTCAAGAGATTATGAGCCCAGCCTTTATACTATAAAGCTATTCAGATCTTACTACGGCCAGCCATTACTGCTAGACAAGATATTCTACAGAATATTAGTCTTGGCAAGCCTAACAGGTCTAATAAAATTATATATTTATACTAAGAAGTATATCTTACCTGTTTATCTACTCACTCGTGTTAAGTACACTGAATAGCCAGTATAGCATGTAAAGTTAGATGCGGAATCTTATTCAAAAATCTCTCTCTAGAGAAAAAAGCAGTTATCAAGACTATCTTATAGATAGATAGACTTTCTAAGTAAATACCTGATAGTATTCCAGGACTACTGATCTTACTGGAAGAATATATAAATTAAATAAAATAAGACTTTCAAGTATATTAAATACTCAAGAATATCAGTCTACTAAATCTGATTAATAAGGATCTGGCTAGACCTGCTGAAAACTATAAAAAATATAAGATCTGGTATACTTATTCAATGGTTATACAGTCATAGTTAACTTAAAATATATCAGATAAAATACTAGATCTATTTGCGGACTCTGCTGATATGAAAGAACTGGTAAATAATATATATAAAGTATTCTAAAGAATTGTTCTAGGAGATGGTATTATACTTTACTAAAATATTATATATAATCTTATTAAACCAAGAAGATCTGAGTATATTACAGTAGTTAAATATATTAATAACTTCTAAGTAAACTACGCCCTTGCCAAGATCCTACAATGCGGAATATCTGTCTTTATAACTATATTTTTACTTCTTTAGAAAATACAGAGTAATGTGCCTGCATGGGTTATCTACATAGAAAATAAAATATCAGAAGACACAGATACTATGTATAGTAATAGTGATTTCTATATTATCTACTAGAACATGAGGAAACAGTATAGTAAATTTAATAAGATAAAAATAGCAGCTACTATATAAAAAGATTAAAACTTATTATAAAAGCCAAAAAGCACCAAAGAAAAGTAGAAGAAGACTATATATTTTATAAAAAATATTTTTTATGAAGAGTATGCTACTAGAATAAAGAAAATAATATCCAAGTATATTAACAGAGTCTGTAGCTACTGTAAATATCCTGGCTATAGCTAAATAAAGTATTAATATATTAATATAATCTTATATTCAAGGTCATGGTAACTATATATTCTAGATATCTGGTTCTTCAAGATTCAGAATAATTAACATGGAGAAGGAAAGTCAGATTTAAACTTAAAAAATAACTTTAAAGTAGCAGAATCTATATCTATAAAACAGATAACAGAGATATCTGCTCAACATATTACCCTGTATAAAATAAGATTAGATAATAAAAATATACATTTTTTAAACTTCTCTGAAATAGCAGTTAGAAATACCACTGACTATTTACTATACTGGATCTATAATACAGGCAGTTCCTAATATATTATATTTAACCATACCTCACTAGACTACTATTATAATCTAGATATCTCTAATTTTTATAAATACAGAATATCTAACAGAGAAATTAGTATTACTAGATCAGCTGGCTACTAAATCCTAATCTTATCTATAAATAATAAATACCATGAGATTAAAATCAAGATATTCTATTAACTAGATCTTGTATACAGCCTTCTATCTATAACCCTTTTACAGAAAGACTTCAGAATATATGTGAATATAATTAACCTGACTCTATAAAAAGAAATAGATAATAAAGTAATGGAACATCTGCAAGAAAATAAAAACATGCTTTTTATATATACTCAAGATACAGAATTAATTCTCACTGCAGTTAATCTCTTATTATTATATTAATAATACAGACACACAGGATTCTGCAAGATTATTTCTACTGTAAAAAACCAGCAGATTAAACTTAAATACTATAAGGATTTATACTGTAATATATATTCTTTAGAAAAAGCAAAGCACTTAGTATCAAGGAATCTTATTTTAAGAATCTCTGATTTTATATAACTCTAGTACATGGACATACAGCAGATGACCCCGGTTAGCTATAAAGAATTTAAATATTTTCTGGTAATAGTAAATAATACTACCCAATTAGTCAGAATAGTTATATTAAAATAAAAAGACAATATCTCTACAGAGCTGATTCGGATGAATAATAAATACAAGAATATAATTAGTAGATATATTATCTTGTAGCATCTTAATAGAGACCATAAGTTTAATAAATTCAAAGAATAGATGTATTATGAAAATCAAGAAATTTATATTATTATATCATCTCCTCGAATATCCGAGGTAAATAGTCTTACTAAGTACTACAGTGGTTTACTTAACTAGATAAACAGAATCATAATCCTTGACTCAGGTTTGCCTGTAACTTTCTAGCTATTTACTATAAGACTCACCGCGCAGATCCTTAACTATCTAGTCCCTATAAAAAGCAAGATCAAAGAAACACCCGCTTATTTATACAGATTATACTATAATCTCCTAAATCTTGATACCTCACTCAAGTTTTTATATATATTTAAATACTGTTGCTACTAACACATATCTATAAAGAACTATATTATTTCTAGAAAGATGAGCCCCTGCACTGATACTAGCTACTTTATCAGATTTAATAGAAATTATAGTTATGTTTATTTAATATAGTATCCTGATTTAAACAAGATCAAATAGTCAAGAGATATAATATTCTATGAAGAATATATATACAAGGATAATCATGAAGACTCTAGTAGAGTAACTACAATATCTATATCTATCTTTAAAGATCTAATCATGCTAACACAGGATACCGGGATTAATTTTAATAAAATAATCATGTAAGATATAAAGAATATAATTAATAATAATAAGACTCTTCCTGCACAGGATGACACTGCTGACCCTATATATAAAAGAATAAAAACTATATTTATATCAGCTGAATCTACTATACCTGCCCTCCCTGCGCCTATTAATCTAATCTATTTAATAGAGAATCCTTGTGATTATAAAGCATTATCTATTAAATATACAAAACATAACTTCTAATTTACTGAATCTGAATCTTCTGCTGTTACAGTCACTGCGCTGAAATAATTCTAATAAATTATAAAAAAAAAGAGCCCTTCATGGCTAGAAAATAAATAAATAATTATACTAGAGTAAGAGTCTGACCTGCCTTCTCTACCTATTCTTAAATAATATAAGATTAATATGCTAAGTACTTATACAGAAGCTATCTTGTCCCTGCTTATCCTATATTAGAAGACAGTCATAGCCATGCAGATTGATAAGATTAAATTAATAAATATATATAAGATAGTTAACTATCCTACTGGCACCCGCATAATTCCAGGTAAATAGATATTTAATCTGAAGATTAATACAGAGGGAATTATCATACAATTTTATACTTGATAAATAGTTTGCAGTAACTGCTAGATATCTAGTATTAACTATATTAAATTCTTTGCCCCAGTAACAAGCAAGATTATCCTTAAAATATTTATAACTAATATAACAGTAAAAAGCCTCCGCTGGAAGTAATATAATATTATCTCTGTTTATTTATATATTTAAATAAAAGATAAACAGGTTTACATGAGACAATTAACTGGATTCCATAAGAATTCCCCTGAATAAATATATCTACTTAAAATAGTTCTCTACAGACTGCGGCAGGCAGCGCATCTGTAGTACTGTATTTTTAATAAGAAATTATAGAAAATCAGCTTCAAACCCCTGCCGGAGAATCTGTATATATATAGAAATAATAAAATATAGCTTATTATTTATATAGATAATTCTGCTATTACTGGCTCTGAATAAACAGATCTAATCTCAGTAAAATACTATCTTAACAAAGCATTCAGACTCAAGAAACTAGATAAATTGAAGATCTTACTTAATTATAATATTCTATATAATTATAAGACAGGTAGTATCTTACTCAGGCAGCCTATTTATATAGAGAAATATCTTGCTGCCACAGGTATATAATCCTGCTCGGATATTACTATTCTTATGATATCTATCTACGCAAAGGCAGATTGTACTGTGATATCAACTAAGGAAATTAATATTAATAAATATTAAAGTCTTATAAGTAGATTGAACTAGCTAATTATTAAAACTAGACCTGATCTATATCATGCCATATTCCGCCTGTAGAGATATATATATATTTTAACTACAATAGATATAAAGACCTTGAAGCATGTATATAAATATTTATAGAATATTACTTCCTATAGAATTACCCTGGCGGTCAATTATATTAAAGAAATTAAAATTTATATAAATACTGTCTATACTGATCACGAAGATGGCAAGTTAACAGAAAAATATATTATCTTCTATACAGGCGGACCCATTACCTGGTCATTAAATAAATAAAGCATTGTTATACCCTTCTCTACTATTACAGAATACTGTGTATATAATACCACCATTAAAAATGTCCTGTATATCAAGAAATTAGTACAGATATTTAATCTTAAAATATCAGATAACAGCAAAATACCCCTATTCAGTGATACTGTTAATTTGCTACAGATTCTTAACCACGGCATATACACGCGGTCTATTAGATAGCTAGATAACTACTATCTGTTCATAGCAGATCTAATTAAAACAGGTATTATATTAATTTAACATATTACAGGCATTAGTAACCCTGCAGACAGTCTTACTAAACTGCTGGATTGGGAAAAGTTCTGTGATTTCTAGATCCTGCTAGGGATAATCTCATTAGCTACCCCTCTACAGCATCCAGGGAATAATGCTTAATATACAAAAGATTGCTTATCTAGAAAATATTTACAACTTCATTTAGCACCTCCTCGCATGCTCCTTTGCCTAGGGGGCCGTGTCGAGGCATTCATGTAGGCTAGTCATATGCTGTGCTCGGACCGCCCATAAAGCATCTCTTCATGTTGCTTTGTTTTGCTCTCCTAGATAGCTCAATTCAACTCACTCTTTTGCTTCCGTTCGTTCGTTTCGTTATTGCCTTCGTTGCTGCTTCTGTAGAGCGCTCCTCAAGATGAGGCACTGGGTGTGGATGATTTAACACAGCACTTTAGACATGGAATAGTGCACAATTCATCTGACTGTCTCCTTACATACTTCGTTCAGGCCCATACGAGATTATGACTTCAAATTTCCCCTTGCTACGAGCTACATGATGTCCCATGGCGGGGAATGTAATCCAGTGAGTTATTATTGCTGTTAACTGTTAGATGTACATATATCTCATCGTCATTCGCAAAATATAGCTGTTTTCAATAAGATAATTTTCTACAATCAGGTGCTCTGAACATGACTATTCCCCGATCGTTTTCTGGTGCAACTATGCGCCGCCCCTTGTCTAAATGTGAAAAGGTACTGGACAAGTTGTGTCTTGGGTATCAATTTTTCACTCCAATCAATTGGCAGTTATTATCTGTTGCAAGCGGTTTCCTGTTTGTGACAATTCTATTTCTGGCAATGATAGCATGCGGCTTCATACCACCACTCCCTCCATCATGGGGTGCCGACAAGGTATACAATCACTACGACAGACACAAAAAGGGAATTCAGGCGGGGGCTGCAATGGTTGTTATCTGCTCCGGATTATGTCTTCCTTATGGAGCAGTAGTATCAAAGCAGCTTCGATTGATACGAGACGTAGACCCAATTCTCGGCGACTTGTCTCTTGTGGCTTGTGGGGTAGCGAGTGTCACCTTCATGATGTCCTCTACATTCTTAGGACTAGCGACGTTTCGGGATTACGGGCCGGAATTGACTTTACTTCTGAGTGATTTGTTTTGGTTCACTCTCATCATGCAGTGGCCGCCGTTTTGGATACAAAGTTGGACCATAGCGTGGGCAATTCTCTCGGATAAAAGTTCAGACCCTGCCTTTCCAAGGTCCTTAGCCATCCTCAACTTCATCGCTCCTTTGGCATTGTCCTCGGCCACCGCCATCCACCTTCATCAGCATGGACCATATGCATGGAATAGCGCACTGACCTTTTGGCTTGCTTTTGTTCTATTCTTTGCCCAGGTTGGGCTTGATCTACTGACTATGGGTCGGAACATCCTTAGAAGTCGAAGTTTGGAACTGGCTGAGCAGACGAATTGAAGTATCACTTGTCAAGACGAAGGGTCAAAGAAATGGATTTGATCTATCTAGATCTCAAGAAGATGGTTGGTTGGAAGAGGTGGTGGTCAGAGGCCACACAGGAAGAAGAGGCGAAGGATCAGCTGACAGCTGCCTGGCTGCAGTGAATGTCTCAACATCACTTATGAGTATGCTTCGCAAATTCGGGTCTTCCTGGGGCACTGCTTGGCAACAAAATGTCCGATAATAGCATGAAAATTGGTTATCGGGCTTGTTGTATGCCTTAGCTATTTGTGACACAATCACAGCCGAGAGAATGATATTGAGAGACGGGCGCAGACGGTCTGCTGTAAAAGTCTGGTGGTACTTCGGCCACCGCACATGTGTGTATGCAGGAGACCTTGGACAGTTTCATATATAAGCAATCTCGCAATGTAACACTCCAGCAAAGACACAACGGATGCGATATGGGCGAAAATTGTAGAGAAATGGTGTGTGGCAAGAGCTTCTAGTAATACGCGTGAAGGACGTGGGTACTATATCCCTAAAACCTTCTGCTTGCGATATTACCCTGTGTGCAAGTTGCGAATATGTAGTCCATCTTTTGACGTTCTGGTACTTTCATACATACTCCTTATCTCTGGTGGCTCTTAGTCAAGCGTGAGACGAGAGTCGGGACGAGGAAGACCAGGGGACAATTGCGCGGAGGCAGTCCTGTTGTACAAAAGGTATGAATCCCGCGCGTTGGCACTTTTTGACTGGTTAATGGCTCTCAACCCCTGATTAAAGTTTCTGATGCAAATAGCAGTACAGACAACCGTTGCAGCAGTCAGTGCCAAGGATAACGCGGCGAAAAACAACATCATGCTCTTGCCGGCTGTATTCGCCGAAGATAGAATCACAATCCGGCTGATAAGATATGCGACCAAGGCAAGGTAGCTCATCTGTTATGTGGCAATTAGAAGGCATGCCAGCAATCCTGAGGACCTAGACAAGAGGTAGAGAAGCTCACAATAATAGCAATTGTACTAAAGATTCGTTCTCGCTGGACAAACCAGACACCAGAAAATATCGCAATGATGGCGACAGGGATGAGGAGCATCGTCAAAGTATACTCTGGTTCTTTGAAGTGCACATATACTAGATCATATTGGATAATGAAGCCAATCAGAAAATAGAGGTTTACTTTTACCAGTACCAGAAAAACCTGCATTTACCAACTATGTTTAGCAAGTATTTACAGATACTTCAGGAAAAGGAACACGACGGAGTCGATTTTACCTCATAGGCCAGATAACGCATCCGAGTATCCAAGCTGCCGTGAACGGACTTGTAGATAGCCCATGAATAGTCCCGGTGTATCAAATTTGCGATTGGGCATAGAAAAAGAGTACACAGCCCTGTAAATATACATACAAGGATCTCTGCTGGCTGGACCTGAGGCCACACATTGCGTGTAGTATCCACCAAATTCGGATAGCTAAAACGTGACTCGAACAGCCTTGCAGTAGTATCTCTCATGACGAGAAATTGCATCACAGAATAACCGAAGCTGCAGGCATTACAGATGCAGACTGCAAAAAGAAGGACGTTATTCTTGTGGTGGATTGCATCTAAGGATAGAAACAACTCAAACAGGCAGGCGAATATCAGAATGCCTAGGTTAATTGGAATCAGGTAGGACACCGGCACTTGATTGATGGTGGAAGTGACCCATCTTTGCCATTCAATGAGTATATAGCTGCCTTGTAGGTTAGATGTGCTCGTGCCCACGAAAGGATGGGGGCGTACATCTCGAAGACGATGCGAGCAACCCGCTGCACAACCACCATTCATATCTCGTCGTCGGTCTATACATGCTCACTCAATAATATGATGGGCCACCTAACGATGTCGATTTTTTTAGTTGATCAAGTCCCTGCCAATACGTTCAGTGAATTTTTATTGTCCGCCTCCCACGTGATAATGAAGTTGGACTTGCAGCCAACGACGGTGTGAAAATTCTCTGGCTGATTTCCAGGTTCGCCCTGCGTTTGATAGGGCCGTAGGCAGCAGCTACTAAGGGACCCGATATAGGTTTAGTACAGCCTATTGGTTCAAAGTGAGACATTTTTAGCTATTATTAATTAAACCACCAAATGCATCTGTTCCCTACCAAACGGACTAAAATCCTGGGTCAAGTTTTTTCCAAACTGGGGCGTCGGAAACTATTGATTTTGTGCCTGCCGATCGGCCCACCTCAACATACCCGTCAGGGTCTGATCGGTGTCCGAATGGCTTAGCATTAAGTATCAAACAGGTCTGTGGAATCTTCGATTACCTCAATGGATCGATCCCCATGTCTTGAGACATTCCGTATCACGGGTAGTCTTCCTCAACCAAATCAACCATAGTCCCGTATTGATCTCGTGTATTGGGGTAAATGGTATTGTACATGCCAACAGGATTCTCATGATTCCGATACAGGGCAAGGAAGAGAGGTCATATTGCCACTAATCGTAAGGCAGGCAAGCCATTCAGGTTGCATGTTATCAACTCCACTCACCAGTATAGCAATTGGTTCATTCAGTCTGCAATAGATCCCGTGCCCCGATTTGCTGAACTCTCAACATGGCACTGTTCAGGCAGTCTGCTAACCTGATTACTCTACTCTCGTCTCGTGAGAACTCTCCTACCAACTGCAATCGAGAAAGCGCAGGTGCATGATATCTGCTACAAAGTTCTTGCAAGATCTATTGCCCAAGAATGGACGAGGGCACTGCCATTTATTCCGATTTTCTGGTAGGTGTTCTTGAGAATATAAATTAATTCAGATACAGGGTACTATACTACAGGCAAAGGAAGAACGGGAAATCAGCATTCCAAGTATAATCATGCTCAACTTGAACTCCACAACAAAGCGCAAGAGATAATGTAATGTTCATTTCATGCCTTCTGGTCGGGAAACTTTCTTAGCATGTCACCCAATCGATCAATAGGCGCAGACATCAGACCAACAACAGTTTCATACGGTGGCCGGTCAGGGGCCGCTGGATGGCTCCGCGTAGGAATGAAATTCTTAGTGCGACCGAAAGAACGCGCCATACTTTCGGAGGCAGATTCACCAATGGCATGTTCAAGAGCCGGTAGATCTTGGCTTTCTTCCTCATTGATGTGCTGCTCTAAGTTCGCCCACAGGCTTTGAAGAGTAGGGATGAACTCGGTATCATCAGGCTGAAGGCCTTGAAATGTATAGAGAAGCTCCTTGACCTGCAGTGTCACGCCAGTTAGCTTGATTCGTCCCTCAAAGAAACGAGGCTATACGTAATCATACTATTTGGTGCTCCTCTCTATCGTGCTCCGCCATGGCCTTGCCGTTGTCCAGCTTTAGCTCCATCTGGGGATACACGACTAGCTCCTCGCCAATCGAGTGGCGGGCCAGCTCCCAGGTAAATTGGTTTTGCCATCTGACCCTTTCATCATTCGTTTTTGCACCTAGAATTTGATGGTAAGCATCCTTCAGTTCGCGGTGGTCGTTCTTGATAAGTTCAGACACGCGAATCGCGGCAGGGGCGGTGATCCGGAAACCACGCCTCGCGGTCTGAACCGTTTTGGAGAAGAGATTGGAGGATTGTGGTCCCCTGAATGATGTTTTCGATAAAGAAGAGAGCGACATGATCGCTTGCCTGATTGGTTCGTGGGCGGGTTTGTAGTAATTTGCTCAGAAATGAAAGTATTATTACGATGTGCGCACTGTAATACACTGTCCTTGAGTTCGTGGGGTACAGCGCAGAACCTGTTTATAATGTCTGAATTTCGAGGTCCAGACCAGCTCGAAAGTATGACATGGGTGGTCATCAAGTGTGCAGTCCGGCCATCCAACAATGGTTAAGCAATTAATCATGTTTTGTCTGCGCCTCAAAGTTAGGGAGCCTCACATTGGCATGATAGAACAATGACATAGTTCAGGCGTCGCGACTTTGGCGGATGGTGGCTCTGCCGGTGAAACCAATAGAAATTTGCATAGGATCGTTGCCATGCGGGAAAGCCCTCAATAACCGGCTTCTTGACCGTTGAGGTCTCTGGGATCTGTTTGAGAGTCCCGCTGAGGGCTTAGCCTAGCCATGGCCACTCAGTGGATTTGCTCATCACGACGACAGCCTTCACAAAAGTCTAATCGGGGTGAAAGGTGAGGGAACGGTAACTTTATTTTGCGTGAGGTAACAACTGTTCACGGTTGGACGTCATGGCTGAGGCCGGAACCGCCCGGACGCCAAGGCAGGAAGTATAAGAACATATCCGCATGCCAGTAGGAGAGACCAGATCAAAGAGACGACCATAATAACCAGCTACCAGTGATTGATTGGCAAGACGGCAAGCAATGATGGCAGCGCATCCCTTACAGGCGTTGGGGGAAGCGGTGGGAGCGGCGGGAGCCGACCCGCGCATCAAGCAATTGAATTCGCTTTTTCAGGGGGCCAATGACGGGCCCGCCCGGACGGCGGCCAAGTTGACGGGGGTCCAGCAGGCCGGCAAGCGGCAGGATGACGGGCCCTACTTCACCAACAACGAGGGCATCCCCTTTCCCGATCCCGCTCACAGCAAGACCGCGGGTGGACTGCCCTTGGTGTCGGACACTTTCTTGCTGCAGAAACAGCAGCATTTCAACCGCTCCAAGAACCTGGAGCGGATGGTTCATCCCTGTATGTCCTGCTCCTCCTCGGTGGTTTCTTTGCCATCATCGGTCGGGTAATTAGATCAATTGGCTGACGATGCACAGGTGGTAGTGGAGCTTTCGGATACTTCGAAACTACCAGAGATGTATCCAACCTTACAAAGGTGCATATATCCCTTAGCTGCTGCCGAGAAGAATGTAACTTGAGAAAATACAGCTAACCTGGACAGGCCGACTTCCTCAAGTCCTCCGGACTGAAGACGCCGGTCTTCGTCCGCTTCTCTACCGTGACTCTCGGTCGGGAATTCCCCGATCTAGCCCGAAACCCGCGTGGTTTTGCCATCAAGTTCTACACGGGAGAAGGAAACTATGATATCGTGGGCCTGAATTTCGTATGTGATGTGGTGGATCTCATTCGTACTGCCTGTTTGACAGATCTCTGACTTTGTCTGGTCAGCCGGTCTTCTTCTGCCGAGACCCTATTCAGGGCCCCGACGTGATTCGGTCGCAATCCCGTAACCCTCAGAACTTCCTCCTCGACCACAACTCCCTCTTCGATCTCTTGGCTAATACGCCTGAGGGGTATGTTCCGTTCAGTGGATAGGAAAGATGCGTGTCATGTGGCTGACAATGGATAGAAATCATGCCGGTATGATGTTTTTCAGTAACCATGGAACGCCGAAGGGATGGAGAAATAACCACGGCTACGGCTGCCACACCTTCAAATGGTAAGGTGGCTGACATGAACCTGTGACCTGCACCTACTAACCACTTGTAGGGTGAATGATGAAGGCAAATTCGTGTATATCAAGTATCATTTCTTGGCAGATAATGGCCAGAGACAATTCACCGCCGATGAAGCCCAGTACCACGGAGGGGCCGATCCGGACTGGTCGAAACGCGATTTGTGGCAGGCAATCGAAAAGGGGGAAGAGATTACCTACACTGCACACGTGCAGATCATGCAGCCCGACGACGCAGACCCTGTGAAGCTGGGCTTTGATCCGTTCGATGTGACCAAGGTGTGGCCGAAGAAGCAGTTTCCGGTGAGTCCTAACTTCTCCGTCTTTTTCTCTGGGACGCCCTGGGTCACTCATCCATTTGATATAGCTTCAAGAGTTCGGTAAACTCCGCCTCAACAAGAACCCCGAGAATTTCCATCGCGATGTTGAACAGGCGGCGTTCTCCCCAGGCAGCATGGTCCCCGGCATTGAAGACAGCCCTGACCCCTTGTTGCAATTCCGTATGTTCTTCTACCGCGATGCACAATATCACCGAATCGGCATCAACCTCCACCAAGTTCCCGTCAACTGTCCTTTTATGGCCTCGTCCTATTCATCCCTGAATTTTGATGGTCAAATGCGCGTGGATGCCAATCACGGCATGAACCCGCAATATGTCCCGAACAGCTTTGTGAACAAGTTCCGACCAGATATTGCCGAGGCGCCTTACCAGCTAGCAGACAACAACGTCGGACGCAAATCCCATTTCTACCACGAAGGCAAGCCTTCCGAATACGATCAGCCACGGGCTTTGTATAAACAGGTGATGGATGAACGTGCTCGCAAGCAACTGCACGATAATACTGCCCGGCTCCTCCGACTCGTGGAGTATCCGCTGATCCAGATCAAGTATTTGGCACAATTGTACCGCATTGCACCGGAGTATGCAAAGGGCGTCTATGATCTGCTCCCCGAAAAGCCGTTTGCGTTTAGCGAGGTCGAGCAACGCGCTGGGGGTGCTGAGGCCGCCATGAAGGAGCCCAAGTTCCGCCCTTGCGCCCCGACTGATAAGTTGGTCGGAACGTGTCCGATGCAGCCGGTTTATAATGTGCGAGTGTAAGAAGCTCTACAATGGCTACATTGCTACTATATGATGTTTCCTACGATACATGTTCTCGTTTATATTCAGAGCTTATACTGTCGAACATAATCTGCAACAGACATGTTAATTCCATCCTGCTTACAGTGAATACTAGCGTCCCTTCTCTGTGTAAAATGTACAGCCGGTGATGCAGGCACCCTTGCTGAAGCGGCGATGGATCGGAGGTCAATAAACCTATGGTGCTCGAAGGTGGTTTTGACATGCTAATACCCTGACGAGGATATATATATCTGTGCCGGCACGGCAATGCTACTCAACTAGTCGGTGTCTTAGGCCTCGGAGCACCCAATTGTCCGCAACCGGTGGTGATGGGCTCCCACTCATAATCAAAAAACGGAGCTCAAGAAGATAGTGATGGTGACAGCACTTGTCCTCATACAAAGTAGATAGTTCTGCAGTCGTCCTGCGAATGATAACGCCGATCGATACTGTATTTGGAGATTCATGTGAAACCACCAAGAATAGCCCCACTAACTTGTTGATCAGGCAGACTTTGAAACCATCCAAACCCATCGCCCCGTCAGTTTTTCTTCCATGTCCACATTATCCACGAGTACTTCGCAAACAGAATACTAGTCACCACAAGCCAAGATGCCGGTTACTTTGACGACATCCAACACAAGACCAGAGGTATGGGGTACAGCCAAGGCACTCACGGCGGAAGACCTCTTGCAGGAGTCCTGTCCAGAAAACGCCCGTCGTTGCAAGCAGCTGCTCCAGAGCTCTTTCACCTCACAACACCTCGCGGAGAATCACATCAGCCCGTCTTCGAATGGCCTGGTCCATGCCGTGTTTCAGGCATATAGCTACCATCACCATCTGACTTTGCGACCGGAGGATGTATGGTTCGCCATCCTCTCCCAACTGAGCTTCTACATCAACGAGCATGCCGAAGAGTTGCGGTCGCATTTCGTGGCCCACAAGGGCAAGGAAGAAGTCTCCGTCACCACAGTGGGGACGATTAGCTCGGTCGACTTTGGAGCACTGGTCGTCCAAATGACCGAGGCCATCCAGAAAAAGGTCGTGGATCCCGACCTCCGGACATGGCTCATGCCGGCATTCAGCACCACCACCGCCAGTGACCAGGTCATAGCGGCGGTGCTGATGATGGGTGCCATGCAGCAATACTTCTCCTACAAAGCCTATCTGATGTGTGGCATTCCCACTGTGACGTTGCTGGGCGAGCAGGAAGACTGGGTCCAGCTGCTGAGCAAACTGGACAAGCTTCCGGACTTGGGCACCGAGCCGGCTCAGTTTGCTCGTCTTCTCCGGCCTATCCTGACGAGATTCATTATCTCCTTTGATGATCCTACTTCAGAGTCCGTTCGTGAATTTTGGGGCTTATGTGCAGATCGAATTTCATTCGGGAGTGGCCCGTCCTATCTGTCCGGGTGGGTCACCGCGTTCTGCTACTGGGATGAGAAAGGTCGGCCCATGGAGGATAAGGGCATATCGGGATGTGAACTGGATGGTGTCCAGTATCATCGTGTTGACATCACAGACATCCCGGGCGCATTCGCCTCGGTCCCGATGAAGGTGAATGACAATGGCACCGAGTATGAAACGGAGCTCGTGACCGGAGTAATAGGCATTCAAGCCAGTTGTGGCAAACAGACGACAGCTGCTATTGGAGATGCAGAGGCCCAGCAAGACACGATCCAACCGGCTTCGGGATGGTGGATATATGAGAAGGAAACTGCCGCAGAGAATCCGGAGTGAAATTCACCAAGGCGTGGACTTGATGATTGCTTAGGATATATCAAAGCCCAAGATAGTGATTGATTAGAGGATACATGACCTAATCTATAGCTTCAATCAGCAGCCGCAGTTGGCTAACTTTGATTATAGGCCGTGTAGTATTCCATTTATTCAATATTGAGTCTCTGCGATGGCCTGAACACGGTAAGGTGTCCATGCAATATCCAGGAAAAAAGGGAAGATCTCCTGGGGTTCAGACGGTGTGATAGACCCGCCCCAGGATATCTTCAAAGGGCTTCATTTCTGTCTTTCGGTGCATGTCATTTGTCATTCTCAACTCCCACCATGCGCGTAACCAGGCTTTCCAGTTCTCAGAGTACTTTCTTCCCGAAGCTATTTTCCTGGTTATTACCATAGGCCCCGAGCACGGAAGGAGGTAGAAGGCATCAGAGGTGTCTTATATGGTCAGGATCAGGTCTTGACTTGCATCAACAGCATATCAACGCTTTATGTTGTAGGCCATGAATATAAAGTATTTCTATTCACAGCAGGATAGGTGGCCTTTACTAGGTGGGAAAAGGACTGATTAAAAGACAATTGACTAGTTTCCGAAAGGACAGCAAGTTTATTAGTATAATTATGTATTCATTCAGTTAAAATACTATTCAGCCGCTATAAGGAGGCGAACTGTGGTGCATATGTTGGAATATCTTACAGGTCTGAAAATTGGTCTGAGCTGCTCAGGTGGGTGACTTCCTGCAAGGCTGGTGGGGCGTGCGGCTGAGCTGTGTTGACTAGATCGGCAGCTGTATACTCCGGAGTAAAGGCCACAGCATAATCAAGGACTTACCTTTCAGCTGTTGCCGATCAATCCTGCTATGGCCAGCTCAGATGAACAAGACATTACCTCATTCCAGCCCGACTGTGGCTCTTTTGGCCAATCATAGCGGGGATTCCCCGGGCCGATAGCTACTAGAGGATATAGACCGTAAACTACTAGTTAGAAATCTGTACCACCTCGGGTTTGGATATAAGAGTATCCGGACTTTTTGATCGGCTGTACGGAGGCGAGATTGACCGAAGACTACTGAAAGATAGGCATGTGATACATGTACTCCAACACCGAAGAGCAAGCTTTGCCAGTCTTAACAAAAGCAATAACTCAACTATAATCCTTGGATATATATGCAGACCATTCTCTTTTGATTGAGTGAGATCCAATTGTATCCTCACTCCAGGCTACATCAGCACGCAGACGCTATATCCCCTGTGCCCTCTACTTCGATTTACGATTTCAAAATGAAGTTCACTGCTACAATTGGGACTTTAATATTCAGCCTATCAGCCTCTGTCAGTGCGGCTGTAACTGGGAACTGTACACCAGGCATGAATTACTGTCAAGTCGTGCTTGACAATGTTGGTGAGTTGTGGGCCACTATTCCGCTTACTACATTGAAGTTGTGGATGAGGTGTACTAACATGAGTAGGCGGCAACCAGGATGCGATGCATGATGCGATAGTCTGATAAGGTTCCCCTGAAGCCGCTCGCTACCCAGGCGTCTGGGGTAAATACCTGTTCCATTATAATACTGACAAATCACTTAGTGTTGTTGAGGAGTGCCATGTCATCTGTATCAACAGTGGCGCTAGAAAGAGTGACGTCTGTGATAACCTGGTGTAGATGGTGTAATAGATAAGAATGAAGCATATGGCCATAAATAGATTATGAATTAGGCAGTTATTTATCTATCATGTATCTAGATATTAATCATGGATAAAAGACTAGAAATATTGATAATAAGTCCTGTCACTCCTCTAGTTAAATAAATCTGAATAGCTCTCGAATAAGTGTATTATAAATCCTTTATCTCTTATTATCAACTTATAGGCTCCTTGGTAGTAGTATATTATATAATAGCCAAGAATACCCCAGCATGACACGGCTCAGGGATGATTATATATGTAGTAGCACCGTGGAAGTACTGCCTGTTACTGGTATATGTGCTTAAGATTCTATAATCAAGATGTATTAGTATAATATTATGCTTATGTAAATAATTTTGATAATATCTTGCTTTATACCCTGACCTGCTTTAATATACTATTATACAGAGCAGATTAGCTACTCTATTTTCCCTGTTAACTTTCTATGCAGATATGAGTTCATTTGCATTGTGCACAGTTATTCTAGTCTTCTACCAGATAATTTATAAATATGATTATACTCTCTTTGGTTTCAGGCAGTAAAGCATACCCTCTATCAGCTGTTGATCTATAATTAGATTATTCCAGATTATCAGCATTATAAAGCAAACAACAAATGCTTTGGACTTGAACCCGGCAGGTATATAAATTTTACCAGGAAACTTCATATCTGTCTAAAGGCTATAAGTCCCATAATCTTTTCTTAGATACCTGACTGGGTTAGCCACAGGTAAGTTATCTTATTAAATCTACTTGAGAGTATGGTCGAGAATTACAGATAATTTAGAGCTTGTTTTATCTGACTGACAGCCTGGCAATCGCTAGATACCTTTCTATAAAATACATACTATGTTGTAGCAAGGGGGATGTTATAATAATTATTAGAATAGTCATAATCAATGGCACATTTAATATCCTATAATTAGTCCTGATAATAAATTAGACTATTTAATTCAATTTCCAAGGTAAAGTAAAAGATAATACAGAAGGTTACTAACTATATAACAAGGTTCTGACTTCAACAAGCCGATGTTATCGCCAAGGTGAGTGACTGAAAAACTACAGAAAAAGCTCCGGCTTAACTACTCAAGACTCCTACAGGCCTTACATGTCAACGCCACTCAAAGCATCTTTATTAACAACCCCGCCAGAAAAGATAAGACTAGCAGTATATGTAGCACTGCTGTCATGGCTAGCAGTAACATTAATTCCAAGGATAATCCACTTAAAAATACCATTCTCGATCAAGTCTCCCAGCAAAGCATACTCAAAGAAAAGATCAGAATTACTATCCTCTGTCTCAACAATGACCACATGATTATCAGCATTCTCAGTAATAACAACAGTGTTGGTATTATAGGGATAGGTAGCTTCAACCTATGAGATTAAATCCTGATCAAAGAACAGCTGGCTGATGTGAGGGATATGGCCTCCCATCAGGATATTATTAGCGAGAACCTCTACATCTAGATAGGCGATGACATAGACATAAGTTATACAACCTGAGTAATATCCAGGAAAGATAGTCTTGAATCCTGCAACGCTATCAGTATCAGTCTTTTAAATGCCACGGAGGAATATCTTATTAAGATTGGAAGTGTTATTGATATTGCTGTTCATGCTACTTTAAATTCCAGAGTAGATCCCAGTAGAGTTATAGTTCTAGATGTCCCAGTAAAGATTCTGGATGGATTCGCAGGTGTTGATGTTGATGAACTAGCTGTTAATATAGAGAGACACACCCAGTTTTCTGTTAGAGAGATCATGTCAGATCAGCTCACTCTTTACCCAAAAGGGGCCAATCTCACCCTCGGGAGCTAGGATACACACGGGGTCCTTTGAGAAAAGCTCCGACTCGGGAGTGTTGAGTATCATATTAAGGAAGGAGTAGTATGAGGTGTTGACCACCTGCTCTATATCACGGAGATCTAAGGAGTGCTTTTTATACTGCTTAAACACAGCGGCGCAGCGAGAAACAGCTTATTTAAGAATATTATTTCTCTTGAGCTATCCAGCACACTGGCTCAGACTCTGGTAGGTATTGTGCAGGAAGATACACTTAGAGATATCAGTAAAAGAACTGGATTTATAGACTTCTGGATATACCATAGCAAAACCGGCCAGTGACAGCATAATCACCTGCTTGAGCTGAAGAAGCTGCATTTTGAGATAATTAAGAAGAGACAGTTCAAAGAGAATAAGTGATTATGAGTTAGGTTATATTTTAGAAAGATTTAAAGATAAGCAAAAGCCATGCTTTATATATCCTCAATCTGTCAGGCTCAGGATGTCTATAATCTGGAAGTAGACTGATATTCACACAATACTCTCTGCTTGATATTATTACTAAGATATTCTGAACTATCCTGAGGCCTGCAAACACGTCATCATTGTTGTATAGGATCTTGGCTGATCTCTTGTCATAGAACTCAACTAAAGTAAATCAGAGTTAGTAGAAAGGAGAAAGAAAGATTGATATCTGTCAGTATCAAAAATAGAGTGGTTATACCTGACTGTTATACCTTAACCTAACCTTAACCGTAACCTGACAGTTAGATTAAGGTATAAGAATCCTCTTAACTGTACAGTTAAGAATAGGTTATAGTTAAGAGATTGCTTTAACTGATCTTAACTGCTAGTTAAGAAGATTAGATATACTTAGAAGATTAATAACTATAGATTAATTAATAATTTATACAGAGACTTTACAAGAATAATATACTAGTGGTAATATATTTTTAATTACTATATTATTAAAATAGATATTAGATTAGTTATTAATTAATAATAATCTAATTTTCTGGCTAGTAGCCAGCAGTCTAGTTACTTCTATGTTAGGCTTTTATAGATAATACTAAGAATTTAAATATAATTAAATTAAACTACTAGAGAGAAATATATTAATTATTATTTAAATTATTCTTTATATTATTTTAATTAATAGTTATGATGGTGAAGAGATTATACAGTTTAAATATTTATCTATATCTGGATATATATAATATTACTAGATTAAAAAAAAGCTAGATCTTTTTTTTTAATAATATTTTATTTTTAGAATTATTATCAAGATTGTCTATATCCTTATTCTTATTAATATAAAAGATTATTATTAGCTTATTATCTTCTTAATTCTTAGTTATAAATATAATAGAATCCAGAAAAAGATTATTAAAAATATTCTAATATTTCTTAATAATAGTAAAGTAATCAGTATATATCTAGAGTATAAAGATTTTAATAGTTTTAGAATACAGGCAGCTCTGGTAATAATAGCAGATATTTTAAGAATTATTAAAAAGATATTTAATACTGATATTATTAATTATAATAATTAAGAAGTCTCTAATTATATAATAAAGAATAGAAAACTAATTATGACAAGACTTCCAGTAGACAAAGATATCAGAATATCTAGTAGTTTCTAGATAACTATTAATATAAATATAATTTTTAATATAATTAATTTACTATTCTAGTTTTTAATAATTTATATATTTTTAATATTAAGATAAATCTTAAGCTTCTTAAAAGTTATTACAGAAGATAAGAACTTCTAGTACTTTAAGATATTATAAAAAATCATGTCCAAACCTGAGAATATATTAGAAATTATAAATAATATATTAATAATAGAATTCTGTTGATAATAAAAATAAAAAATCTTTTTAAAGATAATTTAATATTCAAGATATTAATTAATATTATTATCTAACTAGATATTCTTTTTAAATTTTTCAAGTTTTAACATGGGGTCTAGAACTGTTATAATTATATAAATATAATTTTTAATCTAGTAAATCTGATAGTAATACTTATAAAACTTCTAATATATATTCTCCAGATTCTGGAAAATCTTTTTCTTCTAGAATACCTGCTTCTATACCAGCTAATTAATAAATTAATTAAGATAATCAAAGAAATTATTATAAATATTATAGATCTTATAAATTATAAGTCTACTATTCTCTAATAAGCAGAAGATAAAGAAAAAAAAAGATATAAAAATTTAAATAGATATTCTAACTACTTCCATTTTATTAAAGTAGGATAAAGATAATTAATATTATCATGATTTTAATATTAGATAAAGTTCTTAATAATTAGATATAATTTAATTATATAACAAAGTATAAGATAGATCAAGTTCTATTAAATTTTATAATTAAGAAAAAGATAATATACTGAAGCAGACTCCAGTTATTAAATAAATTAAAACTTTTTTAATATTAGAGACTTATATTTACAAAATATATAATCTTCTAAATCTATAATAAAGAATCAGAGAAGTAGATAAAAGATAATAAATAAAGTATAGAAGTTATCTATAAAAGCCTTATATAAAATACTCTAAAAATTATTTATAAAAGTCTTATATATTCTATCTTACAGTCTATGGAAGCCCTTTTTGACCAGAGCTGAGTCTTGATTCTGGCTCCAGTTAAAAAAGACTTTTGGAGTCAGAATTAAGGCTCAGATCCAGTCAAAAAAGGCTCCCATGGACTATGAAATAAGATATATAAGACTTTTATAGATATTTTCTAGAATATTTTATATAAGATTTTTATAGATAACTTCTAGGGAATCCTGCAGAAGTTTTCTATAGATGGCTCTTATTATATATCTTCTTAATTATCTAAGAGATACTAGAAGAGGTTTTTAGTTTTTTATTATTATTTTTTTATATATATTTAACAGCTTCATTAACAGCCTTAATTTAGAGTTTTTAAAGAAAGATATTAATAAAAAGTTAAATAACATAAGCCAGACAGAAAATATAATACTAGCTTTAAATAATTTTTATAAGATTAGAGTTTACTAAAATATTATAAAAATAGATGCCCTGGCTGAATTAAGCCTAGAATTCTAATATAATAATATTAAATATAGTACTATTATTACTAATATTATTAGTAATTATATTTAATAACTGGTAAATAAGATAATGCTTTTACAAGATTTCTAAGATAATCTTAACCAGATTCTTATTAGTATAAAATCTAGATACTGGTTAGAAGCCTAATAAAATCTTATAATAATCTATATTTTTTATCAGAAAGTATCCAGTCAAAGTAAAAAATATTTTTTAATCTAGATTAGTCTAATAATTAATTATAATTAACATGCATCCACTGTCTGGAAACTTTAATAATAATTAAATATATATTTTCTCTAATAATTCTAAAAAATACTTTTTAATTTATATCTAATAAAAAAGAATAAATATTTAGAAAGATACTAGAACAGTAAGATTAATTATCTATTTAAATTAAATATACTTAATAGTATAAAACAGCAGGTAATAAATAATAAGAAAATATAATATTTAATTAAGAAAGTTCCTTTTATTATAGACAGTGGAAGTCTAGAGATATTATAATAAATATTAATAATAATAATCTACTGGAGAGCCTACTTATAGAAATATTATTGATAATTATATATTTATAATAATTCTTTCTCCAGTATCTGTTTAATAATTTATTTAAAAATATATTAGAATATTTATCTCTTATAACTCTTATAAAGATAATAGCTTATAAAACTAATTTTAAAGTTATTAATTATTAGATATTATAGAATATACAAGTATATAATACAGAAAATATAAAAGATATTATCAGAAAATAATATATTTTTTTAAAAGTAAACTTATACTATTACTATCTTTTCTTAATTAAAGTAAAAGAATAACTTCTAGTCTTATATATAAGTCTGGCTAAAGGTAATTATCTTTTATTAGTTATAAAAAATAAGAGTCTTTTCCAGGAGAGCTAGATATAAAATAATTTTCTAGTATTTTATAATATACTTGATATCAAGATTTAGAAAAAAAAAGATAATATAGATTAAAAAGCTATTCTCTGTCTAGTTATTATCATGATTTATAAAGATTTATAAGATAAAGAAAAAGAATTTAATAATATTCTTTAAGAATAAATTTAATAATTATAATTAATTTATAGTAGGTTATCTATCTGTATAAGAAATTAAAGAAAATAAAGAATAAGAAAAACTTAACTAGTATAATATTATTTTATTTTTAAATATATATTAATATAAATATAATCTATCACATTTATATATATTAGAGATATCTAATAATAGTAAGTTTTTATTATAGATATTTTTTAATCTTATTTACAGGTAAGAGTTTGCAGCATCCAGTAATTATTATATAGAATATCTCTAATATAGTAGATAATCAGGTTTAATTAAGTAATATAAGAAGAAGTTCTATAAAAATATTCTATAATTATTATAATAATATTATTAGTAGAGTCTGTAAAAGTTTTTTATAAACTTTATTTAAAGAATACTGTTTAAGTCTTTATATTTATAATTAATAAATTATAGAAAATACAGGTTTTTAGATAGATTAAATAAGCAGAGTTATATAAAATATTATAATTAAATAATATAGATAATTTACAGTTTTTAGACCTATTATAAATGCTTGGACGGTATTTTAAATATATAAAAAAAATAATAAGTCTATTTATTATTATATAGGATAATTTTCAGAGAGATTTACTAGTCTAGAAAAGTAATTTAAAAGATGTTAATAATCTACCAGTAATATATAATTAAAATAAAGCTGTAAATATATATATTTATTATTATTTTATATTATAAAAGTAGTTTTTTTTTATAAACTTAATTATTACTATTACCTGAGATAATATCAGATTAAATAAATAAGGATAGAATAGAGCATACTATTTTTTTTTAATTATTTTTAAAATTAAGAAGATTGGTCTTATATTAGTTATTAATAAAAATATAAACAGTTAAGATAAATAGTTATTAATCTAAGTATACTTTATCTATGTTAAGATTTAAAAAAGTATAACAGATAGATCTTGGTACCAAGAATAATTAAGATAATTAATTATCTTATTTTTAGTTGTTCCGTGGTTAGATATAAGAAAATCTTATATCTAACTATTAACCTGACAGCAGGTATAAATTTTTCTATTAATCTATCCTACTCTGGCTGTTAATTACTCTAAGCTTAATACAGTACTCCACACTGCCCCTGAGCAGGAAAAGCTTGAACTACCTGAGAAATTCTAGGAATTTATTAATATATTTTTACTTTAGGAGACAGAAAAGTTCCTGTCCTATTATATTTATAATTATATTATTATTTTAAAGAAGAAAAAGACCCTGCTATTTAGATCTTTATATAAAATATCTTAAGAAGAACTAACAGTTTTCTGTAAGTAGCTAATCAAGAATTTATAGAAAAAATTTATTTATTCTAGCTTCTCTCCAGCAGTTTTTTTAATTCTATTTATTAAGAAGCTAGACAGAGACTTAAGATTTTATATAGATTATTATACTTTAAATACTATTTTAGTTAAGGACCGCTACCCGCTGCTGCTGGTTAAAGAGATTCTGAATAATTTAAAAAGAATACAGTACTTTATTAAGATTAATATTATTAATATCTTTAATAATATCTAGATTATTAAGAACCAGGAATACCTGACAGTATTTTATATAAGACTAGATCTTTATAAATTACTAATTATATTATTCAGATTATCAGGAGTCTCTGTTATTTTCTAGTATTATATTAATAATATCCTGCAAGACTACTTGGACATATTTTATATAATTTATTTAAATAATATCTTTATTTACAGCTGAATCAGAAGTAAGTACCTGGATTATATTAAAAAGATTCTCTAGAAGTTTTATATAGCTAGTCTATTTATTAAATTATTTAAATATAGGTTTATTATCTCTGAAACCAAGTTTCTGGATCTTATTATAAATTATAATAGATTCTATATAAATTTTAAAAAGATCAGGATTATTATTAACTAGTTTATTTTAATTTATATTACTGATATATAAGTCTTTCTAGACTTCAGTAATTTCTACTGCTGTTTTATCTAAGATTTCTTTAAGTTAACTGCCCTGCTTATATATCTTATCAAAAAAAATATCTTCTTTTAATAAGATATAATTTACCAGAATATCTTTAATTATTTATAAAAGACTTTTACTGATATTCCTGTACTCCAGCCCTTTAATTAAATCTATAAAATAATATTTAAAACTAATACCTCTGATTATGTCTCTACTAGAGTCTTATTTTAATATAGTAATAATAGTCTATTTAGACATAGCAGGGCTCGCCTGAAAAGCTCGGGACCGCCCGGCTCGGCTCGTGCCAAGAAGACCCTGAGCCTGCTTATATAAGGCTCGCAAGTCTTTTTTAAATATTTAAAGCTTGCCTGCTGAGCTTCGAGCTTCCTATTAAACCAGATAAGTCTATTATAATTAAGCTTTTAATTCTGAGATAAGCTTGATAGGCTCGCCAAGATTATATATTTATATAATATTATTAAAATCTTTAGAAATATAAAAGCATATTTTCTAATTTAAATTAAAAGTATATCTTCTGTTAATCATTACAATATAATATTTTCTAATTTAAGTTAAAAGTATATCTTCTGTTTATTATTATGATATAAACTTTTCTATTTTTTAATTTAAGTTAAAAGTATCTTTTCTGATCTAAGTTGGAAGAATATTTTTTAAGTTAAATTTAAAATACTATTTAATTTTCTTATATATAACAGAGTATTATATTATTCTTGATAATTTACAGCTAGATAATCATGATTACAGAGTCTATTCTATACTAATACTAATATAACCGGTGATAATATTAGAGTTTACTGTAAAGTTCTTTATAGAATTCTCTGGAAAGTTCTTTAGAAAGAAGATATAATAATAAAATCTAATCTATAATATATATTTTTTATTATATTATTATTATTATTATTATCATGAAACTCTTCAGTATCACTTATCTTATAATCCAGAGATATCAGTTATTCTTTATCTGTATTTAATATATTTATCTATATATTATTAACTATAAGATTAGTTATGCTTATATTCTCAGGAATATATTTAAATTTTTTCTATAATTAAAATCTTTTTTTATATATCTGAAGTATCAAGGCTTGGATAATATCTGGAAGAAGATATTTTCAGTAATAGTAGTATATATTATATATAAAGTTAAAAGACTGTTTAACTTTAATTTTATTAACTAGAACTACAAGAATATCTTATATTATATAACTAAGAATAAGAAATTAATCTTAATTTATCTTTTAAAAATAAAGAATATCAGTAGTTTAAATCAGTCCTTCTCTTAAATATTACTTGATCTCAGGAATTGAATCTTTTATTATATAAGATTTAATATATCTAAGATACTTAGATTAATTTATCAGACTTATAAGATAAGATAAGAATAATACTTCTAAGAATTGAGACTTAAACTAATATTAATACTGAGATTTATATTTTATATATAAATTTTCTAGAATTCTTTTATATATTAAGCTATAGTCACAGGTCGGATCCTGTTATTAAACAGTATTAAAAATCTATAATTTAAAATCTAGTACCAGAATTGTTGCTAGTATATAAAGATAATCTTGATTATTATAAATCTAATTATAATAAAATCTCAGTTTTTCTAATACATATTCAAGATCTTTATATAGTTATTTTTTCTATATAATATATTTTTTTTATAAATATTATTGAGAGTTTTTAAAATAGTTAAAAAGAGAATTATATATCTTAAATACTTTATAAATTATTAGTTTTTTTATTTCTGATAAAGTAAGTATAAATACATAGAAAAAATATAAAAGCTTCAGAAAATATAATAATTACTGCTATTTTTCTGTTATTAACTATAAATAATTTATAATAATTAATTTTCTTATAATATATTCTTTAATTACATGTTTCAGAAGTACAGTTTATTATAATATAATATATATTAAATTTTATTGAATTTGATAATCTTGATAAAGTAAAAGCTGCTGGAGATTTATTACTAATCTTTAAAAGATTTCTTATTATATAGGACTGGCATTTATATATTTACAGATTTTTTAAATTTAAATTATATTAGTTATCACATCAAGTAATCTTCTAACTTAAGTTAAAAAGTGAAATATATCTTTTAAATTATAGTAGATAATACTTTATAATATTTAAATTATATATTTTTTTTATTTCATATAGTTTTAATATTATCATTCTCTACTTAAATAAAAAAATATAATAATAATCTTTTCAGAGTCAGCTGGAGTACATGTGCAAGGCATAATATATAAACTAATAATTATAGAAATTCTAATATAATTAGTTCTTAAATATATTATAAAGAAGTATCTTATAATATATTTTCTTTAATTTATTTTTAGATTTTAGTTATCATGGATATATTATTATATATATTATCTATAATAATAATAATAACATGACCTGTAAGACCTTGTTATTTAAATATTTAAAGTATAATTTTAATTATATTATTACCAGTATAATTTATATTCAAAGATTTAAAATCTAGTAGTATCTTATGATACTCCCAGTCTGAATTAATAAAATATAAAATTACTATAATAAAAGATTTTTATTATAGATTTGTCCACCCATCTATTATAAATAATATTTTATTATTTAATAAAAGTTAGGATAATTAAATTATATTAAACTTTTCAGTCTCTGAAAATAAATATTCACAGATCTGTTATTAATTTAGAAAGTCTAAAGATTTAGAACTAGTAATTATTAAAAGTAATTATTAAAATTATATATATTTAACTGTAATAAATGGTAATTAATTAATAGGAATAAATTTCAGAATTATTTTCTTAAAAGCTTCAGGTGTATATAATAATTTGGAAGTCTATATTTATTAATATAATATAGATTTTATAAATATTAGGGTAGTTATACCTTTTGTGATTCTAGTTATATTTATATAGTAGATTATTTAAAAGAATAAGACTTTAATTTTAAATAATATCTTTGTGTTGAAGTAGAACCATATTTATAAAAAAAATAACTAATTAATTACTGGTAATATTAATAGTATAAAGCTAGTTCTCTAGATAGATCTTTATTAATTTTATTAAAATAATTCTATGTAAATAATTTATTAGAGCCTTTTCTTCCCCACTGAAAATTTATATATTGGGGTAATTTTATAGATTTTATTAAATATTACTATTATAAAAATTATTCTTCATTCATAGGATTATATTTTCTGAAGTAAATTCTGTATTTTGATTTTATTTTCTTTGAATAATCCAGTATAAAGATAGATATTATTATTATTATTAAAGTATTATATAAAAAATTTATTAAAAATAATTTTGGAGTATCAACATCCAGAAATAATAATATAATATTAAAGATAAATAAAGTAGAAGATGATCCAGCCATGGTATAATATATTTAATATATAATAAAAGATACTAGTTGTAGGATTAGATATCTGTTCTTATTATATTATATATAATTTAAAATAAGTTATATTTATAAAAAAGTATTATTCCTCTATTTCTTTTAAAATACTAGTAAATTATACTTCTAGTAATAAAGTTACACAAATATTTCTGATTTAAGATAGAAATATGGCATGATAATAGTAATAAATTTATAATTTTATTATTAGTATAAATAAGAGAATATTATAACTGAGTAAATATTTGTAGAAATAAAGTAAATAATATTATTTAAATCAAATACTAGATAATTATCAGATAAATATAGTTTGGTTTTTTTTTTAAAGTAGAATATTTAATATTTCTAATATAAATATATTTGGAATACTCTATATTCTATAACAGTGTAATCTTATTCCAAAGATAATTAATAAAAAGAATAAGAAAGATATATTATATATTTTATTTAATATTATCTGAGCTATCAGATCTGGAATAACTATAAGAATAATAATAATATATTAAATAAATATACAAGAAATACCATAGTCTAGTTCTTGAATATAAATATTATAAAGTATAACTATAATTATATTAGAAAAAATAGTCTATGATTAAGCTATTAATATAAAATATAATATTATTAAAGTTTTATATAGAATCCACAGTCTAACAATCTTAATATATATATTATAACTATATAATTTTGATATTACTTTTGATTTAAGTTAGAAGCTAGTTATTAAATATATAATCTTATAAGTATTTTAGACTTAATCTCAGTATCTTGACTTTAATGATTATCTTATTTTTAATATAAGAATTATTATTATTATATAGATAATTATTTCTTATTATCCTGTAAGTTATTTTTTCTATCTTTATCTCTGTTTTTATTATTATAAGATTTTTTTTCTTAACTTCTAGTACTTTCTGAGGATTTCTTCTTAGATATAATATTCTTATTTATTTATATATTAGAATAAGAAGTAGTTTCTGAAGAATACTTTAGTCTAGTAACCAGTCTCTCAGGTAATTCTGGTTTTTTTAGTAATTCTGGTAACTTACTTTTTTTATCTTAATTATTTAAATTTATATTATTATTTTCAAAGCTGGATTCACTGTTAGTATTAAGTATATTATTATCTTTAATCTGTTTTCTTTTTTTATTAAACTTTATAGTGAAACTCTTTATCTGCTTTTATATAATCTGTTAGATATTTCTATGATTTTTCTTATTTAATTTTAAAAGAGTTTTATAAAAGCCAGGCTTCTGTATAACAGATATATCTATAATCTTATATTTTTTATAATTAAATATTAATATTAAGAGATTCTTATTTTGATTATCAGGATTAACCTGAATTCTATATTTATAAAGTATTACTATATAAATTACCAGCTGGTCTATATATTTTATCCACTCAGTCTATTCTTTATTTAGATAGAATTCTTTCTGATTTAAATTAGAATCCAGACTTACTTTATCAAGAATAAGGTTAGTGACTTTTTTTGTCTTTATTATAATATATCTACAGAATCTAGTTTGTAAGGTCTGAAGTATTCTAGTCTTAAATATTTTATAAATTTATATTATACTAAAAATATTTATTTTCTCTCTGAATTTATTTCTGGAATTCGGAGAGATTAAGATATGAAAATTTATAATAAGTTTATTCTCTGAAAAATTAGCTCTAATTATTAGATATGCAAATAGATATTATGAAATTAATAAATATAATTATTTATAAATTAATATTATCTTTCTAGCTTAAATTAGAAAACTTATAATTATATCTGGATTATTGAACTGGTGTATATTATTATATATTTCAGGATTAATAAAATAAAAGTAATATTAGACTATTATAGCTTAGTAGTAATAGTATAATATTCTGATATAAGTTTTTTATTCTTTATCTTCTATTATAATAATATTTTTAATAGAAAATAATATAAATTATTACTGTTAGCATGTTCTTTCTGATTTAAGTTAGAAAGATATTATATATAGACTTTTTTAATTTTTTATTTTTTTACTAGTTATCATGTGCTACAATGTCCCAGAGTTTACTGAGAAAATTAATAATAATAATATTTATATCTGTCTTACTCTGCCCTGCATGTGGACTGATAGTATTTTTTAATAATTTATAATTTATAAAATATTTTCTTACTTTACTTAACTATTTAAATATCTGGAGGATGGTCTTATGTTTTTTAGAAAATATTTAAATAGATATATACCAGATAATGATATATTTTAGAATCTTAATTAATAGCTTTTATATATTCTTGATTAGATTAGTTTATTACTACTAGATTAGATATATATTTGTATTATAAATTATGAGATCATTAAAAACTAAATAATAGTCTTTTTCGGAAAGCTTTTCTAGAAATTCTGGTTGCTGATATTTAAATATATATTTTAACTAAGTTTTTTATTATTATAATCTTAGTAAATCTTTATTATCTGACTTATATTTCTCAGGGAGTCTTAAATAATTATATTTAAGCTTATTTTTCAAGACATTAACAGGAGTAGAAAAGAAAAGTCTTTATAAAGATTTAATCTGTCTTAGCATGGGGACCTGGAGAATCTTATTTTAATTTTTATTTAATATAAGAAATTAATTTTTATTAAATATTATTTTAATTTATATAAAGAATTTGTTTAATCTTAACTTCCAGATCTTTTAATTTAAATCAGAAGTTTTTTATAGGATTATATTATTATGAAGTTTGATATATCTCATAAAGTTTTAATATAATAATATAATTTACTGTTATAAAATTAAAATATTTTAAATTATAATTTATTCTATAATAATTACCGAACAGCTTGTATATTTTATTTTATTTAAGTAGGGAAATTATGCATGAAATATTATTAGAAAAAATATTAAAAAATTAGTAAAATTATTCTTTAGTATTTTTAATTATAATAAGAAATATTTACTTCTTCTTAAACTTGAGTTTCCAGAGGTCAAGAATAGATGAAAAAAAGATTTTATTTTAATTAGACTAGTAAACCAGCTGGTAATTTATCTGAAGTATAAGTAAGATTTTAGACTTAAGATTATCTAGATAATATATATTAATGGCCCAAAGGTAGTTCTAGATATAATTATTAATATTTTTTAATTTAAATCAGAAAGGGGTATTATCTCTTCTACTATATTTTATAATAGCAGATTAAATTTCTCTTTTTAAAATTTGTTTAATATCTTGTATCTAGAGAAGTCTGTCTATATTTTCTAAATAATATTTAGAAATATTTACTGTTTATACTGGCCAGCATTTAAAATAAATTTTAGAAATACTTTATTATAATATAGAATAGTCAGATCTTTTATATCTGTTTATCTGGTTTTCTGGAGAGATGCTAATTCTTATTAAATAATATTATTTAGATATTTAATACTCTATACATCTAGAATCTTATTAATAGTAAATTAAAGAGTATTATTATTATTCTTATTAAATATATCTGCTAGACTTTCCAGAATATTTAATCAGTCTTCTTTTAAAATAATATATTTAAGAAATATATTAGATTAAATTCTTCTAATTCCTGTAATAAAGGCCTGCTTAAGACTTTGAATATAAGTAAGATTAAGTTCTCTATTTTTCTAAGATTATATATTTCCGGCTTTCACAGGCTATTCAGGATTAAGATTATAAATATCTATTATTACTGTATTTAGCTAGATATCTCTAAATTTTTTCTTAATAACAGAGTCTTTGACCTGGATTACTTGCTGGACTTCTTTATTTTTTATTACTATTTTATACTTTTATCCTATTTTTAAGAGTTCAGAGAAATTACTTTACAAAGAATCTTTTAATTTAAATTAAAAATTATGTTATATATACAGGAATAGTATAGCCAGAATAATTTTAGTATTTATAAAATAAATTTCCAAGGATCTGTACCGGGATAATGTATCTATATATAAAAATATCTTTAAAAATAACACTAAGAATTAATGCTAGATTATCTATTTTAACTTAAATTAGAAGATATATATACATGGATAATATAATTAAGATAATCTCAGTATTTATTAAGTAAATTATAAATAATCTGTATTAGAATAATATACTAATAATTTATATATATAAAGAGTCTCTACAGAAACTACCAGATAATGATTAGTAACTAATAATATCTAAAAATCTAGAATAATATCTTTATAATGAAGTGTCTTTCCACTAAGTATGGAATTGTTTTTTTAATTTAAATTAAAAAGTTAGAAAAGTTATAACCGGGGGATTAGATAAGTAGATTTTAAATCTAGGAATATAAGATATCTATAAAAAAAATAAAATATTATATAAAAAAGATAAAGAACAGGAGAAAAAATATACTTTTAACTTATTATTCTAGAATCAAGATTATATAATTATTTAAATAGATATATTCCATTTGATCTCAGACCCCCGGGTTAATTAATATTTATTTAATATAAAAGATTAACTATTTCGTGGCAAGATTTATCTTTTATTATATTTAGAATACACCTGGAATATATGTAATCTATTATAGTATATTACTTAGTATATTCTAACTTAAATCAGTAAGTATATATTCCTTTAGATTCCTTGGTAAGTCCTCCTGAATCTTCATGGGTGAGTCTTCTTATTAAGCAACAGGGACTGATCCTGAGCTGAGCCTAGCTACTCAAAGCTTGAAGCTTGAACAGGCGAACAGCTGACCCCCCTAAAGCTCGCCTGGCTCGCCCGTTTGCCATGTCTATAATATACTGCCTGTATGCAGACCTGGAGAATATTATTTTTATTAAATTATAAATAATATCTTATAATACAGGACCAGCCATGTCCTTCTCCCAGAATTATAAAAAATATTTCTAGTATTAGTCTATATTACTAATATAATTATTATATAATAAAGTGGTATACAGCAGTACTGCTTGACTGGAGCCAGTAAAGAAAGTTAGTTCTAGTTAAAAGATACCTCCTGTATAATTATCTTAAAAATAATCTGGTCAGATTAATTATTAAAAATAATAGTATTATTTAATAATAATCATTATTAACTGTCTAACTACTAATTATATAGATATTATATAATAATCCTGAGCTAAGCTACAGGCAGATATTTTTATTATATAATAATATCTAAATTATTATACAGGACAACCATTCCACTTATATACAGTATATAATAAGTTTTATATTATATAATTATTAACTAGACTACTAACTTAATAAGATTAGACTGCCAGAGATATATTTATACTATACTAAAATCTTATAAAAAGCAGTAGTATTATATATCTAAAGAAAATATCCAGGATACTTATACTATATATAGTTTTTTATTTTTATAAGATTAATTTATATATCTGCTCAAGTAATCCTGATATTAAAATCTAATAATCTATAAAAATTTATTAAATATTATACCAGCCCCCACATGTCCATCTAAAGATATGGAAGACTAGCCTGGCTATAAATCTTATATAATAATAATAAATAATAATATTAGTTATCTAAAGATCCTATAGCCAGCCTGTCTATACTAATTATATTATTTATAAATACTAAGTTATTATTATTATATCTTAGGATGCTGTCCAGTATCTTCTATATAAAAAAGCTTTTAATTAAGAAAATAAGACTGGATTAATAAGTAATACTTTTTTAATACCAGGATTTTACCAGACTATCTTCTTAGAATTAAGGATTTTTATTTATAATTATCCCTGTGATCGTTGCCACACTCCCATTAATATATATATATATATATATATATAACTATTACTAGTAGCTACTTTTAACTACTATATAAATAATCTGTATAACATGGATCCTCGTAGCCAGTCTCTAATTAAGTCTAGTATTTTATCTTCTACTAGAAACAGACTTTATCTAATAACAGAAGGAATTTCTAATCTTATATTAATTATAGCCGGGTGGCCTGTCCGGGAGTAATCCAGATAATTATTATATTAGAATATTCTGTATTATTAGTCTATTAGCTTAGACTTTTAAAGAGATAAAATACTTATTCTTAATAATTATTAGATCTTTACTACATTTATTAATACTGATTAGTATAGATTAGGTTTAACTGTTTCCAGCCCGTACATCTTCTTTATTAAAGTAAGAAAATTACTTAAAATAAAGATAATTATCTATTATATAATTTTATCTTATTTATTAAGTTACTACAGGAGCTCTTCTGAATAAAAAAGATAATACTATTTTTTTTAGTATATATTTAATATATTGCTTGTATACGGGTACAGATAATACAGCTTATTTTAAATCTAGTATTTATCTTTTATTACCCATACTGCGGGGCCCACGTAAATAATAATTATATTAATAAATATCTTCTAGACTGCTATTACTTCTATAACTATACTAATTAATCTAAAATACTCTACTCTATTATCTAAATATTTTTATCAGTATATTAAAGATACTATCTCTAGAATTTCTGTATATAAATAATTCCTAAAAAAATCTATATTTAAGATAATATAAGACTTATTTTAATTTATATTTTTAAAGACTGTCACTCACAAGGGCTGGTACAAGAAGTTTATATAATTATAAATAAAATATTATCTAATATCAGTCTTCTAGTTATATCTTACCGGCAAAATCCAATATCTCTATTATTTATATTATATATATATATATATACCCAGTAACTGAGTATTCCAGAGAAGTAATAATAGACAGATCTATTTATAGCAGACTTTTTACTAATTAAATTAATTTATACTGATTTTCTAAGATTTTTAAATCTTATACTGTTCCCATGCCAGTAAATATATAATAACAGTAGATTAAGATTCTATTTAATTAGTATTAGAATAATTTTATATAGTTTAATTCTTTATAGCTGATAAATCTAGACTACCAGTCTGTAGAATAAGTTACAGGACTTTATTTTAACTAAAGCTATTCTATTCTCTGCTAGCTCTAGTTAAAATAAGATTTCTTTATTTTTTATTATATATTTACTAACCCAGCGTCCGTAGCAAATAATTAATATATTATTAGATTATAATACCCTGGATTCACTGCCTTATATATAAGCTATATAATAGAATATCAGAGATAATTCTTCTTAAATTAATTATTTAATTAATTGTACTATTACTTATATTTCTTTTTAAATAAATATTATTAATATAGCTGCTATCTCCGCTCTAAACAATCTATATTATTAATCCTGGTATTGCACTGGGTTGCTATATACTTTAAGATAGATAATCTATAATTATTAAATTATATATTTTTACCAGGACTTAAGATATATATTTATATACTTTATTATAATAAAGTATCAGGTTTGTTTATTAATTACTAGTAATAATAAAATCTTATAGAATATAATACTAAACGGGCTTGGTATAATATATAAATAATTAAATAGAAATTTTAAAGCTCTGAATATATTCTATGCTATAATAGATTTACAGTCTCTGTTCTAGAAATAAAGAGTTATATAAATAATATAATTAGTCTTATTCACTGTATTATAAATTAATATTTTTTATTAATACTAATAAACAGATTTATTAACTAGAGACCTTCTTTAACCAGAGCTGTATAAGACTTTAAAAGACTCTAATTAAAATATATTTTCTGATTCTTTATTTATTAGATATATTACTACCTGCAGTATCTAATCTAAAAATTCTATACTAGTCCAGTTCTATTATTACTACCAGTGGCTGTTTCCTACTGCTTATATATATATATTAATTATTTTATTCTGTATATTAATTATCCGGTCTTTTCTATTATTTAACTTTAACTAGAGCTAATGCTAAGATATATATAGATATCTGCTACTATTAATAAGTATCAGTATTTTTTATACTTCTATAAATATTCTCTATCAAGTAAATACTTTAGTATTAATACTGATATTCTGATATCTACCAGTAAATATAGATCAGGTAATTATAGCTAGCTTTTTAATATACTTTTTCTTTTTCTTTTTTTTTTATCTTTATTTTTTTCTTATCTCTATCTTTTTCTTATCTTTATCTCTCTTTTTTTTTCTTATTTTTATTATTTTTTTAATATCACATGCATCTCTCTCTGGCTGTTATCTTTATTTTATTATATTTCTATTCTTTAATATTACTAGAACTGTAGACTACTTTTACTATATATATAAAAATAATGATTTTAAGATATTAAAATACTTTTTTTATAGTTACTCTGCATATCTTCTATACTGTTTATTATTTATTTTTATCTTTATTTATTTCTATATTTTCTTATTTAATAAGTTTTATCTTCTTCTAATATTTCCATCCCACTGGCTCTGGTCAAAGAAGACTAGTAAATCAAGAACTTAATCTAAACTACTGAGTACTTGGTTATATGAATATAATAATATTAATTTCTGTATTATAGAGATCTACTTCTTTAAAGCTATAATTTCATAGAGATCTATACTCAGACTAAGCTTTATTCTTTATATTTAAATATATATTTCAACCGGAGCTAGTTCTCTTGCCGAGCTTTAGTTAAAATAGTTTTCTTAATTATTACTTAACTATATATTAATAATATATAGAATGAATATACTAATAAATAAATTAATTATACCCGGGAAGAAATCTATTATACTAAGCAGTATTCCAGAAATACTTTAATATAAAAACTTTATTAAGAAACTAGAGGAAAGTACCTGTAAGCTAGTAAATATTTTTAAACTAGCTAATACTGGAGAAATATAAGAGTTTTATTAAAAAAAAATACCAGACAGATTATTAATTAGTAGATATAGTACTGCTATAAGAACTTTAAATATTCTGATATTATTAAAAAATATTTTTTAATATATATAATTATTATTAAGTAAGCAGCTGGTCCTGTTATCTTATATATACTGTATTTTATACTTTCTAAAATTAATAGCTATAGAATTATTAAAAAGATACTTATTAAGACCACATGCTTATAAGCTATTCTCTAATTAATATATATTAAATTAAATCTTTTTCTACAGTTCTCTGTAGAGTCTAATAAGATTCTCTAGATCTCTATAATATTATTTAAGATTAGAAGATCTTTGCTTTCTTCTGGAAATAGATATTAAGTAATAAGATTATAATTAAGCTAATAAATAAGCTGGTAGATATAGTAGTCTGATATATAAATCTAAATATTAATATTTCTGATATTATTCCTGATAATAAGCCGGTGGATCTTAAAAATCTGCTTAGATTAAAAAAAGAAAATATATTATTTATATATAATTATTTTTATAATTATTAAGATAATACCCAGACAATTAAATAAGCATTAAACTGGAATCTTACTAATATATTAAATTATCCCTAGGCTAAGAGCCAGACAAAGCTATTACTAAACTATATATATCAAAAAACTCTCTATAAGTATATTATACATGAGAAAAGATTTGAAAAAAACTATATTATTTATAAGTTAAATAATACTGTAGTCTCTGATATAGTAGATATATAGAATATTATAATTATAGCTGTACAGGTAGATGTCTAGACTACCCTAGTAAAGTATAATACTGAGCCCAGTATTCTTCTTCTAGAGATAACTGATAATATTAATAATAATATTAATAATTTATTAATTATTCTAATTATCCTAGCCCAGATACATGAGTATCTAGATCTGGATAATACTCTGATATAGCTGTATATTTATCTGTATCTGCTTTTATTATAGATAGTAGATATATATTAATTATTAACTATAGATAAAAGTTCTATTCATGGGAATATACTGGTTAATAATTATAACCTGGGAAAGAGTATCACCGCTCTAGTAATAATTAATTAGAATAATAAATAATATATTATTTATTAATTAGTACTTATTCTCTGTCCCGCTGTGCTTATTAATATATAATTTATAGAGATTCAGACTTATTTTAAGATATAGTTCACGGTGTATCTTTTCCATGGGTAAATTATTTATACTAGTAATCTAGTATATAAACAGACTATTATTAATAATAGAAGCTAGCTGATTAATATCTTAGACTATCTAGATCTGAATAATCTTATAATAATCTATATTATTATATTATTCTTTTATATTATCTAAATAATTAGAATACGTAGTAAGATTATTAGCAAGGGCGATAATAATATTAATAATATTATTAATAATGACCAGGTGTTATTAAACTATGAAGAGATTTATAAGATAGAAAAGTTATAAAAAATAAATATTAAGACTAATTTTAATTAAAGTCATAATACTAGGCCTGGCTTTAGTTAAAATCAGGTTCTAAATCTTTTCTATTACTGCTTATATATACTTATTTACTTTATCTATGTAATATATAATAAGAAGTATATTATTAAAATAATCAAGATATATATATATTAAAATATGTATTTATTAAATATAGACTCTGTCTAGTTTTTAACTATTACCCTGCTTGTTAATAATATATAAAATATTTTCAGATATCTTGCTATTTTATATATATATTATATAGATAATCACAGTAATTCTAATAAAGAGAAAGACTTAACTAAGTCTGTTAATAACTGGCTTGTTAAATATCAAAGATTTATAATATAATCTGAATAAAACAGCTTCTTCTACTAGCTAATTATACTAAAACATTTTCTGAAAGTTATATAAAGCAGCCAGCTTTCTCCTCAGTCTGGATTTTTTATTCTATTAATTATTATATAGCTTCTATTCCTGCAACAGCAGATTAGTTAAAAAACTGATTATAATTAAATCAGAAAAAATATTCCCCTGATATATTATATAATAATTAATCTGAAGTTTACTCTGTTTTATTACAAGAATTATAATTAATACTTTCTTTAATTTATTACTAAGATAGCTAAGCTACCAAAAAACAAGAATAAGCTAGTGACTGTAAATAATTTCTAGTCAAAGAATAGTTATTATAACTGAGATTTAATTTATTTTCTGAGTTTTCTGTTCTTTAGTCTCTAGTTAGAGAGGTTTATCTTCTATATTAAAATAGAGAAAATTATTATATTAAAGATATTCTGATATCTGACCTGGATAAATAAAGATTTCATAGCTTATTAATACTACTTTATATATAAATTATTTGATATAGTGCCTCTGATATGGTTTATCTAAATTAAATACTTATTAAATAAAAGTCTTAAGTTATAATATATATTTTAAATCCTTTAAAAGCAGGGGATATTTAATACTTTATATAATAATTATTAACTCTTCTATTTCTTGATCTTCTGCCAGAATTCTTTAACTATATAAATAATTAATATACTACTGGAAAGTCTTAATATATTTATTTTAATAATCTACAGTATAACTACTACTGAGACCCGGGCGGTGATTACCTGTAAGTTTTATAAGAAAGATATTTATATTAGAATTCTTATTACTATATATATCTATAATATATATAGACTGAATTTATATAGCTAGTCTTTAAGAATTATTTATATTAAGTTACTATAAAATCTTACTAAGATTTAATAGAGTAGTAATTATATCTATCAGATAAAATAAGCAAAGTTCTAACAGATCTGGATTTTATTTCTGGATTATATAATCCAGTACTAGCTAGAGTAGAATAATATACAGAAGATATTTTCTGAGATTACAGGTATTCTTTATAATATATTATATAAATTTCTAGTGACTGGTATATCTCCCAAGAGAAATAATAATAATAAATTAGTTAATAAAAAATCAGATACTGAGAAGCTTACTTATATAATCCAAAAGATGAGTAAGCAGGTATCTATTAAATATATAATAATTAAATATCTTTAGACTTTTCTTAGCTAAATTATATCACGTCTTAATTATATAGATTATATAGATAATCTAGGATTAGATACTATAGCTATAATTTTCTTTATCTCTAGCTAACTGAAGAGACAGTAGCTAGCTGAAATTACTAGTCCAGAAATATCTATACCGGTATAGATACCTGGTAATGTCTTTAATATACTAGATATTATAGATAATAAATCAGTTAATAAAAATAATAATAATATATACATGCTGGAGCAGGAGCTAGAAGAGATTAATCTGAATATTCTTACTATCTGAGGAACTATTTTTTAGTAGACTGTTACTAAAGCAGAGTAAGTATTATCTATATTAAATAATAAACTATCTATAATTATAATTAATATAGCTGTGACTAACATAACTATAACTAACATGGCTGTAACTGATATAGCTATAACTGATATAGCTGTAATTAACATAGTTATAACTAATATAACTACTATTAATAAGAGTATTACTGATAGAAATATTATTAATAAAGATATTACTAATTTGTCTAGAAAACTAAATAAGCCTGTGGCTAAGCTAATCTTAATCAGTATAACCAGTAATAAGTTAGATTTAAACTTAATCCTGTTATTATCTACAAATTTTATATTTTTAAAGAAGTATAAGTGGCTAGTAAAAGTATTTTATAAGAATATATATAAGAGTATTAAATATAGATCCTAGTCTTATAAAAAGCCAGCAGAGTGCTGATTTCTTATAATTTAAACTAATAATTAATATTATTAGAAATATAATTATCTTATCTTTCTCAAACCATGGGATTCTTATTATCTGACTAAAATAGATTATCTACTGTATTCTTTAACCAGAATCAGACAGATATCATAGTTCTAGTTAATATATATAACTTAGTAATATGAACTAGACTAGTACTATCTTTTTCCTGGATTAATTTTATATTTATATAATTAAATACCTGATATACACATGCTTATCTAGTAAGAATAATAATATTAAATCTACTAAATCTAAATTAATTATTATAATAATCCTAGCTTTGGTAAAGAATAGCCAGATAAATAGACTTCTTTTTAATTATTAATCTTTTATATATTTAATTTTCTTCCAGTATTTATTCCTTCTAGTCTGTGTTTATCTAAATCTTAAGTATAGTAATATAATATTATCTGAACTAGTCCAGTCTTGGCTCTGAATCTTTACTAGATATTCTTATAGATATCTAATATTAAGTATCTTTATTTATATAGTATTATATTTCTAGAAGAATAATTCCAGGAGTCCTTTTTAACTAGAGCCAGAATTAAAACTCAGCTCTGGTTAAAAAGGGCTTCTATGAACTATAAGATAAAATATAAATTATAAATTAAAACATGAACCGTGAATTAGTGTATAAACTGTGAGTTAGAGTATTAACTGTGAGTTAAAGTATAAATTTATGAATTAAGACATGAACTGTGAGTTAGAGCAAAACTATGAGGTTAAGACATAAACCGTGAGGTTAAGATATAAACCATAAAATTAAGATATAAATTATGAGATTAGGACATGACCTGTAAGTTAGGACATGAACTATAAGTTAAGATATAAATCTGTAAGTTAAGATATAAACTGTGAGTTAAAACATGAACTATGAATTAGAGCATAAACTGTGAATTAAGATATTAACTGTAAATTAAAGTATAAATCTATACCAGAGGAGTAATGACATTGCAGTGTAATACTATTAGGGTATGGGAATCCCAAATACTTTAATCTACTCTGATTAATCAGATTTCTGGCAAAGAAGGGTGTAATGCTATTACATTCCTGACTATAATACTATTATATTTTAGAAAGATTTTCTATTAAAATTCTAATATGTTTGAACTGTGCCATTTATTTAGTATTCTTTTAATTTTCAGCAGTATTACTATACTGGTAGAGTAGATAATTATATTTAAATTTAATAAATTAGCAGAGAGAAATATTTTTATTAAAATAATCTCCGGGAATCCTTCCCAACCAGAGCCAGAATCAAGACTATACCAGAGGGGTAATGACATTGCAGTGCAATGCTATTAGGGTGCGGGAACCCCAAATACTTTAATCCACTCTGATTGGTCAGATTTCTGGCA